>NW_026645579.1:0-356862 GCF_949987535.1 Balaenoptera acutorostrata
TGTTGACAAGAACCTCCACTTCGTTACACCTTAAATATCCCAGGAAAGAGGAAAATGGATAAAGAAGTTGTGGTCCTTATGCACAAAGGAATATCACTCAGCCATGAAATCAACGTCATAAGGCTAGTAGCAGCATGATGAGTGGATTTAGGTACGACGATTCTAAGTGAAATAAGTCACACAGAAAAAGACTCAGATCCTAAGATATCACTTATAGAGGGAATGTAAAAACCGCTACACTTGAACTGAACTACAAAACGGAACAGAGTCACACGTTTAGAAAACACACTATGGCTGCTTAACGGGAAAGGAGAGGTGGGGTGATGCATAAAACAAGGGTTTGAAATTAGCTCAGATACCATTCCATAAACCCAATATGTAATAGACAAGACCTACTCCTTGCTCAGTGAACTGGACTCAACACCCCCTATTCACCGCCCTCGAATATATCTGACTAGTAAGAATCTTAAAACCTATGTATTGATATCTCTCTGTAAGTGAGACTTGTGGATGTAAAGCGGCATAAACACAGCAGTGAAAAGCAGCTAAACCCCATTACAAAAATCAATTACTGGGCTTCCCTGGTTGCGCAGTGGTTGAGAATCTGCCTGCTAATGCAGGAAACACGGGTTCGAGCCCTGGTCTGGGAAGATCCCACATGCCGTGGAGCAACTAGGCCCGTGAGCCACAACTACTGAGCCTGCGCGTCTGGAGCCTGTGCTCCGCAACAAGAGAGGCCACAATAGTGAGAGGCCCGCGCACCGCGATGAAGAGTGGCCCCCACTTGCCACAACTGGAGAAAGCCCTAGCACAGAAACGAAGAACCAACATAGCAATCAATCAATCAATCAATCACTAAAGAAATCTTAAAAAAAATTTGCTTATATTTAAAAAAAAAACATTACTTTAAAAAACCCGTGAAACAAAGACAGTGAGAGAGAGAGAAATTCTTACCAAATTCTTTCAGGGGCAGTGATGCCACCTGGATTGACCATACCTAGACCCACAGGTGATTGAGACATAAGGGTGGACACTCAGGGGCTGAGAGGTTTGGTGAGGTTGGGGGAGCAAACACAGACCCTTTAAAGGAATACTGCGTGGTACCCATCCCATGGGTCCCAAATCTCCAGGTTCAAGGGCATCTTCCTACATCGAAAACATGCATGAGAAACCCAGAAGATGGTACACCGTGTGATCGGGAAAGGTTTCTAAAACGCACGTCATTTCTCATCTCCTTGTGCTCGGGTTCGCCATTCCAGCCGCTTTACTAGCAATCTCCCTCCTTGGAGAATCAGCACCTTTAACCTCCTGTTCCGTACAGGTTGCAATTTGTCCTGAGGATGAACGGGAAGAGGGGAAACCAATGAGAGACTAGCTCTAGGTGTTGGGACAGGCACAGCTCACTCTATTTTCCCATCAGGAAGAAGAATTAACCACAGGCTCAGCCTGCGCCCGGAACCAGAATAGGGCCTGAAGCAATCCTGCGCTTTTGCGGCCAGCCTTCAAGAAAGCGAGTTGAAAAATGGAGCTCAGGGGCACTGCAATTCACAAACCTGCAGAGGTAAAAATGACAACTCTCGGCCACAAATATTTTGAGGGAAGGCAACGAAGAGGATTTGAAAGCAAGGCAGAATTGCAGGAAACAGATTTCAGGAGGTAGATTCGAATCGCCTTTAAAGCACAGGAAAAGCGGCGAAACCTCGACAATGATGCCCTTGGCCAAAAAGGGCGTATGCGTTTTTTCCTGAATATATTCAGGAAAAAACGCATACGCCCTTTTTGGCCAACCAAGCAACCTGGAAAGGCAAATCAGCGCTACAAAGAAGTCTCGCTTCCCATCGGTCAAAAGGGCCATGCTGAATAAAGTGTCAAAACCAGAAATGCAGGACAGGCCATGGAGAGACGGGAGCCTTGCTATGCTGATGGGCGGGATGTAAATTGCCAACAGCCACTCTGGAGAAGTGTACGGTGTGTCCTGAAACATCTAAAAAACTCAGCTTAAAGAGCATAGGGCACTTCCACTCATGGGCGTATAAATTGGGAAAACTAAAAATCAGCAAGACACAGGCATCCCAAAGTTTAGGGCTACTCTGTTGACAAGAACCTCCACTTCGTTACACCTTAAATATCCCAGGAAAGAGAAAAATGGATAAAGAAGTTGTGGTACTTATGTACAATGGAATATCACTCAACCATGAAATCAACCTCATAAGGCTAGTAGCAGCATGATGAGTGGATTTAGGTACGACGATTCTAAGTGAAATAAGTCACACAGAAAAAGACACTTATCAGAAGATATCACTTATAGAGGGAATGTAAAAACCGCTACACTTGAAATGAATTACAAAACAGAATAGAGTCACACGTTTAGAAAACACACTATGGCTGCTTAACGGGAAAGGAGAGGCGGGGTGATGCATAAAACAAGGGTTTCAAATTAGCTCAGATACCGTTCCATAAACCCAATATGTAATAGACAAGACCTACTCCTTGCTCAGTGAACTGGACTCAACACCCCCTATTCACCGCCCCAGAATATATCTGAGTAGTAAGAATGTTAAAACCTATGTATTGATATCTCTCTGTAAGTGAGTCAAGTGGGTGTAAAGCGGCAGAAACACAGCAGTGAAAAGCAGCTAAACCCCATTATAAAAATCAATTACTGGGCTTCCCTGGTTGCGCAGTGGTTGAGAATCTGCCTGCTAATGCAGGAAACACGGGTTCGAGCCCTGGTCTGGGAAGATCCCACATGCCGTGGAGCAACTAGGCCCGTGAGCCTCAACTACTGAGCCTGCGCGTCTGGAGCCTGTGCTCCGCAACAAGAGAGGCCACAATAGTGAGAGGCCCGCGCACCGCGATGAAGAGTGGCCCCCACTTGCCACAACTGGAGAAAGCCCTAGCACAGAAACGAAGACCCAACATAGCAATCAATCAATCAATCAATCACTAAAGAAATCTTAAAAAAAAATTTGCTTATATTTAAAAAAAAAATCAATTACTTTAAAAAACCCGTGAAACAAAGACAGTGAAAGAGAGAGAAATTCTTACAAAATTCGTTCAGGGGCTGTGATGCCACCTGGATTGACCATACCTAGACCCACAGGTGATTGAGACATAACGGTGGACACTCAGGGGCTGAGAGGTTTGGTGAGGTTGGGGGAGCAAACGCAGACCCTTTAAAGGAATACTGCGTGGTACCCATCCCATGGGTCCCAAATCTCCAGGTTCAAGGGCATCTTCCTACATCGAAAACATGCATGAGAAACCCAGAAGATGGTACACCGTGTGATCGGGAAACGTTTATAAAACGCACCTCATTTCTCATCTCCTTGTGCTCGGGTTCGCCATTCCAGCCGCTTTACTAGCAATCTCCCTCCTTGGAGAATCAGCACCTTTAACCTCCTGTTCCGTACAGGTTGCAATTTGTCCTGAGGATGAACGGGAAGAGGGGGAACCAATGAGAGACTAGCTCTAGGTGTTGGGACAGGCAGAGCTCACTCTATTTTCCCATCAGGAAGAAGAATTAACCACAGGCTCAGCCTGCGCCCGGAACCAGAATAGGGCCTGAAGCAATCCTGCGCTTTTGCGGCCAGCTCCCAAGAAAGCGAGTTGAAAAATGGAGCTCAGGGGCACTGCAATTCACAAACCTGCAGAGTTAAAAATGATAACTCTCGGCCACAAATATTTTGAGGGAAGGCAACGAAGAGGATTTGAAAGCAAGGCAGAATTGCAGGAAACAGATTTCAGGAGGTAGATTCGAATCGCCTTTAAAGCACAGGAAAAGCGGCAAAACCTCGACAATGATGCCCTTGGCCAAAAAGGGCGTATGCGTTTTTTCCTGAATATATTCAGGAAAAAACGCATACGCCCTTTTTGGCCAACCAAGCAACCTGGAAAGGCAAATCAGTGCTACAAAGAAGTCTCGCTTCCCATCGGTCAAAAGGGCCATGCTGAATAAAGTGTCAAAACCAGAAATGCAGGACAGGCCATGGAGAAACGGGAGCCTTGCTACGCTGATGGGCGGGATGTAAATTGCCAACAGCCACTCTGGAGAAGTGTACGGTGTGTCCTGAAACATCTAAAAAACTCAGCTTACAGAGCATAGGGAACTTCCACTCATGGGCGTATAAATTGGGAAAACTAAAAATCAGCAAGACACAGGCACCCCAAAGTTTAGGGCTGCCCTATTGACAAGAGCCTCCACTTCATTTCACCTTAAATATCCCAGGAAAGAGAAAAATGGATAAAGAAGTTGTGGTCCTTATGTACAATGGAATATCACTCAGCCATGAAATCAACGTCATAAGGCTAGTAGCAGCATGATGAGTGGATTTAGCTACGACGATTCTAAGTGAAATAAGGCACACAGAAAAAGACACTTATCATAAGATATCACTTATAGAGGGAATGGAAAAACCGCTACACTTGAACTGAACTACAAAACAGAATAGAGTCACACGTTTAGAAAACACACTATGGCTGCTTAACGGGAAAGGAGAGGTGGGGTGATGCATAAAACAAGGGTTTCAAATTAGCTCAGATACCGTTCCATAAACCCAATATGTAATAGACAAGACCTACTCCTTGCTCAGTGAACTGGACTCAACACCCCCTATTCACCACCCAAGAATATATCTGACTAATAAGAATGTTAAAACCTATGTATTGATATCTCTCTGTAAGTGAGTCAAGTGTGTGTAAAGCGGCAGAAACACAGCAGTGAAAAGCAGCTAAACCCCATTATAAAAATCAAATACTTTAAAATACCCGTGAACAAAGACCGTGAAAGAGAGAGAAATTCTTACCAAATTCGTTCAGGGGCTGTGATGCCACCTGGATTGACCATATCTAGACCCACAGCTGATTGAGACATAAGGATGGACCCTCTTGGGGCTGAGAGGTTTGGTGAGGTTGGGGGAGCAAACGCAGACCCTTTAAAGGAATACTGCGTGGTACCCATCCCATGGGTCCCAAATCTCCAGGTTCAAGGGTATCTTCCTACATCGAAAACATGCATCAGAAACCCAGAAGATGGTACACCGTGTGATCGGGAAAGGTTTCTAAAACGCTCCTCATTTCTCATCTCCTTGTGCTCGGATTCGCCATTCCAGCCGCTTTACTAGCAATCTCCCTCCTTGGAGAATCAGCACCTTTAACCTCCTGTTCCGTACAGGTTGCAATTTGTCCTGAGGATGAACGGGAAGAGGGGGAACCAATGAGAGACTAGCTCTAGGTGTTGGGACAGGCACAGCTCACTCTATTTTCCCATCAGGAAGAAGAATTAACCACAGGCTCAGCCTGCGCCCGGAACCAGAATAGGGCCTGAAGCAATCCTGCGCTTTTGCGGCCAGCTCCAAAGAAAGGGAGTTGAAAAATGGAGCTCAGGGGCACTGCAATTCACAAACCTGCAGAGTTATAAATGATAACTCTCGTGCACAAATATATTGAGGGAAGGCAACGAAGAGGATTTGAAAGCAAGGCAGAATTGCAGGAAACAGATTTCAGGAGGTAGATTCGAATCGCCTTTAAAGCACAGGAAAAGCGGCAAAACCTCGACAATGATGCCCTTGGCCAAAAAGGGCGTATGCGTTTTTTCCTGAATATATTCAGGAAAAAACGCATACGCCCTTTTTGGCCAACCAAGCAATCTGGAAAGGCAAATCAGCGCTACAAAGAAGTCTCGCTTCCCATCGGTCAAAAGGGCCATGCTGAATAAAGTGTCAAAACCAGAAATGCAGGACAGGCCATGGAGAGACGGGAGCCTTGCTACGCTGATGGGCGGGATGTAAATTGCCAACAGCCACTCTGGAGAAGTGTACGGTGTGTCCTGAAACATCTAAAAAACTCAGCTTACAGAGCATAGGGCACTTCCACTCATGGGCTTATAAATTGGGAAAACTAAAAATCAGCAAGACACAGGCACCCCAAAGTTTAAGGCTGCTCTGTTGACAAGAACCTCCACTTCGTTACACCTTAAATATCCCAGGAAAGAGGAAAATGGATAAAGAAGTTGTGGTCCTTATGCACAAAGGAATATCACTCAGCCATGAAATCAACGTCATAAGGCTAGTAGCAGCATGATGAGTGGATTTAGGTACGACGATTCTAAGTGAAATAAGTCACACAGAAAAAGACTCAGATCCTAAGATATCACTTATAGAGGGAATGTAAAAACCGCTACACTTGAACTGAACTACAAAACGGAACAGAGTCACACGTTTAGAAAACACACTATGGGTGCTTAACGGGAAAGGAGAGGTGGGGTGATGCATAAAACAAGGGTTTGAAATTAGCTCAGATACCATTCCATAAACCCAATATGTAATAGACAAGACCTACTCCTTGCTCAGTGAACTGGACTCAACACCCCCTATTCACCGCCCTCGAATATATCTGACTAGTAAGAATCTTAAAACCTATGTATTGATATCTCTCTGTAAGTGAGACTTGTGGATGTAAAGCGGCATAAACACAGCAGTGAAAAGCAGCTAAACCCCATTACAAAAATCAATTACTGGGCTTCCCTGGTTGCGCAGTGGTTGAGAATCTGCCTGCTAATGCAGGAAACACGGGTTCGAGCCCTGGTCTGGGAAGATCCCACATGCCGTGGAGCAACTAGGCCCGTGAGCCACAACTACTGAGCCTGCGCGTCTGGAGCCTGTGCTCCGCAACAAGAGAGGCCACAATAGTGAGAGGCCCGCGCACCGCGATGAAGAGTGGCCCCCACTTGCCACAACTGGAGAAAGCCCTAGCACAGAAACGAAGACCCAACATAGCAATCAATCAATCAATCAATCACTAAAGAAATCTTTAAAAAATTTGCTTATATTTAAAAAAAAACCATTACTTTAAAAAACCCGTGAAACAAAGACAGTGAGAGAGAGAGAAATTCTTACCAAATTCGTTCAGGGGCAGTGATGCCACCTGGATTGATCATACCTAGACCCACAGGTGATTGAGACATAAGGGTGGACACTCAGGGGCTGAGAGGTTTGGTGAGGTTGGGGGAGCAAACGCAGACCCTTTAAAGTAATACTGCGTGGTACCCATCCCATGGGTCCCAAATCTCCAGGTTCAAGGGCATCTTCCTACATCGAAAACATGCATGAGAAACCCAGAAGATGGTACACCGTGTGATCGGGAAAGGTTTCTAAAACGCACGTCATTTCTCATCTCCTTGTGCTCGGGTTCGCCATTCCAGCCGCTTTACTAGCAATCTCCCTCCTTGGAGAATCAGCACCTTTAACCTCCTGTTCCGTACAGGTTGCAATTTGTCCTGAGGATGAACGGGAAGAGGGGGAACCAATGAGAGACTAGCTCTAGGTGTTGGGACAGGCACAGCTCACTCTATTTTCCCATCAGGAAGAAGAATTAACCACAGGCTCAGCCTGCGCCTGGAACCAGAATAGGGCCTGAAGCAATCCTGCGCTTTTGCGGCCAGCTCCCAAGAAAGCGAGTTGAAAAATGGAGCTCAGGGGCACTGCAATTCACAAACCTGCAGAGTTATAAATGATAACTCTCGTGCACAAATATATTGAGGGAAGGCAACGAAGAGGATTTGAAAGCAAGGCAGAATTGCAGGAAACAGATTTCAGGAGGTAGATTCGAATCGCCTTTAAAGCACAGGAAAAGCGGCAAAACCTCGACAATGATGCCCTTGGCCAAAAAGGGCGTATGCGTTTTTTCCTGAATATATTCAGTAAAAAACGCATACGCCCTTTTTGGCCAACCAAGCAACCTGGAAAGGCAAATCAGCGCTACAAAGAAGTCTCGCTTCCCATCGGTCAAAAGGGCCATGCTGAATAAAGTGTCAAAACCAGAAATGCAGGACAGGCCATGGAGAAACGGGAGCCTTGCTACGCTGATGGGCGGGATGTAAATTGCCAACAGCCACTCTGGAGAAGTGTACGGTGTGTCCTGAAACATCTAAAAAACTCAGCTTACAGAGCATAGGGCACTTCCACTCATGGGCTTATAAATTGGGAAAACTAAAAATCAGCAAGACACAGGCACCCCAAAGTTTAAGGCTGCTCTGTTGACAAGAACCTCCACTTCGTTACACCTTAAATATCCCAGGAAAGAGGAAAATGGATAAAGAAGTTGTGGTCCTTATGCACAAAGGAATATCACTCAGCCATGAAATCAACGTCATAAGGCTAGTAGCAGCATGATGAGTGGATTTAGGTACGACGATTCTAAGTGAAATAAGTCACACAGAAAAAGACTCAGATCCTAAGATATCACTTATAGAGGGAATGTAAAAACCGCTACACTTGAACTGAACTACAAAACGGAACAGAGTCACACGTTTAGAAAACACACTATGGCTGCTTAACGGGAAAGGAGAGGTGGGGTGATGCATAAAACAAGGGTTTGAAATTAGCTCAGATACCATTCCATAAACCCAATATGTAATAGACAAGACCTACTCCTTGCTCAGTGAACTGGACTCAACACCCCCTATTCACCGCCCTCGAATATATCTGACTAGTAAGAATCTTAAAGCCTATGTATTGATATCTCTCTGTAAGTGAGACTTGTGGATGTAAAGCGGCATAAACACAGCAGTGAAAAGCAGCTAAACCCCATTACAAAAATCAATTACTGGGCTTCCCTGGTTGCGCAGTGGTTGAGAATCTGCCTGCTAATGCAGGAAACACGGGTTCGAGCCCTGGTCTAGGAAGATCCCACATGCCGTGGAGCAACTAGGCCCGTGAGCCACAACTACTGAGCCTGCGCGTCTGGAGCCTGTGCTCCGCAACAAGAGAGGCCACAATAGTGAGAGGCCCGCGCACCGCGATGAAGAGTGGCCCCCACTTGCCACAACTGGAGAAAGCCCTAGCACAGAAACGAAGACCCAACATAGCAATCAATCAATCAATCAATCACTAAAGAAATCTTTTAAAAAATTTGCTTATATTTAAAAAAAAAACCATTACTTTAAAAAACCCGTGAAACAAAGACAGTGAGAGAGAGAGAAATTCTTACCAAATTCGTTCAGGGGCAGTGATGCCACCTGGATTGACCATACCTAGACCCACAGGTGATTGAGACATAAGGGTGGACACTCAGGAGCTGAGAGGTTTGGTGAGGTTGGGGGAGCAAACGCAGACCCTTTAAAGGAATACTGCGTGGTACCCATCCCATGGGTCCCAAATCTCCAGGTTCAAGGGCATCTTCCTACATCGAAAACATGCATGAGAAACCCAGAAGATGGTACACCGTGTGATCGGGAAAGGTTTCTAAAACGCACGTCATTTCTCATCTCCTTGTGCTCGGGTTCGCCATTCCAGCCGCTTTACTAGCAATCTCCCTCCTTGGAGAATCAGCACCTTTAACCTCCTGTTCCGTACAGGTTGCAATTTGTCCTGAGGATGAACGGGAAGAGGGGGAACCAATGAGAGACTAGCTCTAGGTGTTGGGACAGGCACAGCTCACTCTATTTTCCCATCAGGAAGAAGAATTAACCACAGGCTCAGCCTGCGCCCGGAACCAGAATAGGGCCTGAAGCAATCCTGCGCTTTTGCGGCCAGCCTTCAAGAAAGCGAGTTGAAAAATGGAGCTCAGGGGCACTGCAATTCACAAACCTGCAGAGGTAATAATGATAACTCTCGGCCACAAATATTTTGAGGGAAGGCAACGAAGAGGATTTGAAAGCAAGGCAGAATTGCAGGAAACAGATTTCAGGAGGTAGATTCGAATCGCCTTTAAAGCACAGGAAAAGCGGCGAAACCTCGACAATGATGCCCTTGGCCAAAAAGGGCGTATGCGTTTTTTCCTGAATATATTCAGGAAAAAACGCATACGCCCTTTTTGGCCAACCAAGCAACCTGGAAAGGCAAATCAGCGCTACAAAGAAGTCTCGCTTCCCATCGGTCAAAAGGGCCATGCTGAATAAAGTGTCAAAACCAGAAATGCAGGACAGGCCATGGAGAAACGGGAGCCTTGCTACGCTGATGGGCGGGATGTAAATTGCCAACAGCCACTCTGGAGAAGTGTACGGTGTGTCCTGAAACATCTAAAAAACTCAGCTTACAGAGCATAGGGCACTTCCACTCATGGGCGTATAAATTGGGAAAACTAAAAATCAGCAAGACACAGGCATCCCAAAGTTTAGGGCTGCTCTGTTGACAAGAACCTCCACTTCGTTACACCTTAAATATCCCAGGAAAGAGAAAAATGGATAAAGAAGTTGTGGTCCTTATGTACAATGGAATATCACTCAGCCATGAAATCAACCTCATAAGGCTAGTAGCAGCATGATGAGTGGATTTAGGTACGACGATCCTAAGTGAAATAAGTCACACAGAAAAAGACACTTATCAGAAGATATCACTTATAGAGGGAATGTAAAAACCGCTACACTTGAACTGAATTACAAAACAGAATAGAGTCACACGTTTAGAAAACACACTATGGCTGCTTAACGGGAAAGGAGAGGTGGGGTGATGCATAAAACAAGGGTTTCAAATTAGCTCAGATACCGTTCCATAAACCCAATATGTAATAGACAAGACCTACTCCTTGCTCAGTGAACTGGACTCAACACCCCCTATTCACCGCCCAAGAATATATCTGACTAGTAAGAATGTTAAAACCTATGTATTGATATCTCTCTGTAAGTGAGTCCAGTGGGTGTAAAGCGGCAGAAACACAGCAGTGAAAAGCAGCTAATCCCCATTATAAAAATCAAATACTTTAAAATACCCGTGAACAAAGACCGTGAAAGAGAGAGAAATTCTTACCAAATTCGTTCAGGGGCTGTGATGCCACCTGGATTGACCATATCTAGACCCACAGCTGATTGAGACATAAGGATGGACCCTCTTGGGGCTGAGAGGTTTGGTGAGGTTGGGGGAGCAAACGCAGACCCTTTAAAGGAATACTGCGTGGTACCCATCCCATGGGTCCCAAATCTCCAGGTTCAAGGGTATCTTCCTACATCGAAAACATGCATCAGAAACCCAGAAGATGGTACACCGTGTGATCGGGAAAGGTTTCTAAAACGCTCCTCATTTCTCATCTCCTTGTGCTCGGGTTCGCCATTCCAGCCGCTTTACTAGCAATCTCCCTCCTTGGAGAATCAGCACCTTTAACCTCCTGTTCCGTACAGGTTGCAATTTGTCCTGAGGATGAACGGGAAGAGGGGGAACCAATGAGAGACTAGCTCTAGGTGTTGGGACAGGCACAGCTCACTCTATTTTCCCATCAGGAAGAAGAATTAACCACAGGCTCAGCCTGCGCCCGGAACCAGAATAGGGCCTGAAGCAATCCTGCGCTTTTGCGGCCAGCTCCCAAGAAAGCGAGTTGAAAAATGGAGCTCAGGGGCACTGCAATTCACAAACCTGCAGAGTTATAAATGATAACTCTCGTGCACAAATATATTGAGGGAAGGCAACGAAGAGGATTTGAAAGCAAGGCAGAATTGCAGGAAACAGATTTCAGGAGGTAGATTCGAATCGCCTTTAAAGCACAGGAAAAGCGGCGAAACCTCGACAATGATGCCCTTGGCCAAAAAGGGCGTATGCGTTTTTTCCTGAATATATTCAGGAAAAAACGCATACGCCCTTTTTGGCCAACCAAGCAACCTGGAAAGGCAAATCAGCGCTACAAAGAAGTCTCGCTTCCCATCGGTCAAAAGGGCCATGCTGAATAAAGTGTCAAAACCAGAAATGCAGGAGAGGCCATGGAGAAACGGGAGCCTTGCTACGCTGATGTGTGGGATGTAAATTGCCAACAGCCACTCTGGAGAAGTGTACGGTGTGTCCTGAAACATCTAAAAAACTCAGCTTACAGAGCATAGGGCACTTCCACTCATGGGCTTATAAATTGGGAAAACTAAAAATCAGCAAGACACAGGCACCCCAAAGTTTAAGGCTGCTCTGTTGACAAGAACCTCCACTTCGTTACACCTTAAATATCCCAGGAAAGAGGAAAATGGATAAAGAAGTTGTGGTCCTTATGAACAAAGGAATATCACTCAGCCATGAAATCAACGTCATAAGGCTAGTAGCAGCATGATGAGTGGATTTAGGTACGACGATTCTAAGTGAAATAAGTCACACAGAAAAAGACTCAGATCCTAAGATATCACTTATAGAGGGAATGTAAAAACCGCTACACTTGAACTGAACTACAAAACGGAACAGAGTCACACGTTTAGAAAACACACTATGGCTGCTTAACGGGAAAGGAGAGGTGGGGTGATGCATAAAACAAGGGTTTGAAATTAGCTCAGATACCATTCCATAAACCCAATATGTAATAGACAAGACCTACTCCTTGCTCAGTGAACTGGACTCAACACCCCCTATTCACCGCCCTCGAATATATCTGACTAGTAAGAATCTTAAAACCTATGTATTGATATCTCTCTGTAAGTGAGACTTGTGGATGTAAAGCGGCATAAACACAGCAGTGAAAAGCAGCTAAACCCCATTACAAAAATCAATTACTGGGCTTCCCTGGTTGCACAGTGGTTGAGAATCTGCCTGCTAATGCAGGAAACACGGGTTCGAGCCCTGGTCTGGGAAGATCCCACATGCCGTGGAGCAACTAGGCCCGTGAGCCACAACTACTGAGCCTGCGCGTCTGGAGCCTGTGCTCCGCAACAAGAGAGGCCACAATAGTGAGAGGCCCGCGCACCGCGATGAAGAGTGGCCCCCACTTGCCACAACTGGAGAAAGCCCTAGCACAGAAACGAAGACCCAACATAGCAATCAATCAATCAATCAATCACTAAAGAAATCTTAAAAAAAATTTGCTTATATTTAAAAAAAAAGCATTACTTTAAAAAACCCGTGAAACAAAGACAGTGAGAGAGAGAGAAATTCTTACCAAATTCTTTCAGGGGCAGTGATGCCACCTGGATTGACCATACCTAGACCCACAGGTGATTGAGACATAAGGGTGGACACTCAGGGGCTGAGAGGTTTGGTGAGGTTGGGGGAGCAAACACAGACCCTTTAAAGGAATACTGCGTGGTACCCATCCCATGGGTCCCAAATCTCCAGGTTCAAGGGCATCTTCCTACATCGAAAACATGCATGAGAAACCCAGAAGATGGTACACCGTGTGATCGGGAAAGGTTTCTAAAACGCACCTCATTTCTCATCTCCTTGTGCTCGGGTTCGCCATTCCAGCCGCTTTACTAGCAATCTCCCTCCTTGGAGAATCAGCACCTTTAACCTCCTGTTCCGTACAGGTTGCAATTTGTCCTGAGGATGAACGGGAAGAGGGGAAACCAATGAGAGACTAGCTCTAGGTGTTGGGACAGGCACAGCTCACTCTATTTTCCCATCAGGAAGAAGAATTAACCACAGGCTCAGCCTGCGCCCGGAACCAGAATAGGGCCTGAAGCAATCCTGCGCTTTTGCGGCCAGCCTTCAAGAAAGCGAGTTGAAAAATGGAGCTCAGGGGCACTGCAATTCACAAACCTGCAGAGGTAAAAATGATAACTCTCGGCCACAAATATTTTGAGGGAAGGCAACGAAGAGGATTTGAAAGCAAGGCAGAATTGCAGGAAACAGATTTCAGGAGGTAGATTCGAATCGCCTTTAAAGCACAGGAAAAGCGGCGAAACCTCGACAATGATGCCCTTGGCCAAAAAGGGCGTATGCGTTTTTTCCTGAATATATTCAGGAAAAAACGCATACGCCCTTTTTGGCCAACCAAGCAACCTGGAAAGGCAAATCAGCGCTACAAAGAAGTCTCGCTTCCCATCGGTCAAAAGGGCCATGCTGAATAAAGTGTCAAAACCAGAAATGCAGGACAGGCCATGGAGAGAAGGGAGCCTTGCTATGCTGATGGGCGGGATGTAAATTGCCAACAGCCACTCAGGAGAAGTGTACGGTGTGTCCTGAAACATCTAAAAAACTCAGCTTAAAGAGCATAGGGCACTTCCACTCATGGGCGTATAAATTGGGAAAACTAAAAATCAGCAAGACACAGGCATCCCAAAGTTTAGGGCTACTCTGTTGACAAGAACCTCCACTTCGTTACACCTTAAATATCCCAGGAAAGAGAAAAATGGATAAAGAAGTTGTGGTACTTATTTACAATGGAATATCACTCAACCATGAAATCAACCTCATAAGGCTAGTAGCAGCATGATGAGTGGATTTAGGTACGACGATTCTAAGTGAAATAAGTCACACAGAAAAAGACACTTATCAGAAGATATCACTTATAGAGGGAATGTAAAAACCGCTACACTTGAACTGAATTACAAAACAGAATAGAGTCACACGTTTAGAAAACACACTATGGCTGCTTAACGGGAAAGGAGAGGCGGGGTGATGCATAAAACAAGGGTTTCAAATTAGATCAGATACCGTTCCATAAACCCAATATGTAATAGACAAGACCTACTCCTTGCTCAGTGAACTGGACTCAACACCCCCTATTCACCACCCAAGAATATATCTGACTAATAAGAATGTTAAAACCTATGTATTGATATCTCTCTGTAAGTGAGTCAAGTGGGTGTAAAGCGGCAGAAACACAGCAGTGAAAAGCAGCTAAACCCCATTATAAAAATCAATTACTGGGCTTCCCTGGTTGCGCAGTGGTTGAGAATCTGCCTGCTAATGCAGGAAACACGGGTTCGAGCCCTGGTCTGGGAAGATCCCACATGCCGTGGAGCAACTAGGCCCGTGAGCCACAACTACTGAGCCTGCGCGTCTGGAGCCTGTGCTCCGCCACAAGAGAGGCCACAATAGTGAGAGGCCCGTGCACCGCGATGAAGAGTGGCCCCCACTTGCCACAACTGGAGAAAGCCCTAGCACAGAAACGAAGACCCAACATAGCAATCAATCAATCAATCAATCACTAAAGAAATCTTAAAAAAAAATTTGCTTATATTTAAAAAAAAATCAATTACTTTAAAAAACCCGTGAAACAAAGACAGTGAAAGAGAGAGAAATTCTTACCAAATTCGTTCAGGGGCAGTGATGCCACCTGGATTGACCATACCTAGACCCACAGGTGATTGAGACATAAGGGTGGACACTCAGGGGCTGAGAGGTTTGGTGAGGTTGGGGGAGCAAACGCAGACCCTTTAAAGGAATACTGCGTGGTACCCATCCCATGGGTCCCAAATCTCCAGGTTCAAGGGCATCTTCCTACATCGAAAACATGCATGAGAAACCCAGAAGATGGTACACCGTGTGATCGGGAAAGGTTTCTAAAACGCACGTCATTTCTCATCTCCTTGTGCTCGGGTTCGCCATTCCAGCCGCTTTACTAGCAATCTCCCTCCTTGGAGAATCAGCACCTTTAACCTCCTGTTCCGTACAGGTTGCAATTTGTCCTGAGGATGAACGGGAAGAGGGGGAACCAATGAGAGACTAGCTCTAGGTGTTGGGACAGGCACAGCTCACTCTATTTTCCCATCAGGAAGAAGAATTAACCACAGGCTCAGCCTGCGCCCGGAACCAGAATAGGGCCTGAAGCAATCCTGCGCTTTTGCGGCCAGCCTTCAAGAAAGCGAGTTGAAAAATGGAGCTCAGGGGCACTGCAATTCACAAACCTGCAGAGGTAATAATGATAACTCTCGGCCACAAATATTTTGAGGGAAGGCAACGAAGAGGATTTGAAAGCAAGGCAGAATTGCAGGAAACAGATTTCAGGAGGTAGATTCGAATCGCCTTTAAAGCACAGGAAAAGCGGCGAAACCTCGACAATGATGCCCTTGGCCAAAAAGGGCGTATGCGTTTTTTCCTGAATATATTCAGGAAAAAACGCATACGCCCTTTTTGGCCAACCAAGCAACCTGGAAAGGCAAATCAGCGCTACAAAGAAGTCTCGCTTCCCATCGGTCAAAAGGGCCATGCTGAATAAAGTGTCAAAACCAGAAATGCAGGACAGGCCATGGAGAAACGGGAGCCTTGCTACGCTGATGGGCGGGATGTAAATTGCCAACAGCCACTCTGGAGAAGTGTACGGTGTGTCCTGAAACATCTAAAAAACTCAGCTTACAGAGCATAGGGCACTTCCACTCATGGGCGTATAAATTGGGAAAACTAAAAATCAGCAAGACACAGGCACCCCAAAGTTTAGGGCTGCCCTGTTGACAAGAGCCTCCACTTCATTTCACCTTAAATATCCCAGGAAAGAGAAAAATGGATAAAGAACTTGTGGTCCTTATGTACAATGGAATATCACTCAGCCATGAAATCAACGTCATAAGGCTAGTAGCAGCATGATGAGTGGATTTAGCTACGACGATTCTAAGTGAAATAAGGCACACAGAAAAAGACACTTATCATAAGATATCACTTATAGAGGGAATGGAAAAACCGCTACACTTGAACTGAACTACAAAACGGAACAGAGTCACACGTTTAGAAAACACACTATGGCTGCTTAACGGGAAAGGAGAGGTGGGGTGATGCATAAAACAAGGGTTTCAAATTAGCTCAGATACCGTTCCATAAACCCAATATGTAATAGACAAGACCTACTCCTTGCTCAGTGAACTGGACTCAACACCCCCTATTCACCACCCAAGAATATATCTGACTAATAAGAATGTTAAAACCTATGTATTGATATCTCTCTGTAAGTGAGTCAAGTGGGTGTAAAGCGGCAGAAACACAGCAGTGAAAAGCAGCTAAACCCCATTATAAAAATCAAATACTTTAAAATACCCGTGAACAAAGACCGTGAAAGAGAGAGAAATTCTTACCAAATTCGTTCAGGGGCTGTGATGCCACCTGGATTGACCATATCTAGACCCACAGCTGATTGAGACATAAGGATGGACCCTCTTGGGGATGAGAGGTTTGGTGAGGTTGGGGGAGCAAACGCAGACCCTTTAAAGGAATACTGCGTGGTACCCATCCCATGGGTCCCAAATCTCCAGGTTCAAGGGTATCTTCCTACATCGAAAACATGCATGAGAAACCCAGAAGATGGTACACCGTGTGATCGGGAAAGGTTTCTAAAACGCTCCTCATTTTTCATCTCCTTGTGCTCGGGTTCGCCATTCCAGCCGCTTTACTAGCAATCTCCCTCCCTGGAGAATCAGCACCTTTAACCTCCTGTTCCGTACAGGTTGCAATTTGTCCTGAGGATGAACGGGAAGAGGGGGAACCAATGAGAGACTAGCTCTAGGTGTTGGGACAGGCACAGCTCACTCTATTTTCCCATCAGGAAGAAGAATTAACCACAGGCTCAGCCTGCGCCCGGAACCAGAATAGGGCCTGAAGCAATCCTGCGCTTTTGCGGCCAGCTCCCAAGAAAGCGAGTTGAAAAATGGAGCTCAGGGGCACTGCAATTCACAAACCTGCAGAGTTATAAATGATAACTCTCGTGCACAAATATATTGAGGGAAGGCAACGAAGAGGATTTGAAAGCAAGGCAGAATTGCAGGAAACAGATTTCAGGAGGTAGATTCGAATCGCCTTTAAAGCACAGGAAAAGCGGCAAAACCTCGACAATGATGCCCTTGGCCAAAAAGGGCGTATGCGTTTTTTCCTGAATATATTCAGGAAAAAACGCATACGCCCTTTTTGGCCAACCAAGCAACCTGGAAAGGCAAATCAGCGCTACAAAGAAGTCTAGCTTCCCATCGGTCAAAAGGGCCATGCTGAATAAAGTGTCAAAACCAGAAATGCAGGACAGGCCATGGAGAGACGGGAGCCTTGCTACGCTGATGGGCGGGATGTAAATTGCCAACAGCCACTCTGGAGAAGTGTACGGTGTGTCCTGAAACATCTAAAAAACTCAGCTTACAGAGCATAGGGCACTTCCACTCATGGGCTTATAAATTGGGAAAACTAAAAATCAGCAAGACACAGGCACCCCAAAGTTTAAGGCTGCTCTGTTGACAAGAACCTCCACTTCGTTACACCTTAAATATCCCAGGAAAGAGGAAAATGGATAAAGAAGTTGTGGTCCTTATGCACAAAGGAATATCACTCAGCCATGAAATCAACGTCATAAGGCTAGTAGCAGCATGATGAGTGGATTTAGGTACGACGATTCTAAGTGAAATAAGTCACACAGAAAAAGACTCAGATCCTAAGATATCACTTATAGAGGGAATGTAAAAACCGCTACACTTGAACTGAACTACAAAACGGAACAGAGTCACACGTTTAGAAAACACACTATGGGTGCTTAACGGGAAAGGAGAGGTGGGGTGATGCATAAAACAAGGGTTTGAAATTAGCTCAGATACCATTCCATAAACCCAATATGTAATAGACAAGACCTACTCCTTGCTCAGTGAACTGGACTCAACACCCCCTATTCAGCGCCCTCGAATATATCTGACTAGTAAGAATCTTAAAACCTATGTATTGATATCTCTCTGTAAGTGAGACTTGTGGATGTAAAGCGGCATAAACACAGCAGTGAAAAGCAGCTAAACCCCATTACAAAAATCAATTACTGGGCTTCCCTGGTTGCGCAGTGGTTGAGAATCTGCCTGCTAATGCAGGAAACACGGGTTCGAGCCCTGGTCTGGGAAAATCCCACATGCCGTGGAGCAACTAGGCCCGTGAGCCACAACTACTGAGCCTGCGCGTCTGGAGCCTGTGCTCCGCAACAAGAGAGGCCACAATAGTGAGAGGCCCGCGCACCGCGATGAAGAGTGGCCCCCACTTGCCACAACTGGAGAAAGCCCTAGCACAGAAACGAAGACCCAACATAGCAATCAATCAATCAATCAATCACTAAAGAAATCTTTAAAAAAATTTGCTTATATTTAAAAAAAAACCATTACTTTAAAAAACCCGTGAAACAAAGACAGTGAGAGAGAGAGAAATTCTTACCAAATTCGTTCAGGGGCAGTGATGCCACCTGGATTGACCATACCTAGACCCACAGGTGATTGAGACATAAGGGTGGACACTCAGGGGCTGAGAGGTTTGGTGAGGTTGGGGGAGCAAACGCAGACCCTTTAAAGGAATACTGCGTGGTACCCATCCCATGGGTCCCAAATCTCCAGGTTCAAGGGCATCTTCCTACATCGAAAACATGCATGAGAAACCCAGAAGATGGTACACCGTGTGATCGGGAAAGGTTTCTAAAACGCACGTCATTTCTCATCTCCTTGTGCTCGGGTTCGCCATTCCAGCCGCTTTACTAGCAATCTCCCTCCTTGGAGAATCAGCACCTTTAACCTCCTGTTCCGTACAGGTTGCAATTTGTCCTGAGGATGAACGGGAAGAGGGGGAACCAATGAGAGACTAGCTCTAGGTGTTGGGACAGGCAGAGCTCACTCTATTTTCCCATCAGGAAGAAGAATTAACCACAGGCTCAGCCTGCGCCCGGAACCAGAATAGGGCCTGAAGCAATCCTGCGCTTTTGCGGCCAGCTCCCAAGAAAGCGAGTTGAAAAATGGAGCTCAGGGGCACTGCAATTCACAAACCTGCAGAGTTATAAATGATAACTCTCGTGCACAAATATATTGAGGGAAGGCAACGAAGAGGATTTGAAAGCAAGGCAGAATTGCAGGAAACAGATTTCAGGAGGTAGATTCGAATCGCCTTTAAAGCACAGGAAAAGCGGCAAAACCTCGACAATGATGCCCTTGGCCAAAAAGGGCGTATGCGTTTTTTCCTGAATATATTCAGGAAAAAACGCATACGCCCTTTTTGGCCAACCAAGCAACCTGGAAAGGCAAATCAGCGCTACAAAGAAGTCTCGCTTCCCATCGGTCAAAAGGGCCATGCTGAATAAAGTGTCAAAACCAGAAATGCAGGACAGGCCATGGAGAAACGGGAGCCTTGCTACGCTGATGGGCGGGATGTAAATTGCCAACAGCCACTCTGGAGAAGTGTACGGTGTGGCCTGAAACATCTAAAAAACTCAGCTTACAGAGCATAGGGCACTTCCACTCATGGGCTTATAAATTGGGAAAACTAAAAATCAGCAAGACACAGGCACCCCAAAGTTTAAGGCTGCTCTGTTGACAAGAACCTCCACTTCGTTACACCTTAAATATCCCAGGAAAGAGGAAAATGGATAAAGAAGTTGTGGTCCTTATGCACAAAGGAATATCACTCAGCCATGAAATCAACGTCATAAGGCTAGTAGCAGCATGATGAGTGGATTTAGGTACGACGATTCTAAGTGAAATAAGTCACACAGAAAAAGACTCAGATCCTAAGATATCACTTATAGAGGGAATGTAAAAACCGCTACACTTGAACTGAACTACAAAACGGAACAGAGTCACACGTTTAGAAAACACACTATGGCTGCTTAACGGGAAAGGAGAGGTGGGGTGATGCATAAAACAAGGGTTTGAAATTAGCTCAGATACCATTCCATAAACCCAATATGTAATAGACAAGACCTACTCCTTGCTCAGTGAACTGGACTCAACACCCCCTATTCACCGCCCTCGAATATATCTGACTAGTAAGAATCTTAAAACCTATGTATTGATATCTCTCTGTAAGTGAGACTTGTGGATGTAAAGCGGCATAAACACAGCAGTGAAAAGCAGCTAAACCCCATTACAAAAATCAATTACTGGGCTTCCCTGGTTGCGCAGTGGTTGAGAATCTGCCTGCTAATGCAGGAAACACGGGTTCGAGCCCTGGTCTGGGAAGATCCCACATGCCGTGGAGCAACTAGGCCCCTGAGCCACAACTACTGAGCCTGCGCGTCTGGAGCCTGTGCTCCGCCACAAGAGAGGCCACAATAGTGAGAGGCCCGCGCACCGCGATGAAGAGTGGCCCCCACTTGCCACAACTGGAGAAAGCCCTAGCACAGAAACGAAGACCCAACATAGCAATCAATCAATCAATCAATCACTAAAGAAATCTTAAAAAAAATTTGCTTATATTTAAAAAAAAAACCCATTACTTTAAAAAACCCGTGAAACAAAGACAGTGAGAGAGAGAGAAATTCTTACCAAATTCGTTCAGGGGCAGTGATGCCACCTGGATTGACCATACCTAGACCCACAGGTGATTGAGACATAAGGGTGGACACTCAGGGGCTGAGAGGTTTGGTGAGGTTGGGGGAGCAAACGCAGACCCTTTAAAGGAATACTGCGTGGTACCCATCCCAGGGGTCCCAAATCTCCAGGTTCAAGGGCATCTTCCTACATCGAAAACATGCATGAGAAACCCAGAAGATGGTACACCGTGTGATCGGGAAAGGTTTCTAAAACGCACGTCATTTCTCATCTCCTTGTGCTCGGGTTCGCCATTCCAGCCGCTTTACTAGCAATCTCCCTCCTTGGAGAATCAGCACCTTTAACCTCCTGTTCCGTACAGGTTGCAATTTGTCCTGAGGATGAACGGGAAGAGGGGGAACCAATGAGAGACTAGCTCTAGGTGTTGGGACAGGCACAGCTCACTCTATTTTCCCATCAGGAAGAAGAATTAACCACAGGCTCAGCCTGCGCCCGGAACCAGAATAGGGCCTGAAGCAATCCTGCGCTTTTGCGGCCAGCCTTCAAGAAAGCGAGTTGAAAAATGGAGCTCAGGGGCACTGCAATTCACAAACCTGCAGAGGTAAAAATGATAACTCTCGGCCACAAATATTTTGAGGGAAGGCAACGAAGAGGATTTGAAAGCAAGGCAGAATTGCAGGAAACAGATTTCAGGAGGTAGATTCGAATCGCCTTTAAAGCACAGGAAAAGCGGCGAAACCTCGACAATGATGCCCTTGGCCAAAAAGGGCGTATGCGTTTTTTCCTGAATATATTCAGGAAAAAACGCATACGCCCTTTTTGGCCAACCAAGCAACCTGGAAAGGCAAATCAGCGCTACAAAGAAGTCTCGCTTCCCATCGGTCAAAAGGGCCATGCTGAATAAAGTGTCAAAACCAGAAATGCAGGACAGGCCATGGAGAGACGGGAGCCTTGCTACGCTGATGGGCGGGATGTAAATTGCCAACAGCCACTCTGGAGAAGTGTACGGTGTGTCCTGAAACATCTAAAAAACTCAGCTTAAAGAGCATAGGGCACTTCCACTCATGGGCGTATAAATTGGGAAAACTAAAAATCAGCAAGACACAGGCATCCCAAAGTTTAGGGCTACTCTGTTGACAAGAACCTCCACTTCGTTACACCTTAAATATCCCAGGAAAGAGAAAAATGGATAAAGAAGTTGTGGTACTTATGTACAATGGAATATCACTCAACCATGAAATCAACCTCATAAGGCTAGTAGCAGCATGATGAGTGGATTTAGGTACGACGATTCTAAGTGAAATAAGTCACACAGAAAAAGACACTTATCAGAAGATATCACTTATAGAGGGAATGTAAAAACCGCTACACTTGAACTGAATTACAAAACAGAATAGAGTCACACGTTTAGAAAACACACTATGGCTGCTTAACGGGAAAGGAGAGGCGGGGTGATGCATAAAACAAGGGTTTCAAATTAGCTCAGATACCGTTCCATAAACCCAATATGTAATAGACAAGACCTACTCCTTGCTCAGTGAACTGGACTCAACACCCCCTATTCACCGCCCCAGAATATATCTGAGTAGTAAGAATGTTAAAACCTATGTATTGATATCTCTCTGTAAGTGAGTCAAGTGGGTGTAAAGCGGCAGAAACACAGCAGTGAAAAGTAGCTAAACCCCATTATAAAAATCAATTACTGGGCTTCCCTGGTTGCGCAGTGGTTGAGAATCTGCCTGCTAATGCAGGAAACACGGGTTCGAGCCCTGGTCTGGGAAGATCCCACATGCCGTGGAGCAACTAGGCCCGTGAGCCACAAGTACTGAGCCTGCGCGTCTGGAGCCTGTGCTCCGCCACAAGAGAGGCCACAATAGTGAGAGGCCCACGCACCGCGATGAAGAGTGGCCCCCACTTGCCACAACTGGAGAAAGCCCTAGCACAGAAACGAAGACCCAACATAGCAATCAATCAATCAATCAATCACTAAAGAAATCTTAAAAAAAAAATTTGCTTATATTTAAAAAAAAATCAATTACTTTAAAAAACCCGTGAAACAAAGACAGTGAAAGAGAGAGAAATTCTTACCAAATTCGTTCACGGGCTGTGATGCCACCTGGATTGACCATACCTAGACCCACAGGTGATTGAGACATAAGGGTGGACACTCAGGGGCTGAGAGGTTTGGTGAGGTTGGGGGAGCAAACGCAGACCCTTTAAAGGAATACTGCGTGGTACCCATCCCATGGGTCCCAAATCTCCAGGTTCAAGGGCATCTTCCTACATCGAAAACATGCATGAGAAACCCAGAAGATGGTACACCGTGTGATCGGGAAACGTTTCTAAAACGCACCTCATTTCTCATCTCCTTGTGCTCGGGTTCGCCATTCCAGCCGCTTTACTAGCAATCTCCCTCCTTGGAGAATCAGCACCTTTAACCTCCTGTTCCGTACAGGTTGCAATTTGTCCTGAGGATGAACGGGAAGAGGGGGAACCAATGAGAGACTAGCTCTAGGTGTTGGGACAGGCAGAGCTCACTCTATTTTCCCATCAGGAAGAAGAATTAACCACAGGCTCAGCCTGCGCCCGGAACCAGAATAGGGCCTGAAGCAATCCTGCGCTTTTGCGGCCAGCTCCCAAGAAAGCGAGTTGAAAAATGGAGCTCAAGGGCACTGCAATTCACAAACCTGCAGAGTTAAAAATGATAACTCTCGGCCACAAATATTTTGAGGGAAGGCAACGAAGAGGATTTGAAAGCAAGGCAGAATTGCAGGAAACAGATTTCAGGAGGTAGATTCGAATCGCCTTTAAAGCACAGGAAAAGCGGCAAAACCTCGACAATGATGCCCTTGGCCAAAAAGGGCGTATGCGTTTTTTCCTGAATATATTCAGGAAAAAACGCATACGCCCTTTTTGGCCAACCAAGCAACCTGGAAAGGCAAATCAGCGCTACAAAGAAGTCTCGCTTCCCATCGGTCAAAAGGGCCATGCTGAATAAAGTGTCAAAACCAGAAATGCAGGACAGGCCATGGAGAAACGGGAGCCTTGCTACGCTGATGGGCGGGATGTAAATTGCCAACAGCCACTCTGGAGAAGTGTACGGTGTGGCCTGAAACATCTAAAAAACTCAGCTTACAGAGCATAGGGCACTTCCACTCATGGGCTTATAAATTGGGAAAACTAAAAATCAGCAAGACACAGGCACCCCAAAGTTTAAGGCTGCTCTGTTGACAAGAACCTCCACTTCGTTACACCTTAAATATCCCAGGAAAGAGGAAAATGGATAAAGAAGTTGTGGTCCTTATGCACAAAGGAATATCACTCAGCCATGAAATCAACGTCATAAGGCTAGTAGCAGCATGATGAGTGGATTTAGGTACGACGATTCTAAGTGAAATAAGTCACACAGAAAAAGACTCAGATCCTAAGATATCACTTATAGAGGGAATGTAAAAACCGCTACACTTGAACTGAACTACAAAACGGAACAGTCACACGTTTAGAAAACACACTATGGCTGCTTAACGGGAAAGGAGAGGTGGGGTGATGCATAAAACAAGGGTTTGAAATTAGCTCAGATACCATTCCATAAACCCAATATGTAATAGACAAGACCTACTCCTTGCTCAGTGAACTGGACTCAACACCCCCTATTCACCGCCCTCGAATATATCTGACTAGTAAGAATCTTAAAACCTATGTATTGATATCTCTCTGTAAGTGAGACTTGTGGATGTAAAGCGGCATAAACACAGCAGTGAAAAGCAGCTAAACCCCATTACAAAAATCAATTACTGGGCTTCCCTGGTTGCGCAGTGGTTGAGAATCTGCCTGCTAATGCAGGAAACACGGGTTCGAGCCCTGGTCTGGGAAGATCCCACATGCCGTGGAGCAACTAGGCCCCTGAGCCACAACTACTGAGCCTGCGCGTCTGGAGCCTGTGCTCCGCCACAAGAGAGGCCACAATAGTGAGAGGCCCGCGCACCGCGATGAAGAGTGGCCCCCACTTGCCACAACTGGAGAAAGCCCTAGCACAGAAACGAAGACCCAACATAGCAATCAATCAATCAATCAATCACTAAAGAAATCTTAAAAAAAATTTGCTTATATTTAAAAAAAAACCCATTACTTTAAAAAACCCGTGAAACAAAGACAGTGAGAGAGAGAGAAATTCTTACCAAATTCGTTCAGGGGCAGTGATGCCACCTGGATTGACCATACCTAGACCCACAGGTGATTGAGACATAAGGGTGGACACTCAGGGGCTGAGAGGTTTGGTGAGGTTGGGGGAGCAAACGCAGACCCTTTAAAGGAATACTGCGTGGTACCCATCCCAGGGGTCCCAAATCTCCAGGTTCAAGGGCATCTTCCTACATCGAAAACATGCATGAGAAACCCAGAAGATGGTACACCGTGTGATCGGGAAAGGTTTCTAAAACGCACGTCATTTCTCATCTCCTTGTGCTCGGGTTCGCCATTCCAGCCGCTTTACTAGCAATCTCCCTCCTTGGAGAATCAGCACCTTTAACCTCCTGTTCCGTACAGGTTGCAATTTGTCCTGAGGATGAACGGGAAGAGGGGGAACCAATGAGAGACTAGCTCTAGGTGTTGGGACAGGCACAGCTCACTCTATTTTCCCATCAGGAAGAAGAATTAACCACAGGCTCAGCCTGCGCCCGGAACCAGAATAGGGCCTGAAGCAATCCTGCGCTTTTGCGGCCAGCCTTCAAGAAAGCGAGTTGAAAAATGGAGCTCAGGGGCACTGCAATTCACAAACCTGCAGAGGTAAAAATGATAACTCTCGGCCACAAATATTTTGAGGGAAGGCAACGAAGAGGATTTGAAAGCAAGGCAGAATTGCAGGAAACAGATTTCAGGAGGTAGATTCGAATCGCCTTTAAAGCACAGGAAAAGCGGCGAAACCTCGACAATGATGCCCTTGGCCAAAAAGGGCGTATGCGTTTTTTCCTGAATATATTCAGGAAAAAACGCATACGCCCTTTTTGGCCAACCAAGCAACCTGGAAAGGCAAATCAGCGCTACAAAGAAGTCTCGCTTCCCATCGGTCAAAAGGGCCATGCTGAATAAAGTGTCAAAACCAGAAATGCAGGACAGGCCATGGAGAGACGGGAGCCTTGCTACGCTGATGGGCGGGATGTAAATTGCCAACAGCCACTCTGGAGAAGTGTACGGTGTGTCCTGAAACATCTAAAAAACTCAGCTTAAAGAGCATAGGGCACTTCCACTCATGGGCGTATAAATTGGGAAAACTAAAAATCAGCAAGACACAGGCATCCCAAAGTTTAGGGCTACTCTGTTGACAAGAACCTCCACTTCGTTACACCTTAAATATCCCAGGAAAGAGAAAAATGGATAAAGAAGTTGTGGTACTTATGTACAATGGAATATCACTCAACCATGAAATCAACCTCATAAGGCTAGTAGCAGCATGATGAGTGGATTTAGGTACGACGATTCTAAGTGAAATAAGTCACACAGAAAAAGACACTTATCAGAAGATATCACTTATAGAGGGAATGTAAAAACCGCTACACTTGAACTGAATTACAAAACAGAATAGAGTCACACGTTTAGAAAACACACTATGGCTGCTTAACGGGAAAGGAGAGGCGGGGTGATGCATAAAACAAGGGTTTCAAATTAGCTCAGATACCGTTCCATAAACCCAATATGTAATAGACAAGACCTACTCCTTGCTCAGTGAACTGGACTCAACACCCCCTATTCACCGCCCCAGAATATATCTGAGTAGTAAGAATGTTAAAACCTATGTATTGATATCTCTCTGTAAGTGAGTCAAGTGGGTGTAAAGCGGCAGAAACACAGCAGTGAAAAGTAGCTAAACCCCATTATAAAAATCAATTACTGGGCTTCCCTGGTTGCGCAGTGGTTGAGAATCTGCCTGCTAATGCAGGAAACACGGGTTCGAGCCCTGGTCTGGGAAGATCCCACATGCCGTGGAGCAACTAGGCCCGTGAGCCACAAGTACTGAGCCTGCGCGTCTGGAGCCTGTGCTCCGCCACAAGAGAGGCCACAATAGTGAGAGGCCCACGCACCGCGATGAAGAGTGGCCCCCACTTGCCACAACTGGAGAAAGCCCTAGCACAGAAACGAAGACCCAACATAGCAATCAATCAATCAATCAATCACTAAAGAAATCTTAAAAAAAAAATTTGCTTATATTTAAAAAAAAATCAATTACTTTAAAAAACCCGTGAAACAAAGACAGTGAAAGAGAGAGAAATTCTTACCAAATTCGTTCACGGGCTGTGATGCCACCTGGATTGACCATACCTAGACCCACAGGTGATTGAGACATAAGGGTGGACACTCAGGGGCTGAGAGGTTTGGTGAGGTTGGGGGAGCAAACGCAGACCCTTTAAAGGAATACTGCGTGGTACCCATCCCATGGGTCCCAAATCTCCAGGTTCAAGGGCATCTTCCTACATCGAAAACATGCATGAGAAACCCAGAAGATGGTACACCGTGTGATCGGGAAACGTTTCTAAAACGCACCTCATTTCTCATCTCCTTGTGCTCGGGTTCGCTATTCCAGCCGCTTTACTAGCAATCTCCCTCCTTGGAGAATCAGCACCTTTAACCTCCTGTTCCGTACAGGTTGCAATTTGTCCTGAGGATGAACGGGAAGAGGGGGAACCAATGAGAGACTAGCTCTAGGTGTTGGGACAGGCAGAGCTCACTCTATTTTCCCATCAGGAAGAAGAATTAACCACAGGCTCAGCCTGCGCCCGGAACCAGAATAGGGCCTGAAGCAATCCTGCGCTTTTGCGGCCAGCTCCCAAGAAAGCGAGTTGAAAAATGGAGCTCAAGGGCACTGCAATTCACAAACCTGCAGAGTTAAAAATGATAACTCTCGGCCACAAATATTTTGAGGGAAGGCAACGAAGAGGATTTGAAAGCAAGGCAGAATTGCAGGAAACAGATTTCAGGAGGTAGATTCGAATCGCCTTTAAAGCACAGGAAAAGCGGCAAAACCTCGACAATGATGCCCTTGGCCAAAAAGGGCGTATGCGTTTTTTCCTGAATATATTCAGGAAAAAACGCATACGCCCTTTTTGGCCAACCAAGCAACCTGGAAAGGCAAATCAGCGCTACAAAGAAGTCTCGCTTCCCATCGGTCAAAAGGGCCATGCTGAATAAAGTGTCAAAACCAGAAATGCAGGACAGGCCATGGAGAGACGGGAGCCTTGCTACGCTGATGGGCGGGATGTAAATTGCCAACAGCCACTCTGGAGAAGTGTACGGTGTGTCCTGAAACATCTAAAAAACTCAGCTTAAAGAGCATAGGGCACTTCCACTCATGGGCGTATAAATTGGGAAAACTAAAAATCAGCAAGACACAGGCATCCCAAAGTTTAGGGCTACTCTGTTGACAAGAACCTCCACTTCGTTACACCTTAAATATCCCAGGAAAGAGAAAAATGGATAAAGAAGTTGTGGTACTTATGTACAATGGAATATCACTCAACCATGAAATCAACCTCATAAGGCTAGTAGCAGCATGATGAGTGGATTTAGGTACGACGATTCTAAGTGAAATAAGTCACACAGAAAAAGACACTTATCAGAAGATATCACTTATAGAGGGAATGTAAAAACCGCTACACTTGAACTGAATTACAAAACAGAATAGAGTCACACGTTTAGAAAACACACTATGGCTGCTTAACGGGAAAGGAGAGGCGGGGTGATGCATAAAACAAGGGTTTCAAATTAGCTCAGATACCGTTCCATAAACCCAATATGTAATAGACAAGACCTACTCCTTGCTCAGTGAACTGGACTCAACACCCCCTATTCACCGCCCCAGAATATATCTGAGTAGTAAGAATGTTAAAACCTATGTATTGATATCTCTCTGTAAGTGAGTCAAGTGGGTGTAAAGCGGCAGAAACACAGCAGTGAAAAGTAGCTAAACCCCATTATAAAAATCAATTACTGGGCTTCCCTGGTTGCGCAGTGGTTGAGAATCTGCCTGCTAATGCAGGAAACACGGGTTCGAGCCCTGGTCTGGGAAGATCCCACATGCCGTGGAGCAACTAGGCCCGTGAGCCACAAGTACTGAGCCTGCGCGTCTGGAGCCTGTGCTCCGCCACAAGAGAGGCCACAATAGTGAGAGGCCCACGCACCGCGATGAAGAGTGGCCCCCACTTGCCACAACTGGAGAAAGCCCTAGCACAGAAACGAAGACCCAACATAGCAATCAATCAATCAATCAATCACTAAAGAAATCTTAAAAAAAAAATTTGCTTATATTTAAAAAAAAATCAATTACTTTAAAAAACCCGTGAAACAAAGACAGTGAAAGAGAGAGAAATTCTTACCAAATTCGTTCACGGGCTGTGATGCCACCTGGATTGACCATACCTAGACCCACAGGTGATTGAGACATAAGGGTGGACACTCAGGGGCTGAGAGGTTTGGTGAGGTTGGGGGAGCAAACGCAGACCCTTTAAAGGAATACTGCGTGGTACCCATCCCATGGGTCCCAAATCTCCAGGTTCAAGGGCATCTTCCTACATCGAAAACATGCATGAGAAACCCAGAAGATGGTACACCGTGTGATCGGGAAACGTTTCTAAAACGCACCTCATTTCTCATCTCCTTGTGCTCGGGTTCGCTATTCCAGCCGCTTTACTAGCAATCTCCCTCCTTGGAGAATCAGCACCTTTAACCTCCTGTTCCGTACAGGTTGCAATTTGTCCTGAGGATGAACGGGAAGAGGGGGAACCAATGAGAGACTAGCTCTAGGTGTTGGGACAGGCAGAGCTCACTCTATTTTCCCATCAGGAAGAAGAATTAACCACAGGCTCAGCCTGCGCCCGGAACCAGAATAGGGCCTGAAGCAATCCTGCGCTTTTGCGGCCAGCTCCCAAGAAAGCGAGTTGAAAAATGGAGCTCAAGGGCACTGCAATTCACAAACCTGCAGAGTTAAAAATGATAACTCTCGGCCACAAATATTTTGAGGGAAGGCAACGAAGAGGATTTGAAAGCAAGGCAGAATTGCAGGAAACAGATTTCAGGAGGTAGATTCGAATCGCCTTTAAAGCACAGGAAAAGCGGCAAAACCTCGACAATGATGCCCTTGGCCAAAAAGGGCGTATGCGTTTTTTCCTGAATATATTCAGGAAAAAACGCATACGCCCTTTTTGGCCAACCAAGCAACCTGGAAAGGCAAATCAGCGCTACAAAGAAGTCTCGCTTCCCATCGGTCAAAAGGGCCATGCTGAATAAAGTGTCAAAACCAGAAATGCAGGACAGGCCATGGAGAAACGGGAGCCTTGCTACGCTGATGGGCGGGATGTAAATTGCCAACAGCCACTCTGGAGAAGTGTACGGTGTGTCCTGAAACATCTAAAAAACTCAGCTTACAGAGCATAGGGCACTTCCACTCCTGGGCGTATAAATTGGGAAAACTAAAAATCAGCAAGACACAGGCACCCCAAAGTTTAGGGCTGCCCTGTTGACAAGAGCCTCCACTTCATTTCACCTTAAATATCCCAGGAAAGAGAAAAATGGATAAAGAAGTTGTGGTCCTTATGTACAATGGAATATCACTCAGCCATGAAATCAACGTCATAAGGCTAGTAGCAGCATGATGAGTGGATTTAGCTACGACGATTCTAAGTGAAATAAGGCACACAGAAAAAGACACTTATCATAAGATATCACTTATAGAGGGAATGGAAAAACCGCTACACTTGAACTGAACTACAAAACAGAATAGAGTCACACGTTTAGAAAACACACTATGGCTGCTTAACGGGAAAGGAGAGGTGGGGTGATGCATAAAACAAGGGTTTCAAATTAGCTCAGATACCGTTCCATAAACCCAATATGTAATAGACAAGACCTACTCCTTGCTCAGTGAACTGGACTCAACACCCCCTATTCACCACCCAAGAATATATCTGACTAATAAGAATGTTAAAACCTATGAATTGATATCTCTCTGTAAGTGAGTCAAGTGGGGGTAAAGCGGCAGAAACACAGCAGTGAAAAGGAGCTAAACCCCATTATAAAAATCACTTACTTTAAAAAACCCGTGAAACAAAGACAGTGAAAGAGAGAGAAATTCTTACAAAATTCGTTCAGGGGCTGTGATGCCACCTGGATTGACCATATCTAGACCCACAGCTGATTCAGACAGAAGGGTGGACACTCAGGGGCTGAGAGGTTTGGTGAGGTTGGGAGAGAAAACGCAGACCCTTTAAAGAAATACTGCGTGGTACCCATCCCAGGGGTGCCAAATCTCGAGGTTCAAGGGCATCTTCCTACATCGAAAACATGCATGAGAAACCCAGAAGATGGTACACCGTGTGATCGGGAAACGTTTCTAAAACGCACCTCATTTCTCATCTCCTTGTGCTCGGGTTCGCCATTCCAGCCGCTTTACTAGCAATCTCCCTCCTTGGAGAATCAGCACCTTTAACCTCCTGTTCCGTACAGGTTGCAATTTGTCCTGAGGATGAACGGGAAGAGGGGGAACCAATGAGAGACTAGCTCTAGGTGTTGGGACCGGCACAGCTCACTCTATTTTCCCATCAGGAAGAAGAATTACCCACAGGCTCAGCCTGCGCCCGGAAACAGAATAGGGCCTGAAGCAATCCTGCGCTTTTGCGGCCAGCTCCCAAGAAAGCGAGTTGAAAAATGGAGCTCAGGGGCACTGCAATTCACAAACCTGCAGAGGTAAAAATGATAACTCTCGGCCACAAATATTTTGAGGGAAGGCAACGAAGAGGATTTGAAAGCAAGGCAGAATTGCAGGAAACAGATTTCAGGAGGTAGATTCGAATCGCCTTTAAAGCACAGGAAAAGCGGCGAAACCTCGACAATGATGCCCTTGGCCAAAAAGGGCGTATGCGTTTTTTCCTGAATATATTCAGGAAAAAACGCATACGCCCTTTTTGGCCAACCAAGCAACCTGGAAAGGCAAATCAGCGCTACAAAGAAGTCTCGCTTCCCATCGGTCAAAAGGGCCATGCTGAATAAAGTGTCAAAACCAGAAATGCAGGACAGGCCATGGAGAAACGGGAGCCTTGCTACGCTGATGGGCGGGATGTAAATTGCCAACAGCCACTCTGGAGAAGTGTACGGTGTGTCCTGAAACATCTAAAAAACTCAGCTTACAGAGCATAGGGCACTTCCACTCATGGGCTTATAAATTGGGAAAACTAAAAATCAGCAAGACACAGGCACCCCAAAGTTTAAGGCTGCTCTGTTGACAAGAACCTCCACTTCGTTACACCTTAAATATCCCAGGAAAGAGGAAAATGGATAAAGAAGTTGTGGTCCTTATGCACAAAGGAATATCACTCAGCCATGAAATCAACGTCATAAGGCTAGTAGCAGCATGATGAGTGGATTTAGGTACGACGATTCTAAGTGAAATAAGTCACACAGAAAAAGACTCAGATCCTAAGATATCACTTATAGAGGGAATGTAAAAACCGCTACACTTGAACTGAACTACAAAACGGAACAGAGTCACACGTTTAGAAAACACACTATGGCTGCTTAACGGGAAAGGAGAGGTGGGGTGATGCATAAAACAAGGGTTTGAAATTAGCTCAGATACCATTCCATAAACCCAATATGTAATAGACAAGACCTACTCCTTGCTCAGTGAACTGGACTCAACACCCCCTATTCACCGCCCTCGAATATATCTGACTAGTAAGAATCTTAAAACCTATGTATTGATATCTCTCTGTAAGTGAGACTTGTGGATGTAAAGCGGCATAAACACAGCAGTGAAAAGCAGCTAAACCCCATTACAAAAATCAATTACTGGGCTTCCCTGGTTGCGCAGTGGTTGAGAATCTGCCTGCTAATGCAGGAAACACGGGTTCGAGCCCTGGTCTGGGAAGATCCCACATGCCGTGGAGCAACTAGGCCCGTGAGCCACAACTACTGAGCCTGCGCGTCTGGAGCCTGTGCTCCGCAACAAGAGAGGCCACAATAGTGAGAGGCCCGCGCACCGCGATGAAGAGTGGCCCCCACTTGCCACAACTGGAGAAAGCCCTAGCACAGAAACGAAGACCCAACATAGCAATCAATCAATCAATCAATCACTAAAGAAATCTTAAAAAAAATTTGCTTATATTTAAAAAAAACCATTACTTTAAAAAACCCGTGAAACAAAGACAGTGAGAGAGAGAGAAATTCTTACCAAATTCGTTCAGGGGCAGTGATGCCACCTGGATTGACCATACCTAGACCCACAGGTGATTGAGACATAAGGGTGGACACTCAGGGGCTGAGAGGTTTGGTGAGGTTGGGGGAGCAAACGCAGACCCTTTAAAGGAATACTGCGTGGTACCCATCCCATGGGTCCCAAATCTCCAGGTTCAAGGGCATCTTCCTACATCGAAAACATGCATGAGAAACCCAGAAGATGGTACACCGTGTGATCGGGAAAGGTTTCTAAAACGCACGTCATTTCTCATCTCCTTGTGCTCGGGTTCGCCATTCCAGCCGCTTTACTAGCAATCTCCCTCCTTGGAGAATCATCACCTTTAACCTCCTGTTCCGTACAGGTTGCAATTTGTCCTGAGGATGAACGGGAAGAGGGGGAACCAATGAGAGACTAGCTCTAGGTGTTGGGACAGACACAGGCCACTCTATTTTCCCATCAGGAAGAAGAATTAACCACAGGCTCACCTGCGCCCGGAACCAGAATAGGGCCTGAAGCAATCCTGCGCTTTTGCGGCCAGCCTTCAAGAAAGCGAGTTGAAAAATGGAGCTCAGGGGCACTGCAATTCACAAACCTGCAGAGTTATAAATGATAATTCTCGGCCACAAATATTTTGAGGGAAGGCAACGAAGAGGATTTGAAAGTAAGGCAGAATTGCAGGAAACAGATTTCAGGAGGTAGATTCGAATCGCCTTTAAACCACAGGAAAAGCGGCGAAACCTCGACAATGATGCCCTTGGCCAAAAAGGGCGTATGCGTTTTTTCCTGAATATATTCAGGAAAAAACGCATACGCCCTTTTTGGCCAACCAAGCAACCTGGAAAGGCAAATCAGCGCTACAAAGAAGTCTCGCTTCCCATCGGTCAAAAGGGCCATGCTGAATAAAGTGTCAAAACCAGAAATGCAGGACAGGCCATGGAGAGACGGGAGCCTTGCTACGCTGATGGGCGGGATGTAAATTGCCAACAGCCACTCTGGAGAAGTGTACGGTGTGTCCTGAAACATCTAAAAAACTCAGCTTACAGAGCATAGGGAACTTCCACTCATGGGCGTATAAATTGGGAAAACTAAAAATCAGCAAGACACAGGCACCCCAAAGTTTAGGGCTGCCCTGTTGACAAGAGCCTCCACTTTATTTCACCTTAAATATCCCAGGAAAGAGAAAAATGGATAAAGAAGTTGTGGTCCTTATGTACAATGGAATATCACTCAGCCATGAAATCAACGTCATAAGGCTAGTAGCAGCATGATGAGTGGATTTAGGTACGACGATTCTAAGTGAAATAAGTCACACAGAAAAAGACACTTATCAGAAGATATCACTTATAGAGGTAATGTAAAAACCGCTACACTTGAACTGAATTACAAAACAGAATAGAGTCACACGTTTAGAAAACACACTATGGCTGCTTAACGGGAAAGGAGAGGCGGGGTGATGCATAAAACAAGGGTTTCAAATTAGCTCAGATACCGTTCCATAAACCCAATATGTAATAGACAAGACCTACTCCTTGCTCAGTGAACTGGACTCAACACCCCCTATTCACCGCCCCAGAATATATCTGAGTAGTAAGAATGTTAAAACCTATGTATTGATATCTCTCTGTAAGTGAGTCAAGTGGGTGTAAAGCGGCAGAAACACAGCAGTGAAAAGTAGCTAAACCCCATTATAAAAATCAATTACTGGGCTTCCCTGGTTGCGCAGTGGTTGAGAATCTGCCTGCTAATGCAGGAAACACGGGTTCGAGCCCTGGTCTGGGAAGATCCCACATGCCGTGGAGCAACTAGGCCCGTGAGCCACAACTACTGAGCCTGCGCGTCTGGAGCCTGTGCTCCGACACAAGAGAGGCCACAATAGTGAGAGGCCCGCGCACCGCGATGAAGAGTGGCCCCCACTTGCCACAACTGGAGAAAGCCCTAGCACAGAAACGAAGACCCAACATAGCAATCAATCAATCAATCAATCACTAAAGAAATCTTAAAAAAAATTTGCTTATATTTAAAAAAAAAATCAATTACTTTAAAAAACCCGTGAAACAAAGACAGTGAAAGAGAGAGAAATTCTTACAAAATTCGTTCAGGGGCTGTGATGCCACCTGGATTGACCATACCTAGACCCACAGGTGATTGAGACATAACGGTGGACACTCAGGGGCTGAGAGGTTTGGTGAGGTTGGGGGAGCAAACGCAGACCCTTTAAAGGAATACTGCGTGGTACCCATCCCATGGGTCCCAAATCTCCAGGTTCAAGGGCATCTTCCTACATCGAAAACATGCATGAGAAACCCAGAAGATGGTACACCGTGTGATCGGGAAAGGTTTCTAAAACGCACCTCATTTCTCATCTCCTTGTGCTCGGGTTCGCCATTCCAGCCGCTTTACTAGCAATCTCCCTCCTTGGAGAATCAGCACCTTTAACCTCCTGTTCCGTACAGGTTGCAATTTGTCCTGAGGATGAACGGGAAGAGGGGGAACCAATGAGAGACTAGCTCTAGGTGTTGGGACAGGCAGAGCTCACTCTATTTTCCCATCAGGAAGAAGAATTAACCACAGGCTCAGCCTGCGCCCGGAACCAGAATAGGGCCTGAAGCAATCCTGCGCTTTTGCGGCCAGCTCCCAAGAAAGCGAGTTGAAAAATGGAGCTCAGGGGCACTGCAATTCACAAACCTGCAGAGTTAAAAATGATAACTCTCGGCCACAAATATTTTGAGGGAAGGCAACGAAGAGGATTTGAAAGCAAGGCAGAATTGCAGGAAACAGATTTCAGGAGGTAGATTCGAATCGCCTTTAAACCACAGGAAAAGCGGCGAAACCTCGACAATGATGCCCTTGGCCAAAAAGGGCGTATGCGTTTTTTCCTGAATATATTCAGGAAAAAACGCATACGCCCTTTTTGGCCAACCAAGCAACCTGGAAAGGCAAATCAGCGCTACAAAGAAGTCTCGCTTCCCATCGGTCAAAAGGGCCATGCTGAATAAAGTGTCAAAACCAGAAATGCAGGACAGGCCATGGAGAGACGGGAGCCTTGCTACGCTGATGGGCGGGATGTAAATTGCCAACAGCCACTCTGGAGAAGTGTACGGTGTGTCCTGAAACATCTAAAAAACTCAGCTTACAGAGCATAGGGAACTTCCACTCATGGGCGTATAAATTGGGAAAACTAAAAATCAGCAAGACACAGGCACCCCAAAGTTTAGGGCTGCCCTGTTGACAAGAGCCTCCACTTTATTTCACCTTAAATATCCCAGGAAAGAGAAAAATGGATAAAGAAGTTGTGGTCCTTATGTACAATGGAATATCACTCAGCCATGAAATCAACGTCATAAGGCTAGTAGCAGCATGATGAGTGGATTTAGGTACGACGATTCTAAGTGAAATAAGTCACACAGAAAAAGACACTTATCAGAAGATATCACTTATAGAGGGAATGTAAAAACCGCTACACTTGAACTGAATTACAAAACAGAATAGAGTCACACGTTTAGAAAACACACTATGGCTGCTTAACGGGAAAGGAGAGGCGGGGTGATGCATAAAACAAGGGTTTCAAATTAGCTCAGATACCGTTCCATAAACCCAATATGTAATAGACAAGACCTACTCCTTGCTCAGTGAACTGGACTCAACACCCCCTATTCACCGCCCCAGAATATATCTGAGTAGTAAGAATGTTAAAACCTATGTATTGATATCTCTCTGTAAGTGAGTCAAGTGGGTGTAAAGCGGCAGAAACACAGCAGTGAAAAGTAGCTAAACCCCATTATAAAAATCAATTACTGGGCTTCCCTGGTTGCGCAGTGGTTGAGAATCTGCCTGCTAATGCAGGAAACACGGGTTCGAGCCCTGGTCTGGGAAGATCCCACATGCCGTGGAGCAACTAGGCCCGTGAGCCACAACTACTGAGCCTGCGCGTCTGGAGCCTGTGCTCCGACACAAGAGAGGCCACAATAGTGAGAGGCCCGCGCACCGCGATGAAGAGTGGCCCCCACTTGCCACAACTGGAGAAAGCCCTAGCACAGAAACGAAGACCCAACATAGCAATCAATCAATCAATCAATCACTAAAGAAATCTTAAAAAAAATTTGCTTATATTTAAAAAAAAAATCAATTACTTTAAAAAACCCGTGAAACAAAGACAGTGAAAGAGAGAGAAATTCTTACCAAATTCGTTCAGGGGCAGTGATGCCACCTGGATTGACCATACCTAGACCCACAGGTGATTGAGACATAACGGTGGACACTCAGGGGCTGAGAGGTTTGGTGAGGTTGGGGGAGCAAACGCAGACCCTTTAAAGGAATACTGCGTGGTACCCATCCCATGGGTCCCAAATCTCCAGGTTCAAGGGCATCTTCCTACATCGAAAACATGCATGAGAAACCCAGAAGATGGTACACCGTGTGATCGGGAAAGGTTTCTAAAACGCACCTCATTTCTCATCTCCTTGTGCTCGGGTTCGCCATTCCAGCCGCTTTACTAGCAATCTCCCTCCTTGGAGAATCAGCACCTTTAACCTCCTGTTCCGTACAGGTTGCAATTTGTCCTGAGGATGAACGGGAAGAGGGGGAACCAATGAGAGACTAGCTCTAGGTGTTGGGACAGGCAGAGCTCACTCTATTTTCCCATCAGGAAGAAGAATTAACCACAGGCTCAGCCTGCGCCCGGAACCAGAATAGGGCCTGAAGCAATCCTGCGCTTTTGCGGCCAGCTCCCAAGAAAGCGAGTTGAAAAATGGAGCTCAGGGGCACTGCAATTCACAAACCTGCAGAGTTAAAAATGATAACTCTCGGCCACAAATATTTTGAGGGAAGGCAACGAAGAGGATTTGAAAGCAAGGCAGAATTGCAGGAAACAGATTTCAGGAGGTAGATTCGAATCGCCTTTAAACCACAGGAAAAGCGGCGAAACCTCGACAATGATGCCCTTGGCCAAAAAGGGCGTATGCGTTTTTTCCTGAATATATTCAGGAAAAAACGCATACGCCCTTTTTGGCCAACCAAGCAACCTGGAAAGGCAAATCAGCGCTACAAAGAAGTCTCGCTTCCCATCGGTCAAAAGGGCCATGCTGAATAAAGTGTCAAAACCAGAAATGCAGGACAGGCCATGGAGAGACGGGAGCCTTGCTACGCTGATGGGCGGGATGTAAATTGCCAACAGCCACTCTGGAGAAGTGTACGGTGTGTCCTGAAACATCTAAAAAACTCAGCTTACAGAGCATAGGGAACTTCCACTCATGGGCGTATAAATTGGGAAAACTAAAAATCAGCAAGACACAGGCACCCCAAAGTTTAGGGCTGCCCTGTTGACAAGAGCCTCCACTTTATTTCACCTTAAATATCCCAGGAAAGAGAAAAATGGATAAAGAAGTTGTGGTCCTTATGTACAATGGAATATCACTCAGCCATGAAATCAACGTCATAAGGCTAGTAGCAGCATGATGAGTGGATTTAGCTACGACGATTCTAAGTGAAATAAGGCACACAGAAAAAGACACTTATCATCAGATATCACTTATAGAGGGAATGGAAAAACCGCTACACTTGAACTGAACTACAAAACAGAATAGAGTCACACGTTTAGAAAACACACTATGGCTGCTTAACGGGAAAGGAGAGGTGGGGTGATGCATAAAACAAGGGTTTCAAATTAGCTCAGATACCGTTCCATAAACCCAATATGTAATAGACAAGACCTACTCCTTGCTCAGTGAACTGGACTCAACACCCCCTATTCACCACCCAAGAATATATCTGACTAATAAGAATGTTAAAACCTATGTATTGATATCTCTCTGTAAGTGAGTCAAGTGGGTGTAAAGCGGCAGAAACACAGCAGTGAAAAGCAGCTAAACCCCATTATAAAAATCAAATACTTTAAAATACCCGTGAACAAAGACCGTGAAAGAGAGAGAAATTCTTACCAAATTCGTTCAGGGGCTGTGATGCCACCTGGATTGACCATATCTAGACCCACAGCTGATTGAGACATAAGGATGGACCCTCTTGGGGCTGAGAGGTTTGGTGAGGTTGGGGGAGCAAACGCAGACCCTTTAAAGGAATACTGCGTGGTACCCATCCCATGGGTCCCAAATCTCCAGGTTCAAGGGTATCTTCCTACATCGAAAACATGCATCAGAAACCCAGAAGATGGTACACCGTGTGATCGGGAAAGGTTTCTAAAACGCTCCTCATTTTTCATCTCCTTGTGCTCGGGTTCGCCATTCCAGCCGCTTTACTAGCAATCTCCCTCCCTGGAGAATCAGCACCTTTAACCTCCTGTTCCGTACAGGTTGCAATTTGTCCTGAGGATGAACGGGAAGAGGGGGAACCAATGAGAGACTAGCTCTAGGTGTTGGGACAGGCACAGCTCACTCTATTTTCCCATCAGGAAGAAGAATTAACCACAGGCTCAGCCTGCGCCCGGAACCAGAATAGGGCCTGAAGCAATCCTGCGCTTTTGCGGCCAGCTCCCAAGAAAGCGAGTTGAAAAATGGAGCTCAGGGGCACTGCAATTCACAAACCTGCAGAGTTATAAATGATAACTCTCGTGCACAAATATATTGAGGGAAGGCAACGAAGAGGATTTGAAAGCAAGGCAGAATTGCAGGAAACAGATTTCAGGAGGTAGATTCGAATCGCCTTTAAAGCACAGGAAAAGCGGCAAAACCTCGACAATGATGCCCTTGGCCAAAAAGGGCGTATGCGTTTTTTCCTGAATATATTCAGGAAAAAACGCATACGCCCTTTTTGGCCAACCAAGCAACCTGGAAAGGCAAATCAGCGCTACAAAGAAGTCTAGCTTCCCATCGGTCAAAAGGGCCATGCTGAATAAAGTGTCAAAACCAGAAATGCAGGACAGGCCATGGAGAGACGGGAGCCTTGCTACGCTGATGGGCGGGATGTAAATTGCCAACAGCCACTCTGGAGAAGTGTACGGTGTGTCCTGAAACATCTAAAAAACTCAGCTTACAGAGCATAGGGCACTTCCACTCATGGGCTTATAAATTGGGAAAACTAAAAATCAGCAAGACACAGGCACCCCAAAGTTTAAGGCTGCTCTGTTGACAAGAACCTCCACTTCGTTACACCTTAAATATCCCAGGAAAGAGGAAAATGGATAAAGAAGTTGTGGTCCTTATGCACAAAGGAATATCACTCAGCCATGAAATCAACGTCATAAGGCTAGTAGCAGCATGATGAGTGGATTTAGGTACGACGATTCTAAGTGAAATAAGTCACACAGAAAAAGACTCAGATCCTAAGATATCACTTATAGAGGGAATGTAAAAACCGCTACACTTGAACTGAACTACAAAACGGAACAGAGTCACACGTTTAGAAAACACACTATGGCTGCTTAACGGGAAAGGAGAGGTGGGGTGATGCATAAAACAAGGGTTTGAAATTAGCTCAGATACCATTCCATAAACCCAATATGTAATAGACAAGACCTACTCCTTGCTCAGTGAACTGGACTCAACACCCCCTATTCAGCGCCCTCGAATATATCTGACTAGTAAGAATCTTAAAACCTATGTATTGATATCTCTCTGTAAGTGAGACTTGTGGATGTAAAGCGGCATAAACACAGCAGTGAAAAGCAGCTAAACCCCATTACAAAAATCAATTACTGGGCTTCCCTGGTTGCGCAGTGGTTGAGAATCTGCCTGCTAATGCAGGAAACACGGGTTCGAGCCCTGGTCTGGGAAGATCCCACATGCCGTGGAGCAACTAGGCCCGTGAGCCACAACTACTGAGCCTGCGCGTCTGGAGCCTGTGCTCCGCAACAAGAGAGGCCACAATAGTGAGAGGCCCGCGCACCGCGATGAAGAGTGGCCCCCACTTGCCACAACTGGAGAAAGCCCTAGCACAGAAACGAAGACCCAACATAGCAATCAATCAATCAATCAATCACTAAAGAAATCTTTAAAAAAATTTGCTTATATTTAAAAAAAAACCATTACTTTAAAAAACCCGTGAAACAAAGACAGTGAGAGAGAGAGAAATTCTTACCAAATTCGTTCAGGGGCAGTGATGCCACCTGGATTGACCATACCTAGACCCACAGGTGATTGAGACATAAGGGTGGACACTCAGGGGCTGAGAGGTTTGGTGAGGTTGGGGGAGCAAACGCAGACCCTTTAAAGGAATACTGCGTGGTACCCATCCCATGGGTCCCAAATCTCCAGGTTCAAGGGCATCTTCCTACATCGAAAACATGCATGAGAAACCCAGAAGATGGTACACCGTGTGATCGGGAAAGGTTTCTAAAACGCACGTCATTTCTCATCTCCTTGTGCTCGGGTTCGCCATTCCAGCCGCTTTACTAGCAATCTCCCTCCTTGGAGAATCAGCACCTTTAACCTCCTGTTCCGTACAGGTTGCAATTTGTCCTGAGGATGAACGGGAAGAGGGGGAACCAATGAGAGACTAGCTCTAGGTGTTGGGACAGGCAGAGCTCACTCTATTTTCCCATCAGGAAGAAGAATTAACCACAGGCTCAGCCTGCGCCCGGAACCAGAATAGGGCCTGAAGCAATCCTGCGCTTTTGCGGCCAGCTCCCAAGAAAGCGAGTTGAAAAATGGAGCTCAGGGGCACTGCAATTCACAAACCTGCAGAGTTATAAATGATAACTCTCGTGCACAAATATATTGAGGGAAGGCAACGAAGAGGATTTGAAAGCAAGGCAGAATTGCAGGAAACAGATTTCAGGAGGTAGATTCGAATCGCCTTTAAAGCACAGGAAAAGCGGCAAAACCTCGACAATGATGCCCTTGGCCAAAAAGGGCGTATGCGTTTTTTCCTGAATATATTCAGGAAAAAACGCATACGCCCTTTTTGGCCAACCAAGCAACCTGGAAAGGCAAATCAGCGCTACAAAGAAGTCTCGCTTCCCATCGGTCAAAAGGGCCATGCTGAATAAAGTGTCAAAACCAGAAATGCAGGACAGGCCATGGAGAAACGGGAGCCTTGCTACGCTGATGGGCGGGATGTAAATTGCCAACAGCCACTCTGGAGAAGTGTACGGTGTGGCCTGAAACATCTAAAAAACTCAGCTTACAGAGCATAGGGCACTTCCACTCATGGGCTTATAAATTGGGAAAACTAAAAATCAGCAAGACACAGGCACCCCAAAGTTTAAGGCTGCTCTGTTGACAAGAACCTCCACTTCGTTACACCTTAAATATCCCAGGAAAGAGGAAAATGGATAAAGAAGTTGTGGTCCTTATGCACAAAGGAATATCACTCAGCCATGAAATCAACGTCATAAGGCTAGTAGCAGCATGATGAGTGGATTTAGGTACGACGATTCTAAGTGAAATAAGTCACACAGAAAAAGACTCAGATCCTAAGATATCACTTATAGAGGGAATGTAAAAACCGCTACACTTGAACTGAACTACAAAACGGAACAGAGTCACACGTTTAGAAAACACACTATGGCTGCTTAACGGGAAAGGAGAGGTGGGGTGATGCATAAAACAAGGGTTTGAAATTAGCTCAGATACCATTCCATAAACCCAATATGTAATAGACAAGACCTACTCCTTGCTCAGTGAACTGGACTCAACACCCCCTATTCACCGCCCTCGAATATATCTGACTAGTAAGAATCTTAAAACCTATGTATTGATATCTCTCTGTAAGTGAGACTTGTGGATGTAAAGCGGCATAAACACAGCACTGAAAAGCAGCTAAACCCCATTACAAAAATCAATTACTGGGCTTCCCTGGTTGCGCAGTGGTTGAGAATCTGCCTGCTAATGCAGGAAACACGGGTTCGAGCCCTGGTCTGGGAAGATCCCACATGCCGTGGAGCAACTAGGCCCCTGAGCCACAACTACTGAGCCTGCGCGTCTGGAGCCTGTGCTCCGCCACAAGAGAGGCCACAATAGTGAGAGGCCCGCGCACCGTGATGAAGAGTGGCCCCCACTTGCCACAACTGGAGAAAGCCCTAGCACAGAAACGAAGACCCAACATAGCAATCAATCAATCAATCAATCACTAAAGAAATCTTAAAAAAAATTTGCTTATATTTAAAAAAAAAACCCATTACTTTAAAAAACCCGTGAAACAAAGACAGTGAGAGAGAGAGAAATTCTTACCAAATTCGTTCAGGGGCAGTGATGCCACCTGGATTGACCATACCTAGACCCACAGGTGATTGAGACATAAGGGTGGACACTCAGGGGCTGAGAGGTTTGGTGAGGTTGGGGGAGCAAACGCAGACCCTTTAAAGGAATACTGCGTGGTACCCATCCCAGGGGTCCCAAATCTCCAGGTTCAAGGGCATCTTCCTACATCGAAAACATGCATGAGAAACCCAGAAGATGGTACACCGTGTGATCGGGAAAGGTTTCTAAAACGCACGTCATTTCTCATCTCCTTGTGCTCGGGTTCGCCATTCCAGCCGCTTTACTAGCAATCTCCCTCCTTGGAGAATCAGCACCTTTAACCTCCTGTTCCGTACAGGTTGCAATTTGTCCTGAGGATGAACGGGAAGAGGGGGAACCAATGAGAGACTAGCTCTAGGTGTTGGGACAGGCACAGCTCACTCTATTTTCCCATCAGGAAGAAGAATTAACCACAGGCTCAGCCTGCGCCCGGAACCAGAATAGGGCCTGAAGCAATCCTGCGCTTTTGCGGCCAGCCTTCAAGAAAGCGAGTTGAAAAATGGAGCTCAGGGGCACTGCAATTCACAAACCTGCAGAGGTAAAAATGATAACTCTCGGCCACAAATATTTTGAGGGAAGGCAACGAAGAGGATTTGAAAGCAAGGCAGAATTGCAGGAAACAGATTTCAGGAGGTAGATTCGAATCGCCTTTAAAGCACAGGAAAAGCGGCGAAACCTCGACAATGATGCCCTTGGCCAAAAAGGGCGTATGCGTTTTTTCCTGAATATATTCAGGAAAAAACGCATACGCCCTTTTTGGCCAACCAAGCAACCTGGAAAGGCAAATCAGCGCTACAAAGAAGTCTCGCTTCCCATCGGTCAAAAGGGCCATGCTGAATAAAGTGTCAAAACCAGAAATGCAGGACAGGCCATGGAGAGACGGGAGCCTTGCTACGCTGATGGGCGGGATGTAAATTGCCAACAGCCACTCTGGAGAAGTGTACGGTGTGTCCTGAAACATCTAAAAAACTCAGCTTAAAGAGCATAGGGCACTTCCACTCATGGGCGTATAAATTGGGAAAACTAAAAATCAGCAAGACACAGGCATCCCAAAGTTTAGGGCTACTCTGTTGACAAGAACCTCCACTTCGTTACACCTTAAATATCCCAGGAAAGAGAAAAATGGATAAAGAAGTTGTGGTACTTATGTACAATGGAATATCACTCAACCATGAAATCAACCTCATAAGGCTAGTAGCAGCATGATGAGTGGATTTAGGTACGACGATTCTAAGTGAAATAAGTCACACAGAAAAAGACACTTATCAGAAGATATCACTTATAGAGGGAATGTAAAAACCGCTACACTTGAACTGAATTACAAAACAGAATAGAGTCACACGTTTAGAAAACACACTATGGCTGCTTAACGGGAAAGGAGAGGCGGGGTGATGCATAAAACAAGGGTTTCAAATTAGCTCAGATACCGTTCCATAAACCCAATATGTAATAGACAAGACCTACTCCTTGCTCAGTGAACTGGACTCAACACCCCCTATTCACCGCCCCAGAATATATCTGAGTAGTAAGAATGTTAAAACCTATGTATTGATATCTCTCTGTAAGTGAGTCAAGTGGGTGTAAAGCGGCAGAAACACAGCAGTGAAAAGTAGCTAAACCCCATTATAAAAATCAATTACTGGGCTTCCCTGGTTGCGCAGTGGTTGAGAATCTGCCTGCTAATGCAGGAAACACGGGTTCGAGCCCTGGTCTGGGAAGATCCCACATGCCGTGGAGCAACTAGGCCCGTGAGCCACAAGTACTGAGCCTGCGCGTCTGGAGCCTGTGCTCCGCCACAAGAGAGGCCACAATAGTGAGAGGCCCACGCACCGCGATGAAGAGTGGCCCCCACTTGCCACAACTGGAGAAAGCCCTAGCACAGAAACGAAGACCCAACATAGCAATCAATCAATCAATCAATCACTAAAGAAATCTTAAAAAAAAAATTTGCTTATATTTAAAAAAAAATCAATTACTTTAAAAAACCCGTGAAACAAAGACAGTGAAAGAGAGAGAAATTCTTACCAAATTCGTTCACGGGCTGTGATGCCACCTGGATTGACCATACCTAGACCCACAGGTGATTGAGACATAAGGGTGGACACTCAGGGGCTGAGAGGTTTGGTGAGGTTGGGGGAGCAAACGCAGACCCTTTAAAGGAATACTGCGTGGTACCCATCCCATGGGTCCCAAATCTCCAGGTTCAAGGGCATCTTCCTACATCGAAAACATGCATGAGAAACCCAGAAGATGGTACACCGTGTGATCGGGAAACGTTTCTAAAACGCACCTCATTTCTCATCTCCTTGTGCTCGGGTTCGCCATTCCAGCCGCTTTACTAGCAATCTCCCTCCTTGGAGAATCAGCACCTTTAACCTCCTGTTCCGTACAGGTTGCAATTTGTCCTGAGGATGAACGGGAAGAGGGGGAACCAATGAGAGACTAGCTCTAGGTGTTGGGACAGGCAGAGCTCACTCTATTTTCCCATCAGGAAGAAGAATTAACCACAGGCTCAGCCTGCGCCCGGAACCAGAATAGGGCCTGAAGCAATCCTGCGCTTTTGCGGCCAGCCTTCAAGAAAGCGAGTTGAAAAATGGAGCTCAGGGGCACTGCAATTCACAAACCTGCAGAGTTATAAATGATAATTCTCGGCCACAAATATTTTGAGGGAAGGCAACGAAGAGGATTTGAAAGTAAGGCAGAATTGCAGGAAACAGATTTCAGGAGGTAGATTCGAATCGCCTTTAAACCACAGGAAAAGCGGCGAAACCTCGACAATGATGCCCTTGGCCAAAAAGGGCGTATGCGTTTTTTCCTGAATATATTCAGGAAAAAACGCATACGCCCTTTTTGGCCAACCAAGCAACCTGGAAAGGCAAATCAGCGCTACAAAGAAGTCTCGCTTCCCATCGGTCAAAAGGGCCATGCTGAATAAAGTGTCAAAACCAGAAATGCAGGACAGGCCATGGAGAAACGGGAGCCTTGCTACGCTGATGGGCGGGATGTAAATTGCCAACAGCCACTCTGGAGAAGTGTACGGTGTGGCCTGAAACATCTAAAAAACTCAGCTTACAGAGCATAGGGCACTTCCACTCATGGGCTTATAAATTGGGAAAACTAAAAATCAGCAAGACACAGGCACCCCAAAGTTTAAGGCTGCTCTGTTGACAAGAACCTCCACTTCGTTACACCTTAAATATCCCAGGAAAGAGGAAAATGGATAAAGAAGTTGTGGTCCTTATGCACAAAGGAATATCACTCAGCCATGAAATCAATGTCATAAGGCTAGTAGCAGCATGATGAGTGGATTTAGGTACGACGATTCTAAGTGAAATAAGTCACACAGAAAAAGACTCAGATCCTAAGATATCACTTATAGAGGGAATGTAAAAACCGCTACACTTGAACTGAACTACAAAACGGAACAGTCACACGTTTAGAAAACACACTATGGCTGCTTAAAGGGAAAGGAGAGGTGGGGTGATGCATAAAACAAGGGTTTGAAATTAGCTCAGATACCATTCCATAAACCCAATATGTAATAGACAAGACCTACTCCTTGCTCAGTGAACTGGACTCAACACCCCCTATTCACCGCCCTCGAATATATCTGACTAGTAAGAATCTTAAAACCTATGTATTGATATCTCTCTGTAAGTGAGACTTGTGGATGTAAAGCGGCATAAACACAGCAGTGAAAAGCAGCTAAACCCCATTACAAAAATCAATTACTGGGCTTCCCTGGTTGCGCAGTGGTTGAGAATCTGCCTGCTAATGCAGGAAACACGGGTTCGAGCCCTGGTCTGGGAAGATCCCACATGCCGTGGAGCAACTAGGCCCCTGAGCCACAACTACTGAGCCTGCGCGTCTGGAGCCTGTGCTCCGCCACAAGAGAGGCCACAATAGTGAGAGGCCCGCGCACCGCGATGAAGAGTGGCCCCCACTTGCCACAACTGGAGAAAGCCCTAGCACAGAAACGAAGACCCAACATAGCAATCAATCAATCAATCAATCACTAAAGAAATCTTAAAAAAAATTTGCTTATATTTAAAAAAAAAACCCATTACTTTAAAAAACCCGTGAAACAAAGACAGTGAGAGAGAGAGAAATTCTTACCAAATTCGTTCAGGGGCAGTGATGCCACCTGGATTGACCATACCTAGACCCACAGGTGATTGAGACATAAGGGTGGACACTCAGGGGCTGAGAGGTTTGGTGAGGTTGGGGGAGCAAACGCAGACCCTTTAAAGGAATACTGCGTGGTACCCATCCCAGGGGTCCCAAATCTCCAGGTTCAAGGGCATCTTCCTACATCGAAAACATGCATGAGAAACCCAGAAGATGGTACACCGTGTGATCGGGAAAGGTTTCTAAAACGCACGTCATTTCTCATCTCCTTGTGCTCGGGTTCGCCATTCCAGCCGCTTTACTAGCAATCTCCCTCCTTGGAGAATCAGCACCTTTAACCTCCTGTTCCGTACAGGTTGCAATTTGTCCTGAGGATGAACGGGAAGAGGGGGAACCAATGAGAGACTAGCTCTAGGTGTTGGGACAGGCACAGCTCACTCTATTTTCCCATCAGGAAGAAGAATTAACCACAGGCTCAGCCTGCGCCCGGAACCAGAATAGGGCCTGAAGCAATCCTGCGCTTTTGCGGCCAGCCTTCAAGAAAGCGAGTTGAAAAATGGAGCTCAGGGGCACTGCAATTCACAAACCTGCAGAGGTAAAAATGATAACTCTCGGCCACAAATATTTTGAGGGAAGGCAACGAAGAGGATTTGAAAGCAAGGCAGAATTGCAGGAAACAGATTTCAGGAGGTAGATTCGAATCGCCTTTAAAGCACAGGAAAAGCGGCGAAACCTCGACAATGATGCCCTTGGCCAAAAAGGGCGTATGCGTTTTTTCCTGAATATATTCAGGAAAAAACGCATACGCCCTTTTTGGCCAACCAAGCAACCTGGAAAGGCAAATCAGCGCTACAAAGAAGTCTCGCTTCCCATCGGTCAAAAGGGCCATGCTGAATAAAGTGTCAAAACCAGAAATGCAGGACAGGCCATGGAGAGACGGGAGCCTTGCTACGCTGATGGGCGGGATGTAAATTGCCAACAGCCACTCTGGAGAAGTGTACGGTGTGTCCTGAAACATCTAAAAAACTCAGCTTAAAGAGCATAGGGCACTTCCACTCATGGGCGTATAAATTGGGAAAACTAAAAATCAGCAAGACACAGGCATCCCAAAGTTTAGGGCTACTCTGTTGACAAGAACCTCCACTTCGTTACACCTTAAATATCCCAGGAAAGAGAAAAATGGATAAAGAAGTTGTGGTACTTATGTACAATGGAATATCACTCAACCATGAAATCAACCTCATAAGGCTAGTAGCAGCATGATGAGTGGATTTAGGTACGACGATTCTAAGTGAAATAAGTCACACAGAAAAAGACACTTATCAGAAGATATCACTTATAGAGGGAATGTAAAAACCGCTACACTTGAACTGAATTACAAAACAGAATAGAGTCACACGTTTAGAAAACACACTATGGCTGCTTAACGGGAAAGGAGAGGCGGGGTGATGCATAAAACAAGGGTTTCAAATTAGCTCAGATACCGTTCCATAAACCCAATATGTAATAGACAAGACCTACTCCTTGCTCAGTGAACTGGACTCAACACCCCCTATTCACCGCCCCAGAATATATCTGAGTAGTAAGAATGTTAAAACCTATGTATTGATATCTCTCTGTAAGTGAGTCAAGTGGGTGTAAAGCGGCAGAAACACAGCAGTGAAAAGTAGCTAAACCCCATTATAAAAATCAATTACTGGGCTTCCCTGGTTGCGCAGTGGTTGAGAATCTGCCTGCTAATGCAGGAAACACGGGTTCGAGCCCTGGTCTGGGAAGATCCCACATGCCGTGGAGCAACTAGGCCCGTGAGCCACAAGTACTGAGCCTGCGCGTCTGGAGCCTGTGCTCCGCCACAAGAGAGGCCACAATAGTGAGAGGCCCACGCACCGCGATGAAGAGTGGCCCCCACTTGCCACAACTGGAGAAAGCCCTAGCACAGAAACGAAGACCCAACATAGCAATCAATCAATCAATCAATCACTAAAGAAATCTTAAAAAAAAAATTTGCTTATATTTAAAAAAAAATCAATTACTTTAAAAAACCCGTGAAACAAAGACAGTGAAAGAGAGAGAAATTCTTACCAAATTCGTTCACGGGCTGTGATGCCACCTGGATTGACCATACCTAGACCCACAGGTGATTGAGACATAAGGGTGGACACTCAGGGGCTGAGAGGTTTGGTGAGGTTGGGGGAGCAAACGCAGACCCTTTAAAGGAATACTGCGTGGTACCCATCCCATGGGTCCCAAATCTCCAGGTTCAAGGGCATCTTCCTACATCGAAAACATGCATGAGAAACCCAGAAGATGGTACACCGTGTGATCGGGAAACGTTTCTAAAACGCACCTCATTTCTCATCTCCTTGTGCTCGGGTTCGCTATTCCAGCCGCTTTACTAGCAATCTCCCTCCTTGGAGAATCAGCACCTTTAACCTCCTGTTCCGTACAGGTTGCAATTTGTCCTGAGGATGAACGGGAAGAGGGGGAACCAATGAGAGACTAGCTCTAGGTGTTGGGACAGGCAGAGCTCACTCTATTTTCCCATCAGGAAGAAGAATTAACCACAGGCTCAGCCTGCGCCCGGAACCAGAATAGGGCCTGAAGCAATCCTGCGCTTTTGCGGCCAGCTCCCAAGAAAGCGAGTTGAAAAATGGAGCTCAAGGGCACTGCAATTCACAAACCTGCAGAGTTAAAAATGATAACTCTCGGCCACAAATATTTTGAGGGAAGGCAACGAAGAGGATTTGAAAGCAAGGCAGAATTGCAGGAAACAGATTTCAGGAGGTAGATTCGAATCGCCTTTAAAGCACAGGAAAAGCGGCAAAACCTCGACAATGATGCCCTTGGCCAAAAAGGGCGTATGCGTTTTTTCCTGAATATATTCAGGAAAAAACGCATACGCCCTTTTTGGCCAACCAAGCAACCTGGAAAGGCAAATCAGCGCTACAAAGAAGTCTCGCTTCCCATCGGTCAAAAGGGCCATGCTGAATAAAGTGTCAAAACCAGAAATGCAGGACAGGCCATGGAGAGACGGGAGCCTTGCTACGCTGATGGGCGGGATGTAAATTGCCAACAGCCACTCTGGAGAAGTGTACGGTGTGTCCTGAAACATCTAAAAAACTCAGCTTAAAGAGCATAGGGCACTTCCACTCATGGGCGTATAAATTGGGAAAACTAAAAATCAGCAAGACACAGGCATCCCAAAGTTTAGGGCTACTCTGTTGACAAGAACCTCCACTTCGTTACACCTTAAATATCCCAGGAAAGAGAAAAATGGATAAAGAAGTTGTGGTACTTATGTACAATGGAATATCACTCAACCATGAAATCAACCTCATAAGGCTAGTAGCAGCATGATGAGTGGATTTAGGTACGACGATTCTAAGTGAAATAAGTCACACAGAAAAAGACACTTATCAGAAGATATCACTTATAGAGGGAATGTAAAAACCGCTACACTTGAACTGAATTACAAAACAGAATAGAGTCACACGTTTAGAAAACACACTATGGCTGCTTAACGGGAAAGGAGAGGCGGGGTGATGCATAAAACAAGGGTTTCAAATTAGCTCAGATACCGTTCCATAAACCCAATATGTAATAGACAAGACCTACTCCTTGCTCAGTGAACTGGACTCAACACCCCCTATTCACCGCCCCAGAATATATCTGAGTAGTAAGAATGTTAAAACCTATGTATTGATATCTCTCTGTAAGTGAGTCAAGTGGGTGTAAAGCGGCAGAAACACAGCAGTGAAAAGTAGCTAAACCCCATTATAAAAATCAATTACTGGGCTTCCCTGGTTGCGCAGTGGTTGAGAATCTGCCTGCTAATGCAGGAAACACGGGTTCGAGCCCTGGTCTGGGAAGATCCCACATGCCGTGGAGCAACTAGGCCCGTGAGCCACAAGTACTGAGCCTGCGCGTCTGGAGCCTGTGCTCCGCCACAAGAGAGGCCACAATAGTGAGAGGCCCACGCACCGCGATGAAGAGTGGCCCCCACTTGCCACAACTGGAGAAAGCCCTAGCACAGAAACGAAGACCCAACATAGCAATCAATCAATCAATCAATCACTAAAGAAATCTTAAAAAAAAAATTTGCTTATATTTAAAAAAAAATCAATTACTTTAAAAAACCCGTGAAACAAAGACAGTGAAAGAGAGAGAAATTCTTACCAAATTCGTTCACGGGCTGTGATGCCACCTGGATTGACCATACCTAGACCCACAGGTGATTGAGACATAAGGGTGGACACTCAGGGGCTGAGAGGTTTGGTGAGGTTGGGGGAGCAAACGCAGACCCTTTAAAGGAATACTGCGTGGTACCCATCCCATGGGTCCCAAATCTCCAGGTTCAAGGGCATCTTCCTACATCGAAAACATGCATGAGAAACCCAGAAGATGGTACACCGTGTGATCGGGAAACGTTTCTAAAACGCACCTCATTTCTCATCTCCTTGTGCTCGGGTTCGCTATTCCAGCCGCTTTACTAGCAATCTCCCTCCTTGGAGAATCAGCACCTTTAACCTCCTGTTCCGTACAGGTTGCAATTTGTCCTGAGGATGAACGGGAAGAGGGGGAACCAATGAGAGACTAGCTCTAGGTGTTGGGACAGGCAGAGCTCACTCTATTTTCCCATCAGGAAGAAGAATTAACCACAGGCTCAGCCTGCGCCCGGAACCAGAATAGGGCCTGAAGCAATCCTGCGCTTTTGCGGCCAGCTCCCAAGAAAGCGAGTTGAAAAATGGAGCTCAAGGGCACTGCAATTCACAAACCTGCAGAGTTAAAAATGATAACTCTCGGCCACAAATATTTTGAGGGAAGGCAACGAAGAGGATTTGAAAGCAAGGCAGAATTGCAGGAAACAGATTTCAGGAGGTAGATTCGAATCGCCTTTAAAGCACAGGAAAAGCGGCAAAACCTCGACAATGATGCCCTTGGCCAAAAAGGGCGTATGCGTTTTTTCCTGAATATATTCAGGAAAAAACGCATACGCCCTTTTTGGCCAACCAAGCAACCTGGAAAGGCAAATCAGCGCTACAAAGAAGTCTCGCTTCCCATCGGTCAAAAGGGCCATGCTGAATAAAGTGTCAAAACCAGAAATGCAGGACAGGCCATGGAGAAACGGGAGCCTTGCTACGCTGATGGGCGGGATGTAAATTGCCAACAGCCACTCTGGAGAAGTGTACGGTGTGTCCTGAAACATCTAAAAAACTCAGCTTACAGAGCATAGGGCACTTCCACTCCTGGGCGTATAAATTGGGAAAACTAAAAATCAGCAAGACACAGGCACCCCAAAGTTTAGGGCTGCCCTGTTGACAAGAGCCTCCACTTCATTTCACCTTAAATATCCCAGGAAAGAGAAAAATGGATAAAGAAGTTGTGGTCCTTATGTACAATGGAATATCACTCAGCCATGAAATCAACGTCATAAGGCTAGTAGCAGCATGATGAGTGGATTTAGCTACGACGATTCTAAGTGAAATAAGGCACACAGAAAAAGACACTTATCATAAGATATCACTTATAGAGGGAATGGAAAAACCGCTACACTTGAACTGAACTACAAAACAGAATAGAGTCACACGTTTAGAAAACACACTATGGCTGCTTAACGGGAAAGGAGAGGTGGGGTGATGCATAAAACAAGGGTTTCAAATTAGCTCAGATACCGTTCCATAAACCCAATATGTAATAGACAAGACCTACTCCTTGCTCAGTGAACTGGACTCAACACCCCCTATTCACCACCCAAGAATATATCTGACTAATAAGAATGTTAAAACCTATGAATTGATATCTCTCTGTAAGTGAGTCAAGTGGGGGTAAAGCGGCAGAAACACAGCAGTGAAAAGGAGCTAAACCCCATTATAAAAATCACTTACTTTAAAAAACCCGTGAAACAAAGACAGTGAAAGAGAGAGAAATTCTTACAAAATTCGTTCAGGGGCTGTGATGCCACCTGGATTGACCATATCTAGACCCACAGCTGATTCAGACAGAAGGGTGGACACTCAGGGGCTGAGAGGTTTGGTGAGGTTGGGAGAGAAAACGCAGACCCTTTAAAGAAATACTGCGTGGTACCCATCCCAGGGGTGCCAAATCTCGAGGTTCAAGGGCATCTTCCTACATCGAAAACATGCATGAGAAACCCAGAAGATGGTACACCGTGTGATCGGGAAACGTTTCTAAAACGCACCTCATTTCTCATCTCCTTGTGCTCGGGTTCGCCATTCCAGCCGCTTTACTAGCAATCTCCCTCCTTGGAGAATCAGCACCTTTAACCTCCTGTTCCGTACAGGTTGCAATTTGTCCTGAGGATGAACGGGAAGAGGGGGAACCAATGAGAGACTAGCTCTAGGTTTTGGGACCGGCACAGCTCACTCTATTTTCCCATCAGGAAGAAGAATTAACCACAGGCTCAGCCTGCGCCCGGAAACAGAATAGGGCCTGAAGCAATCCTGCGCTTTTGCGGCCAGCTCCCAAGAAAGCGAGTTGAAAAATGGAGCTCAGGGGCACTGCAATTCACAAACCTGCAGAGGTAAAAATGATAACTCTCGGCCACAAATATTTTGAGGGAAGGCAACGAAGAGGATTTGAAAGCAAGGCAGAATTGCAGGAAACAGATTTCAGGAGGTAGATTCGAATCGCCTTTAAAGCACAGGAAAAGCGGCGAAACCTCGACAATGATGCCCTTGGCCAAAAAGGGCGTATGCGTTTTTTCCTGAATATATTCAGGAAAAAACGCATACGCCCTTTTTGGCCAACCAAGCAACCTGGAAAGGCAAATCAGCGCTACAAAGAAGTCTCGCTTCCCATCGGTCAAAAGGGCCATGCTGAATAAAGTGTCAAAACCAGAAATGCAGGACAGGCCATGGAGAAACGGGAGCCTTGCTACGCTGATGGGCGGGATGTAAATTGCCAACAGCCACTCTGGAGAAGTGTACGGTGTGTCCTGAAACATCTAAAAAACTCAGCTTACAGAGCATAGGGCACTTCCACTCATGGGCTTATAAATTGGGAAAACTAAAAATCAGCAAGACACAGGCACCCCAAAGTTTAAGGCTGCTCTGTTGACAAGAACCTCCACTTCGTTACACCTTAAATATCCCAGGAAAGAGGAAAATGGATAAAGAAGTTGTGGTCCTTATGCACAAAGGAATATCACTCAGCCATGAAATCAACGTCATAAGGCTAGTAGCAGCATGATGAGTGGATTTAGGTACGACGATTCTAAGTGAAATAAGTCACACAGAAAAAGACTCAGATCCTAAGATATCACTTATAGAGGGAATGTAAAAACCGCTACACTTGAACTGAACTACAAAACGGAACAGAGTCACACGTTTAGAAAACACACTATGGCTGCTTAACGGGAAAGGAGAGGTGGGGTGATGCATAAAACAAGGGTTTGAAATTAGCTCAGATACCATTCCATAAACCCAATATGTAATAGACAAGACCTACTCCTTGCTCAGTGAACTGGACTCAACACCCCCTATTCACCGCCCTCGAATATATCTGACTAGTAAGAATCTTAAAACCTATGTATTGATATCTCTCTGTAAGTGAGACTTGTGGATGTAAAGCGGCATAAACACAGCAGTGAAAAGCAGCTAAACCCCATTACAAAAATCAATTACTGGGCTTCCCTGGTTGCGCAGTGGTTGAGAATCTGCCTGCTAATGCAGGAAACACGGGTTCGAGCCCTGGTCTGGGAAGATCCCACATGCCGTGGAGCAACTAGGCCCGTGAGCCACAACTACTGAGCCTGCGCGTCTGGAGCCTGTGCTCCGCAACAAGAGAGGCCACAATAGTGAGAGGCCCGCGCACCGCGATGAAGAGTGGCCCCCACTTGCCACAACTGGAGAAAGCCCTAGCACAGAAACGAAGACCCAACATAGCAATCAATCAATCAATCAATCACTAAAGAAATCTTTAAAAAATTTGCTTATATTTAAAAAAAAACCATTACTTTAAAAAACCCGTGAAACAAAGACAGTGAGAGAGAGAGAAATTCTTACCAAATTCGTTCAGGGGCAGTGATGCCACCTGCATTGACCATACCTAGACCCACAGGTGATTGAGACATAAGGGTGGACACTCAGGGGCTGAGAGGTTTGGTGAGGTTGGGGGAGCAAACGCAGACCCTTTAAAGGAATACTGCGTGGTACCCATCCCATGGGTCCCAAATCTCCAGGTTCAAGGGCATCTTCCTACATCGAAAACATGCATGAGAAACCCAGAAGATGGTACACCGTGTGATCGGGAAAGGTTTCTAAAACGCACGTCATTTCTCATCTCCTTGTGCTCGGGTTCGCCATTCCAGCCGCTTTACTAGCAATCTCCCTCCTTGGAGAATCAGCACCTTTAACCTCCTGTTCCGTACAGGTTGCAATTTGTCCTGAGGATGAACGGGAAGAGGGGGAACCAATGAGAGACTAGCTCTAGGTGTTGGGACAGGCACAGCTCACTCTATTTTCCCATCAGGAAGAAGAATTAACCACAGGCTCAGCCTGCGCCCGGAACCAGAATAGGGCCTGAAGCAATCCTGCGCTTTTGCGGCCAGCCTTCAAGAAAGCGAGTTGAAAAATGGAGCTCAGGGGCACTGCAATTCACAAACCTGCAGAGTTATAAATGATAATTCTCGGCCACAAATATTTTGAGGGAAGGCAACGAAGAGGATTTGAAAGCAAGGCAGAATTGCAGGAAACAGATTTCAGGAGGTAGATTCGAATCGCCTTTAAACCACAGGAAAAGCGGCGAAACCTCGACAATGATGCCCTTGGCCAAAAAGGGCGTATGCGTTTTTTCCTGAATATATTCAGGAAAAAACGCATACGCCCTTTTTGGCCAACCAAGCAACCTGGAAAGGCAAATCAGCGCTACAAAGAAGTCTCGCTTCCCATCGGTCAAAAGGGCCATGCTGAATAAAGTGTCAAAACCAGAAATGCAGGACAGGCCATGGAGAGACGGGAGCCTTGCTACGCTGATGGGCGGGATGTAAATTGCCAACAGCCACTCTGGAGAAGTGTACGGTGTGTCCTGAAACATCTAAAAAACTCAGCTTACAGAGCATAGGGAACTTCCACTCATGGGCGTATAAATTGGGAAAACTAAAAATCAGCAAGACACAGGCACCCCAAAGTTTAGGGCTGCCCTGTTGACAAGAGCCTCCACTTTATTTCACCTTAAATATCCCAGGAAAGAGAAAAATGGATAAAGAAGTTGTGGTCCTTATGTACAATGGAATATCACTCAGCCATGAAATCAACGTCATAAGGCTAGTAGCAGCATGATGAGTGGATTTAGGTACGACGATTCTAAGTGAAATAAGTCACACAGAAAAAGACACTTATCAGAAGATATCACTTATAGAGGTAATGTAAAAACCGCTACACTTGAACTGAATTACAAAACAGAATAGAGTCACACGTTTAGAAAACACACTATGGCTGCTTAACGGGAAAGGAGAGGCGGGGTGATGCATAAAACAAGGGTTTCAAATTAGCTCAGATACCGTTCCATAAACCCAATATGTAATAGACAAGACCTACTCCTTGCTCAGTGAACTGGACTCAACACCCCCTATTCACCGCCCCAGAATATATCTGAGTAGTAAGAATGTTAAAACCTATGTATTGATATCTCTCTGTAAGTGAGTCAAGTGGGTGTAAAGCGGCAGAAACACAGCAGTGAAAAGTAGCTAAACCCCATTATAAAAATCAATTACTGGGCTTCCCTGGTTGCGCAGTGGTTGAGAATCTGCCTGCTAATGCAGGAAACACGGGTTCGAGCCCTGGTCTGGGAAGATCCCACATGCCGTGGAGCAACTAGGCCCGTGAGCCACAACTACTGAGCCTGCGCGTCTGGAGCCTGTGCTCCGACACAAGAGAGGCCACAATAGTGAGAGGCCCGCGCACCGCGATGAAGAGTGGCCCCCACTTGCCACAACTGGAGAAAGCCCTAGCACAGAAACGAAGACCCAACATAGCAATCAATCAATCAATCAATCACTAAAGAAATCTTAAAAAAAATTTGCTTATATTTAAAAAAAAAATCAATTACTTTAAAAAACCCGTGAAACAAAGACAGTGAAAGAGAGAGAAATTCTTACAAAATTCGTTCAGGGGCTGTGATGCCACCTGGATTGACCATACCTAGACCCACAGGTGATTGAGACATAACGGTGGACACTCAGGGGCTGAGAGGTTTGGTGAGGTTGGGGGAGCAAACGCAGACCCTTTAAAGGAATACTGCGTGGTACCCATCCCATGGGTCCCAAATCTCCAGGTTCAAGGGCATCTTCCTACATCGAAAACATGCATGAGAAACCCAGAAGATGGTACACCGTGTGATCGGGAAAGGTTTCTAAAACGCACCTCATTTCTCATCTCCTTGTGCTCGGGTTCGCCATTCCAGCCGCTTTACTAGCAATCTCCCTCCTTGGAGAATCAGCACCTTTAACCTCCTGTTCCGTACAGGTTGCAATTTGTCCTGAGGATGAACGGGAAGAGGGGGAACCAATGAGAGACTAGCTCTAGGTGTTGGGACAGGCAGAGCTCACTCTATTTTCCCATCAGGAAGAAGAATTAACCACAGGCTCAGCCTGCGCCCGGAACCAGAATAGGGCCTGAAGCAATCCTGCGCTTTTGCGGCCAGCTCCCAAGAAAGCGAGTTGAAAAATGGAGCTCAGGGGCACTGCAATTCACAAACCTGCAGAGTTAAAAATGATAACTCTCGGCCACAAATATTTTGAGGGAAGGCAACAAAGAGGATTTGAAAGCAAGGCAGAATTGCAGGAAACAGATTTCAGGAGGTAGATTCGAATCGCCTTTAAACCACAGGAAAAGCGGCGAAACCTCGACAATGATGCCCTTGGCCAAAAAGGGCGTATGCGTTTTTTCCTGAATATATTCAGGAAAAAACGCATACGCCCTTTTTGGCCAACCAAGCAACCTGGAAAGGCAAATCAGCGCTACAAAGAAGTCTCGCTTCCCATCGGTCAAAAGGGCCATGCTGAATAAAGTGTCAAAACCAGAAATGCAGGACAGGCCATGGAGAGACGGGAGCCTTGCTACGCTGATGGGCGGGATGTAAATTGCCAACAGCCACTCTGGAGAAGTGTACGGTGTGTCCTGAAACATCTAAAAAACTCAGCTTACAGAGCATAGGGAACTTCCACTCATGGGCGTATAAATTGGGAAAACTAAAAATCAGCAAGACACAGGCACCCCAAAGTTTAGGGCTGCCCTGTTGACAAGAGCCTCCACTTTATTTCACCTTAAATATCCCAGGAAAGAGAAAAATGGATAAAGAAGTTGTGGTCCTTATGTACAATGGAATATCACTCAGCCATGAAATCAACGTCATAAGGCTAGTAGCAGCATGATGAGTGGATTTAGGTACGACGATTCTAAGTGAAATAAGTCACACAGAAAAAGACACTTATCAGAAGATATCACTTATAGAGGGAATGTAAAAACCGCTACACTTGAACTGAATTACAAAACAGAATAGAGTCACACGTTTAGAAAACACACTATGGCTGCTTAACGGGAAAGGAGAGGCGGGGTGATGCATAAAACAAGGGTTTCAAATTAGCTCAGATACCGTTCCATAAACCCAATATGTAATAGACAAGACCTACTCCTTGCTCAGTGAACTGGACTCAACACCCCCTATTCACCGCCCCAGAATATATCTGAGTAGTAAGAATGTTAAAACCTATGTATTGATATCTCTCTGTAAGTGAGTCAAGTGGGTGTAAAGCGGCAGAAACACAGCAGTGAAAAGTAGCTAAACCCCATTATAAAAATCAATTACTGGGCTTCCCTGGTTGCGCAGTGGTTGAGAATCTGCCTGCTAATGCAGGAAACACGGGTTCGAGCCCTGGTCTGGGAAGATCCCACATGCCGTGGAGCAACTAGGCCCGTGAGCCACAACTACTGAGCCTGCGCGTCTGGAGCCTGTGCTCCGAAACAAGAGAGGCCACAATAGTGAGAGGCCCGCGCACCGCGATGAAGAGTGGCCCCCACTTGCCACAACTGGAGAAAGCCCTAGCACAGAAACGAAGACCCAACATAGCAATCAATCAATCAATCAATCACTAAAGAAATCTTAAAAAAAATTTGCTTATATTTAAAAAAAAAATCAATTACTTTAAAAAACCCGTGAAACAAAGACAGTGAAAGAGAGAGAAATTCTTACAAAATTCGTTCAGGGGCTGTGATGCCACCTGGATTGACCATACCTAGACCCACAGGTGATTGAGACATAACGGTGGACACTCAGGGGCTGAGAGGTTTGGTGAGGTTGGGGGAGCAAACGCAGACCCTTTAAAGGAATACTGCGTGGTACCCATCCCATGGGTCCCAAATCTCCAGGTTCAAGGGCATCTTCCTACATCGAAAACATGCATGAGAAACCCAGAAGAAGGTACACCGTGTGATCGGGAAACGTTTCTAAAACGCACCTCATTTCTCATCTCCTTGTGCTCGGGTTCGCCATTCCAGCCGCTTTACTAGCAATCTCCCTCCTTGGAGAATCAGCACCTTTAACCTCCTGTTCCGTACAGGTTGCAATTTGTCCTGAGGATGAACGGGAAGAGGGGGAACCAATGAGAGACTAGCTCTAGGTGTTGGGACAGGCAGAGCTCACTCTATTTTCCCATCAGGAAGAAGAATTAACCACAGGCTCAGCCTGCGCCCGGAACCAGAATAGGGCCTGAAGCAATCCTGCGCTTTTGCGGCCAGCTCCCAAGAAAGCGAGTTGAAAAATGGAGCTCAGGGGCACTGCAATTCACAAACCTGCAGAGTTAAAAATGATAACTCTCGGCCACAAATATTTTGAGGGAAGGCAACGAAGAGGATTTGAAAGCAAGGCAGAATTGCAGGAAACAGATTTCAGGAGGTAGATTCGAATCGCCTTTAAAGCACAGGAAAAGCGGCAAAACCTCGACAATGATGCCCTTGGCCAAAAAGGGCGTATGCGTTTTTTCCTGAATATATTCAGGAAAAAACGCATACGCCCTTTTTGGCCAACCAAGCAACCTGGAAAGGCAAATCAGCGCTACAAAGAAGTCTCGCTTCCCATCGGTCAAAAGGGCCATGCTGAATAAAGTGTCAAAACCAGAAATGCAGGACAGGCCATGGAGAGACGGGAGCCTTGCTACGCTGATGGGCGGGATGTAAATTGCCAACAGCCACTCTGGAGAAGTGTACGGTGTGTCCTGAAACATCTAAAAAACTCAGCTTACAGAGCATAGGGAACTTCCACTCATGGGCGTATAAATTGGGAAAACTAAAAATCAGCAAGACACAGGCACCCCAAAGTTTAGGGCTGCCCTGTTGACAAGAGCCTCCACTTTATTTCACCTTAAATATCCCAGGAAAGAGAAAAATGGATAAAGAAGTTGTGGTCCTTATGTACAATGGAATATCACTCAGCCATGAAATCAACGTCATAAGGCTAGTAGCAGCATGATGAGTGGATTTAGCTACGACGATTCTAAGTGAAATAAGGCACACAGAAAAAGACACTTATCATAAGATATCACTTATAGAGGGAATGGAAAAACCGCTACACTTGAACTGAACTACAAAACAGAATAGAGTCACACGTTTAGAAAACACACTATGGCTGCTTAACGAGAAAGGAGAGGTGGGGTGATGCATAAAACAAGGGTTTCAAATTAGCTCAGATACCGTTCCATAAACCCAATATGTAATAGACAAGACCTACTCCTTGCTCAGTGAACTGGACTCAACACCCCCTATTCACCACCCAAGAATATATCTGACTAATAAGAATGTTAAAACCTATGTATTGATATCTCTCTGTAAGTGAGTCAAGTGGGTGTAAAGCGGCAGAAACACAGCAGTGAAAAGCAGCTAAACCCCATTATAAAAATCAAATACTTTAAAATACCCGTGAACAAAGACCGTGAAAGAGAGAGAAATTCTTACCAAATTCGTTCAGGGGCTGTGATGCCACCTGGATTGACCATATCTAGACCCACAGCTGATTGAGACATAAGGATGGACCCTCTTGGGGCTGAGAGGTTTGGTGAGGTTGGGGGAGCAAACGCAGACCCTTTAAAGGAATACTGCGTGGTACCCATCCCATGGGTCCCAAATCTCCAGGTTCAAGGGTATCTTCCTACATCGAAAACATGCATCAGAAACCCAGAAGATGGTACACCGTGTGATCGGGAAAGGTTTCTAAAACGCTCCTCATTTCTCATCTCCTTGTGCTCGGGTTCGCCATTCCAGCCGCTTTACTAGCAATCTCCCTCCTTGGAGAATCAGCACCTTTAACCTCCTGTTCCGTACAGGTTGCAATTTGTCCTGAGGATGAACGGGAAGAGGGGGAACCAATGAGAGACTAGCTCTAGGTGTTGGGACAGGCACAGCTCACTCTATTTTCCCATCAGGAAGAAGAATTAACCACAGGCTCAGCCTGCGCCCGGAACCAGAATAGGGCCTGAAGCAATCCTGCGCTTTTGCGGCCAGCTCCAAAGAAAGGGAGTTGAAAAATGGAGCTCAGGGGCACTGCAATTCACAAACCTGCAGAGTTATAAATGATAACTCTCGTGCACAAATATATTGAGGGAAGGCAACGAAGAGGATTTGAAAGCAAGGCAGAATTGCAGGAAACAGATTTCAGGAGGTAGATTCGAATCGCCTTTAAAGCACAGGAAAAGCGGCAAAACCTCGACAATGATGCCCTTGGCCAAAAAGGGCGTATGCGTTTTTTCCTGAATATATTCAGGAAAAAACGCATACGCCCTTTTTTGCCAACCAAGCAATCTGGAAAGGCAAATCAGCGCTACAAAGAAGTCTCGCTTCCCATCGGTCAAAAGGGCCATGCTGAATAAAGTGTCAAAACCAGAAATGCAGGACAGGTCATGGAGAGACGGGAGCCTTGCTACGCTGATGGGCGGGATGTAAATTGCCAACAGCCACTCTGGAGAAGTGTACGGTGTGTCCTGAAACATCTAAAAAACTCAGCTTACAGAGCATAGGGCACTTCCACTCATGGGCGTATAAATTGGGAAAACTAAAAATCAGCAAGACACAGGCATCCCAAAGTTTAGGGCTGCTCTGTTGACAAGAACCTCCACTTCGTTACACCTTAAATATCCCAGGAAAGAGGAAAATGGATAAAGAAGTTGTGGTCCTTATGCACAAAGGAATATCACTCAGCCATGAAATCAACGTCATAAGGCTAGTAGCAGCATGATGAGTGGATTTAGGTACGACGATTCTAAGTGAAATAAGTCACACAGAAAAAGACTCAGATCCTAAGATATCACTTATAGAGGGAATGTAAAAACCGCTACACTTGAACTGAACTACAAAACGGAACAGAGTCACACGTTTAGAAAACACACTATGGCTGCTTAACGGGAAAGGAGAGGTGGGGTGATGCATAAAACAAGGGTTTGAAATTAGCTCAGATACCATTCCATAAACCCAATATGTAATAGACAAGACCTACTCCTTGCTCAGTGAACTGGACTCAACACCCCCTATTCACCGCCCTCGAATATATCTGACTAGTAAGAATCTTAAAACCTATGTATTGATATCTCTCTGTAAGTGAGACTTGTGGATGTAAAGCGGCATAAACACAGCAGTGAAAAGCAGCTAAACCCCATTACAAAAATCAATTACTGGGCTTCCCTGGTTGCGCAGTGGTTGAGAATCTGCCTGCTAATGCAGGAAACACGGGTTCGAGCCCTGGTCTGGGAAGATCCCACATGCCGTGGAGCAACTAGGCCCGTGAGCCACAACTACTGAGCCTGCGCGTCTGGAGCCTGTGCTCCGCAACAAGAGAGGCCACAATAGTGAGAGGCCCGCGCACCGCGATGAAGAGTGGCCCCCACTTGCCACAACTGGAGAAAGCCCTAGCACAGAAACGAAGACCCAACATAGCAATCAATCAATCAATCAATCACTAAAGAAATCTTTAAAAAATTTGCTTATATTTAAAAAAAAACCATTACTTTAAAAAACCCGTGAAACAAAGACAGTGAGAGAGAGAGAAATTCTTACCAAATTCGTTCAGGGGCAGTGATGCCACCTGCATTGACCATACCTAGACCCACAGGTGATTGAGACATAAGGGTGGACACTCAGGGGCTGAGAGGTTTGGTGAGGTTGGGGGAGCAAACGCAGACCCTTTAAAGGAATACTGCGTGGTACCCATCCCATGGGTCCCAAATCTCCAGGTTCAAGGGCATCTTCCTACATCGAAAACATGCATGAGAAACCCAGAAGATGGTACACCGTGTGATCGGGAAAGGTTTCTAAAACGCACGTCATTTCTCATCTCCTTGTGCTCGGGTTCGCCATTCCAGCCGCTTTACTAGCAATCTCCCTCCTTGGAGAATCAGCACCTTTAACCTCCTGTTCCGTACAGGTTGCAATTTGTCCTGAGGATGAACGGGAAGAGGGGGAACCAATGAGAGACTAGCTCTAGGTGTTGGGACAGGCACAGCTCACTCTATTTTCCCATCAGGAAGAAGAATTAACCACAGGCTCAGCCTGCGCCCGGAACCAGAATAGGGCCTGAAGCAATCCTGCGCTTTTGCGGCCAGCCTTCAAGAAAGCGAGTTGAAAAATGGAGCTCAGGGGCACTGCAATTCACAAACATGCAGAGGTAATAATGATAACTCTCGGCCACAAATATTTTGAGGGAAGGCAACGAAGAGGATTTGAAAGCAAGGCAGAATTGCAGGAAACAGATTTCAGGAGGTAGATTCGAATCGCCTTTAAAGCACAGGAAAAGCGGCGAAACCTCGACAATGATGCCCTTGGCCAAAAAGGGCGTATGCGTTTTTTCCTGAATATATTCAGGAAAAAACGCATACGCCCTTTTTGGCCAACCAAGCAACCTGGAAAGGCAAATCAGCACTACAAAGAAGTCTCGCTTCCCATCGGTCAAAAGGGCCATGCTGAATAAAGTGTCAAAACCAGAAATGCAGGACAGGCCATGGAGAAACGGGAGCCTTGCTACGCTGATGGGCGGGATGTAAATTGCCAACAGCCACTCTGGAGAAGTGTACGGTGTGTCCTGAAACATCTAAAAAACTCAGCTTACAGAGCATAGGGCACTTCCACTCATGGGCGTATAAATTGGGAAAACTAAAAATCAGCAAGACACAGGCATCCCAAAGTTTAGGGCTGCTCTGTTGACAAGAACCTCCACTTCGTTACACCTTAAATATCCCAGGAAAGAGAAAAATGGATAAAGAAGTTGTGGTCCTTATGTACAATGGAATATCACTCAGCCATGAAATCAACCTCATAAGGCTAGTAGCAGCATGATGAGTGGATTTAGGTACGACGATTCTAAGTGAAATAAGTCACACAGAAAAAGACACTTATCAGAAGATATCACTTATAGAGGGAATGTAAAAACCGCTACACTTGAACTGAATTACAAAACAGAATAGAGTCACACGTTTAGAAAACACACTATGGCTGCTTAACGGGAAAGGAGAGGTGGGGTGATGCATAAAACAAGGGTTTCAAATTAGCTCAGATACCGTTCCATAAACCCAATATGTAATAGACAAGACCTACTCCTTGCTCAGTGAACTGGACTCAACACCCCCTATTCACCGCCCAAGAATATATCTGAGTAGTAAGAATGTTAAAACCTATGTATTGATATCTCTCTGTAAGTGAGTCCAGTGGGTGTAAAGCGGCAGAAACACAGCAGTGAAAAGCAGCTAAACCCCATTATAAAAATCAAATACTTTAAAATACCCGTGAACAAAGACCGTGAAAGAGAGAGAAATTCTTACCAAATTCGTTCAGGGGCTGTGATGCCACCTGGATTGACCATATCTAGACCCACAGCTGATTGAGACATAAGGATGGACCCTCTTGGGGCTGAGAGGTTTGGTGAGGTTGGGGGAGCAAACGCAGACCCTTTAAAGGAATACTGCGTGGTACCCATCCCATGGGTCCCAAATCTCCAGGTTCAAGGGTATCTTCCTACATCGAAAACATGCATCAGAAACCCAGAAGATGGTACACCGTGTGATCGGGAAAGGTTTCTAAAACGCTCCTCATTTCTCATCTCCTTGTGCTCGGGTTCGCCATTCCAGCCGCTTTACTAGCAATCTCCCTCCTTGGAGAATCAGCACCTTTAACCTCCTGTTCCGTACAGGTTGCAATTTGTCCTGAGGATGAACGGGAAGAGGGGGAACCAATGAGAGACTAGCTCTAGGTGTTGGGACAGGCACAGCTCACTCTATTTTCCCATCAGGAAGAAGAATTAACCACAGGCTCAGCCTGCGCCCGGAACCAGAATAGGGCCTGAAGCAATCCTGCGCTTTTGCGGCCAGCTCCCAAGAAAGCGAGTTGAAAAATGGAGCTCAGGGGCACTGCAATTCACAAACCTGCAGAGTTATAAATGATAACTCTCGTGCACAAATATATTGAGGGAAGGCAACGAAGAGGATTTGAAAGCAAGGCAGAATTGCAGGAAACAGATTTCAGGAGGTAGATTCGAATCGCCTTTAAAGCACAGGAAAAGCGGCAAAACCTCGACAATGATGCCCTTGGCCAAAAAGGGCGTATGCGTTTTTTCCTGAATATATTCAGGAAAAAACGCATACGCCCTTTTTGGCCAACCAAGCAACCTGGAAAGGCAAATCAGCGCTACAAAGAAGTCTCGCTTCCCATCGGTCAAAAGGGCCATGCTGAATAAAGTGTCAAAACCAGAAATGCAGGACAGGCCATGGAGAGACGGGAGCCTTGCTACGCTGATGGGCGGGATGTAAATTGCCAACAGCCACTCTGGAGAAGTGTACGGTGTGTCCTGAAACATCTAAAAAACTCAGCTTACAGAGCATAGGGCACTTCCACTCATGGGCTTATAAATTGGGAAAACTAAAAATCAGCAAGACACAGGCACCCCAAAGTTTAAGGCTGCTCTGTTGACAAGAACCTCCACTTCGTTACACCTTAAATATCCCAGGAAAGAGGAAAATGGATAAAGAAGTTGTGGTCCTTATGCACAAAGGAATATCACTCAGCCATGAAATCAACGTCATAAGGCTAGTAGCAGCATGATGAGTGGATTTAGGTACGACGATTCTAAGTGAAATAAGTCACACAGAAAAAGACTCAGATCCTAAGATATCACTTATAGAGGGAATGTAAAAACCGCTACACTTGAACTGAACTACAAAACGGAACAGAGTCACACGTTTAGAAAACACACTATGGCTGCTTAACGGGAAAGGAGAGGTGGGGTGATGCATAAAACAAGGGTTTGAAATTAGCTCAGATACCATTCCATAAACCCAATATGTAATAGACAAGACCTACTCCTTGCTCAGTGAACTGGACTCAACACCCCCTATTCACCGCCCTCGAATATATCTGACTAGTAAGAATCTTAAAACCTATGTATTGATATCTCTCTGTAAGTGAGACTTGTGGATGTAAAGCGGCATAAACACAGCAGTGAAAAGCAGCTAAACCCCATTACAAAAATCAATTACTGGGCTTCCCTGGTTGCACAGTGGTTGAGAATCTGCCTGCTAATGCAGGAAACACGGGTTCGAGCCCTGGTCTGGGAAGATCCCACATGCCGTGGAGCAACTAGGCCCGTGAGCCACAACTACTGAGCCTGCGCGTCTGGAGCCTGTGCTCCGCAACAAGAGAGGCCACAATAGTGAGAGGCCCGCGCACCGCGATGAAGAGTGGCCCCCACTTGCCACAACTGGAGAAAGCCCTAGCACAGAAACGAAGACCCAACATAGCAATCAATCAATCAATCAATCACTAAAGAAATCTTAAAAAAATTTGCTTATATTTAAAAAAAAAACATTACTTTAAAAAACCCGTGAAACAAAGACAGTGAGAGAGAGAGAAATTCTTACCAAATTCTTTCAGGGGCAGTGATGCCACCTGGATTGACCATACCTAGACCCACAGGTGATTGAGACATAAGGGTGGACACTCAGGGGCTGAGAGGTTTGGTGAGGTTGGGGGAGCAAACACAGACCCTTTAAAGGAATACTGCGTGGTACCCATCCCATGGGTCCCAAATCTCCAGGTTCAAGGGCATCTTCCTACATCGAAAACATGCATGAGAAACCCAGAAGATGGTACACCGTGTGATCGGGAAAGGTTTCTAAAACGCACGTCATTTCTCATCTCCTTGTGCTCAGGTTCGCCATTCCAGCCGCTTTACTAGCAATCTCCCTCCTTGGAGAATCAGCACCTTTAACCTCCTGTTCCGTACAGGTTGCAATTTGTCCTGAGGATGAACGGGAAGAGGGGAAACCAATGAGAGACTAGCTCTAGGTGTTGGGACAGGCACAGCTCACTCTATTTTCCCATCAGGAAGAAGAATTAACCACAGGCTCAGCCTGCGCCCGGAACCAGAATAGGGCCTGAAGCAATCCTGCGCTTTTGCGGCCAGCCTTCAAGAAAGCGAGTTGAAAAATGGAGCTCAGGGGCACTGCAATTCACAAACCTGCAGAGGTAAAAATGATAACTCTCGGCCACAAATATTTTGAGGGAAGGCAACGAAGAGGATTTGAAAGCAAGGCAGAATTGCAGGAAACAGATTTCAGGAGGTAGATTCGAATCGCCTTTAAAGCACAGGAAAAGCGGCGAAACCTCGACAATGATGCCCTTGGCCAAAAAGGGCGTATGCGTTTTTTCCTGAATATATTCAGGAAAAAACGCATACGCCCTTTTTGGCCAACCAAGCAACCTGGAAAGGCAAATCAGCGCTACAAAGAAGTCTCGCTTCCCATCGGTCAAAAGGGCCATGCTGAATAAAGTGTCAAAACCAGAAATGCAGGACAGGCCATGGAGAAACGGGAGCCTTGCTATGCTGATGGGCGGGATGTAAATTGCCAACAGCCACTCTGGAGAAGTGTACGGTGTGTCCTGAAACATCTAAAAAACTCAGCTTAAAGAGCATAGGGCACTTCCACTCATGGGCGTATAAATTGGGAAAACTAAAAATCAGCAAGACACAGGCATCCCAAAGTTTAGGGCTACTCTGTTGACAAGAACCTCCACTTCGTTACACCTTAAATATCCCAGGAAAGAGAAAAATGGATAAAGAAGTTGTGGTACTTATTTACAATGGAATATCACTCAACCATGAAATCAACCTCATAAGGCTAGTAGCAGCATGATGAGTGGATTTAGGTACGACGATTCTAAGTGAAATAAGTCACACAGAAAAAGACACTTATCAGAAGATATCACTTATAGAGGGAATGTAAAAACCGCTACACTTGAACTGAATTACAAAACAGAATAGAGTCACACGTTTAGAAAACACACTATGGCTGCTTAACGGGAAAGGAGAGGCGGGGTGATGCATAAAACAAGGGTTTCAAATTAGCTCAGATACCGTTCCATAAACCCAATATGTAATAGACAAGACCTACTCCTTGCTCAGTGAACTGGACTCAACACCCCCTATTCACCACCCAAGAATATATCTGACTAATAAGAATGTTAAAACCTATGTATTGATATCTCTCTGTAAGTGAGTCAAGTGGGTGTAAAGCGGCAGAAACACAGCAGTGAAAAGCAGCTAAACCCCATTATAAAAATCAATTACTGGGCTTCCCTGGTTGCGCAGTGGTTGAGAATCTGCCTGCTAATGCAGGAAACACGGGTTCGAGCCCTGGTCTGGGAAGATCCCACATGCCGTGGAGCAACTAGGCCCGTGAGCCACAACTACTGAGCCTGCGCGTCTGGAGCCTGTGCTCCGCCACAAGAGAGGCCACAATAGTGAGAGGCCCGTGCACCGCGATGAAGAGTGGCCCCCACTTGCCACAACTGGAGAAAGCCCTAGCACAGAAACGAAGACCCAACATAGCAATCAATCAATCAATCAATCACTAAAGAAATCTTAAAAAAAAATTTGCTTATATTTAAAAAAAAATCAATTACTTTAAAAAACCCGTGAAACAAAGACAGTGAAAGAGAGAGAAATTCTTACAAAATTCGTTCAGGGGCTGTGATGCCACCTGGATTGACCATACCTAGACCCACAGGTGATTGAGACATAACGGTGGACACTCAGGGGCTGAGAGGTTTGGTGAGGTTGGGGGAGCAAACGCAGACCCTTAAAAGGAATACTGCGTGGTACCCATCCCATGGGTCCCAAATCTCCAGGTTCAAGGGCATCTTCCTACATCGAAAACATGCATGAGAAACCTAGAAGATGGTACACCGTGTGATCGGGAAACGTTTCTAAAACGCACCTCATTTCTCATCTCCTTGTGCTCGGGTTCGCCATTCCAGCCGCTTTACTAGCAATCTCCCTCCTTGGAGAATCAGCACCTTTAACCTCCTGTTCCGTACAGGTTGCAATTTGTCCTGAAGATGAACGGGAAGAGGGGGAACCAATGAGAGACTAGCTCTAGGTGTTGGGACAGGCAGAGCTCACTCTATTTTCCCATCAGGAAGAAGAATTAACCACAGGCTCAGCCTGCGCCCGGAACCAGAATAGGGCCTGAAGCAATCCTGCGCTTTTGCGGCCAGCTCCCAAGAAAGCGAGTTGAAAAATGGAGCTCAGGGGCACTGCAATTCACAAACCTGCAGAGTTAAAAATGATAACTCTCGGCCACAAATATTTTGAGGGAAGGCAACGAAGAGGATTTGAAAGCAAGGCAGAATTGCAGGAAACAGATTTCAGGAGGTAGATTCGAATCGCCTTTAAAGCACAGGAAAAGCGGCAAAACCTCGACAATGATGCCCTTGGCCAAAAAGGGCGTATGCGTTTTTTCCTGAATATATTCAGGAAAAAACGCATACGCCCTTTTTGGCCAACCAAGCAACCTGGAAAGGCAAATCAGCGCTACAAAGAAGTCTCGCTTCCCATCGGTCAAAAGGGCCATGCTGAATAAAGTGTCAAAACCAGAAATGCAGGACAGGCCATGGAGAGAAGGGAGCCTTGCTATGCTGATGGGCGGGATGTAAATTGCCAACAGCCACTCTGGAGAAGTGTACGGTGTGTCCTGAAACATCTAAAAAACTCAGCTTAAAGAGCATAGGGCACTTCCACTCATGGGCGTATAAATTGGGAAAACTAAAAATCAGCAAGACACAGGCATCCCAAAGTTTAGGGCTACTCTGTTGACAAGAACCTCCACTTCGTTACACCTTAAATATCCCAGGAAAGAGAAAAATGGATAAAGAAGTTGTGGTACTTATTTACAATGGAATATCACTCAACCATGAAATCAACCTCATAAGGCTAGTAGCAGCATGATGAGTGGATTTAGGTACGACGATTCTAAGTGAAATAAGTCACACAGAAAAAGACACTTATCATAAGATATCACTTATAGAGGGAATGGAAAAACCGCTACACTTGAACTGAACTACAAAACGGAACAGAGTCACACGTTTAGAAAACACACTATGGCTGCTTAACGGGAAAGGAGAGGTGGGGTGATGCATAAAACAAGGGTTTCAAATTAGCTCAGATACCGTTCCATAAACCCAATATGTAATAGACAAGACCTACTCCTTGCTCAGTGAACTGGACTCAACACCCCCTATTCACCACCCAAGAATATATCTGACTAATAAGAATGTTAAAACCTATGTATTGATATCTCTCTGTAAGTGAGTCAAGTGGGTGTAAAGCGGCAGAAACACAGCAGTGAAAAGCAGCTAAACCCCATTATAAAAATCAAATACTTTAAAATACCCGTGAACAAAGACCGTGAAAGACAGAGAAATTCTTACCAAATTCGTTCAGGGGCTGTAATGCCACCTGGATTGACCATATCTAGACCCACAGCTGATTGAGACATAAGGATGGACCCTCTTGGGGCTGAGAGGTTTGGTGAGGTTGGGGGAGCAAACGCAGACCCTTTAAAGGAATACTGCGTGGTACCCATCCCATGGGTCCCAAATCTCCAGGTTCAAGGGTATCTTCCTACATCGAAAACATGCATCAGAAACCCAGAAGATGGTACACCGTGTGATCGGGAAAGGTTTCTAAAACGCTCCTCATTTTTCATCTCCTTGTGCTCGGGTTCGCCATTCCAGCCGCTTTAGTAGCAATCTCCCTCCTTGGAGAATCAGCACCTTTAACCTCCTGTTCCGTACAGGTTGCAATTTGTCCTGAGGATGAACGGGAAGAGGGGGAACCAATGAGAGACTAGCTCTAGGTGTTGGGACAGGCACAGCTCACTCTATTTTCCCATCAGGAAGAAGAATTAACCACAGGCTCAGCCTGCGCCCGGAACCAGAATAGGGCCTGAAGCAATCCTGCGCTTTTGCGGCCAGCTCCCAAGAAAGCGAGTTGAAAAATGGAGCTCAGGGGCACTGCAATTCACAAACCTGCAGAGTTATAAATGATAACTCTCGTGCACAAATATATTGAGGGAAGGCAACGAAGAGGATTTGAAAGCAAGGCAGAATTGCAGGAAACAGATTTCAGGAGGTAGATTCGAATCGCCTTTAAAGCACAGGAAAAGCGGCAAAACCTCGACAATGATGCCCTTGGCCAAAAAGGGCGTATGCGTTTTTTCCTGAATATATTCAGGAAAAAACGCATACGCCCTTTTTGGCCAACCAAGCAACCTGGAAAGGCAAATCAGCGCTACAAAGAAGTCTCGCTTCCCATCGGTCAAAAGGGCCATGCTGAATAAAGTGTCAAAACCAGAAATGCAGGACAGGCCATGGAGAGACGGGAGCCTTGCTACGCTGATGGGCGGGATGTAAATTGCCAACAGCCACTCTGGAGAAGTGTACGGTGTGTCCTGAAACATCTAAAAAACTCAGCTTACAGAGCATAGGGCACTTCCACTCATGGGCTTATAAATTGGGAAAACTAAAAATCAGCAAGACACAGGCACCCCAAAGTTTAAGGCTGCTCTGTTGACAAGAACCTCCACTTCGTTACACCTTAAATATCCCAGGAAAGAGGAAAATGGATAAAGAAGTTGTGGTCCTTATGCACAAAGGAATATCACTCAGCCATGAAATCAACGTCATAAGGCTAGTAGCAGCATGATGAGTGGATTTAGGTACGACGATTCTAAGTGAAATAAGTCACACAGAAAAAGACTCAGATCCTAAGATATCACTTATAGAGGGAATGTAAAAACCGCTACACTTGAACTGAACTACAAAACGGAACAGAGTCACACGTTTAGAAAACACACTATGGGTGCTTAACGGGAAAGGAGAGGTGGGGTGATGCATAAAACAAGGGTTTGAAATTAGCTCAGATACCATTCCATAAACCCAATATGTAATAGACAAGACCTACTCCTTGCTCAGTGAACTGGACTCAACACCCCCTATTCAGCGCCCTCGAATATATCTGACTAGTAAGAATCTTAAAACCTATGTATTGATATCTCTCTGTAAGTGAGACTTGTGGATGTAAAGCGGCATAAACACAGCAGTGAAAAGCAGCTAAACCCCATTACAAAAATCAATTACTGGGCTTCCCTGGTTGCGCAGTGGTTGAGAATCTGCCTGCTAATGCAGGAAACACGGGTTCGAGCCCTGGTCTGGGAAGATCCCACATGCCGTGGAGCAACTAGGCCCGTGAGCCACAACTACTGAGCCTGCGCGTCTGGAGCCTGTGCTCCGCAACAAGAGAGGCCACAATAGTGAGAGGCCCGCGCACCGCGATGAAGAGTGGCCCCCACTTGCCACAACTGGAGAAAGCCCTAGCACAGAAACGAAGACCCAACATAGCAATCAATCAATCAATCAATCACTAAAGAAATCTTTAAAAAAATTTGCTTATATTTAAAAAAAAACCATTACTTTAAAAAACCCGTGAAACAAAGACAGTGAGAGAGAGAGAAATTCTTACCAAATTCGTTCAGGGGCAGTGATGCCACCTGGATTGACCATACCTAGACCCACAGGTGATTGAGACATAAGGGTGGACACTCAGGGGCTGAGAGGTTTGGTGAGGTTGGGGGAGCAAACGCAGACCCTTTAAAGGAATACTGCGTGGTACCCATCCCATGGGTCCCAAATCTCCAGGTTCAAGGGCATCTTCCTACATCGAAAACATGCATGAGAAACCCAGAAGATGGTACACCGTGTGATCGGGAAAGGTTTCTAAAACGCACGTCATTTCTCATCTCCTTGTGCTCGGGTTCGCCATTCCAGCCGCTTTACTAGCAATCTCCCTCCTTGGAGAATCAGCACCTTTAACCTCCTGTTCCGTACAGGTTGCAATTTGTCCTCAGGATGAACGGGAAGAGGGGGAACCAATGAGAGACTAGCTCTAGGTGTTGGGACAGGCACAGCTCACTCTATTTTCCCATCAGGAAGAAGAATTAACCACAGGCTCAGCCTGCGCCCGGAACCAGAATAGGGCCTGAAGCAATCCTGCGCTTTTGCGGCCAGCTCCCAAGAAAGCGAGTTGAAAAATGGAGCTCAGGGGCACTGCAATTCACAAACCTGCAGAGTTATAAATGATAACTCTCGTGCACAAATATATTGAGGGAAGGCAACGAAGAGGATTTGAAAGCAAGGCAGAATTGCAGGAAACAGATTTCAGGAGGTAGATTCGAATCGCCTTTAAAGCACAGGAAAAGCGGCAAAACCTCGACAATGATGCCCTTGGCCAAAAAGGGCGTATGCGTTTTTTCCTGAATATATTCAGGAAAAAACGCATACGCCCTTTTTGGCCAACCAAGCAACCTGGAAAGGCAAATCAGCGCTACAAAGAAGTCTCGCTTCCCATCGGTCAAAAGGGCCATGCTGAATAAAGTGTCAAAACCAGAAATGCAGGACAGGCCATGGAGAAACGGGAGCCTTGCTACGCTGATGGGCGGGATGTAAATTGCCAACAGCCACTCTGGAGAAGTGTACGGTGTGGCCTGAAACATCTAAAAAACTCAGCTTACAGAGCATAGGGCACTTCCACTCATGGGCTTATAAATTGGGAAAACTAAAAATCAGCAAGACACAGGCACCCCAAAGTTTAAGGCTGCTCTGTTGACAAGAACCTCCACTTCGTTACACCTTAAATATCCCAGGAAAGAGGAAAATGGATAAAGAAGTTGTGGTCCTTATGCACAAAGGAATATCACTCAGCCATGAAATCAACGTCATAAGGCTAGTAGCAGCATGATGAGTGGATTTAGGTACGACGATTCTAAGTGAAATAAGTCACACAGAAAAAGACTCAGATCCTAAGATATCACTTATAGAGGGAATGTAAAAACCGCTACACTTGAACTGAACTACAAAACGGAACAGTCACACGTTTAGAAAACACACTACGGCTGCTTAACGGGAAAGGAGAGGTGGGGTGATGCAGAAAACAAGGGTTTGAAATTAGCTCAGATACCATTCCATAAACCCAATATGTAATAGACAAGACCTACTCCTTGCTCAGTGAACTGGACTCAACACCGCCTATTCACCGCCCTCGAATATATCTGACTAGTAAGAATCTTAAAACCTATGTATTGATATCTCTCTGTAAGTGAGACTTGTGGATGTAAAGCGGCATAAACACAGCAGTGAAAAGCAGCTAAACCCCATTACAAAAATCAGTTACTGGGCTTCCCTGGTTGCGCAGTGGTTGAGAATCTGCCTGCTAATGCAGGAAACACGGGTTCGAGCCCTGGTCTGGGAAGATCCCACATGCCGTGGAGCAACTAGGCCCGTGAGCCACAACTACTGAGCCTGCGCGTCTGGAGCCTGTGCTCCGCAACAAGAGAGGCCACAATAGTGAGAGGCCCGCGCACCGCGATGAAGAGTGGCCCCCATTTGCCACAACTGGAGAAAGCCCTAGCACAGAAACGAAGACCCAACATAGCAATCAATCAATCAATCAATCACTAAAGAAATCTTTAAAAAAATTTGCTTATATTTAAAAAAAACCATTACTTTAAAAAACCCGTGAAACAAAGACAGTGAGAGAGAGAGAAATTCTTACCAAATTCGTTCAGGGGCAGTGATGCCACCTGGATTGACCATACCTAGACCCACAGGTGATTGAGACATAAGGGTGGACACTCAGGGGCTGAGAGGTTTGGTGAGGTTGGGGGAGCAAACGCAGACCCTTTAAAGGAATACTGCGTGGTACCCATCCCATGGGTCCCAAATCTCCAGGTTCAAGGGCATCTTCCTACATCGAAAACATGCATGAGAAACCCAGAAGATGGTACACCGTGTGATCGGGAAAGGTTTCTAAAACGCACGTCATTTCTCATCTCCTTGTGCTCGGGTTCGCCATTCCAGCCGCTTTACTAGCAATCTCCCTCCTTGGAGAATCAGCACCTTTAACCTCCTGTTCCGTACAGGTTGCAATTTGTCCTGAGGATGAACGGGAAGAGGGGGAACCAATGAGAGACTAGCTCTAGGTGTTGGGACAGGCACAGCTCACTCTATTTTCCCATCAGGAAGAAGAATTAACCACAGGCTCAGCCTGCGCCCGGAACCAGAATAGGGCCTGAAGCAATCCTGCGCTTTTGCGGCCAGCCTTCAAGAAAGCGAGTTGAAAAATGGAGCTCAGGGGCACTGCAATTCACAAACCTGCAGAGGTAAAAATGATAACTCTCGGCCACAATTATTTTGAGGGAAGGCAACGAAGAGGATTTGAAAGCAAGGCAGAATTGCAGGAAACAGATTTCAGGAGGTAGATTCGAATCGCCTTTAAAGCACAGGAAAAGCGGCGAAACCTCGACAATGATGCCCTTGGCCAAAAAGGGCGTATGCGTTTTTTCCTGAATATATTCAGTAAAAAACGCATACGCCCTTTTTGGCCAACCAAGCAACCTGGAAAGGCAAATCAGCGCTACAAAGAAGTCTCGCTTCCCATCGGTCAAAAGGGCCATGCTGAATAAAGTGTCAAAACCAGAAATGCAGGACAGGCCATGGAGAGACGGGAGCCTTGCTACGCTGTTGGGCGGGATGTAAATTGCCAACAGCCACTCTGGAGAAGTGTACGGTGTGTCCTGAAACATGTAAAAAACTCAGCTTACAGAGCATAGGGCACTTCCACTCATGGGCGTATAAATTGGGAAAACTAAAAATCAGCAAGACACAGGCATCCCAAAGTTTAGGGCTGCTCTGTTGACAAGAACCTCCACTTCGTTACACCTTAAATATCCCAGGAAAGAGAAAAATGGATAAAGAAGTTGTGGTACTTATGTACAATGGAATATCACTCAACCATGAAATCAACCTCATAAGGCTAGTAGCAGCATGATGAGTGGATTTAGGTACGACGATTCTAAGTGAAATAAGTCACACAGAAAAAGACACTTATCAGAAGATATCACTTATAGAGGGAATGTAAAAACCGCTACACTTGAACTGAATTACAAAACAGAATAGAGTCACACGTTTAGAAAACACACTATGGTTGCTTAACGGGAAAGGAGAGGCGGGGTGATGCATAAAACAAGGGTTTCAAATTAGCTCAGATACCGTTCCATAAACCCAATATGTAATAGACAAGACCTACTCCTTGCTCAGTGAACTGGACTCAACACCCCCTATTCACCGCCCCAGAATATATCTGAGTAGTAAGAATGTTAAAACATATGTATTGATATCTCTCTGTAAGTGAGTCAAGTGGGTGTAAAGCGGCAGAAACACAGCAGTGAAAAGCAGCTAAACCCCATTATAAAAATCAATTACTGGGCTTCCCTGGTTGCGCAGTGGTTGAGAATCTGCCTGCTAATGCAGGAAACACGGGTTCGAGCCCTGGTCTGGGAAGATCCCACATGCCGTGGAGCAACTAGGCCCGTGAGCCACAACTACTGAGCCTGCGTGTCTGGAGCCTGTGCTCCGCCACAAGAGAGGCCACAATAGTGAGAGGCCCGCGCACCGCGATGAAGAGTGGCCCACACTTGCCACAACTGGAGAAAGCCCTAGCACAGAAACGAAGACCCAACATAGCAATCAATCAATCAATCAATCACTAAAGAAATCTTAAAAAAAAATTAGCTTATATTTAAAAAAAATCAATTACTTTAAAAAACCCGTGAAACAAAGACAGTGAAAGAGAGAGAAATTCTTACAAAATTCGTTCAGGGGCTGTGATGCCACCTGGATTGACCATACCTAGACCCACAGGTGATTGAGACATAACGGTGGACACTCAGGGGCTGAGAGGTTTGGTGAGGTTGGGAGAGAAAACGCAGACCCTTTAAAGAAATACTGCGTGGTACCCATCCCAGGGGTCCCAAATCTCGAGGTTCAAGGGCATCTTCCTACATCGAAAACATGCATGAGAAACCCAGAAGATGGTACACCGTGTGATCGGGAAACGTTTCTAAAACGCTCTTCATTTCTCATCTCCTTGTGCTCGGGTTCGCCATTCCAGCCGCTTTACTAGCAATCTCCCTCCTTGGAGAATCAGCACCTCTAACCTCCTGTTCCGTACAGGTTGCAATTTGTCCTGACGATGAACGGGAAGAGGGGGAACCAATGAGAGACTAGCTCTAGGTGTTGGGACAGACACAGGCCACTCTATTTTCCCATCAGGAAGAAGAATTAACCACAGGCTCAGCCTGCGCCCGGAACCAGAATAGGGCCTGAAGCAATCCTGCGCTTTTGCGGCCAGCCTTCAAGAAAGCGAGTTGAAAAATGGAGCTCAGGGGCACTGCAATTCACAAACCTGCAGAGTTAAAAATGATAACTCTCGGCCACAAATATTTTGAGGGAAGGCAACGAAGAGGATTTGAAAGCAAGGCAGAATTGCAGGAAACAGATTTCAGGAGGTAGATTCGAATCGCCTTTAAAGCACAGGAAAAGCGGCGAAACCTCGACAATGATGCCCTTGGCCAAAAAGGGCGTATGCGTTTTTTCCTCAATATATTCAGGAAAAAACGCATACGCCCTTTTTGGCCAACCAAGCAACCTGGAAAGGCAAATCAGCGCTACAAAGAAGTCTCGCTTCCCATCGGTCAAAAGGGCCATGCTGAATAAAGTGTCAAAACCAGAAATGCAGGACAGGCCATGGAGAAACGGGAGCCTTGCTACGCTGATGGGCGGGATGTAAATTGCCAACAGCCACTCTCGAGAAGTGTACGGTGTGTCCTGAAACATCTAAAAAACTCAGCTTACAGAGCATAGGGCACTTCCACTCCTGGGCGTATAAATTGGGAAAACTAAAAATCAGCAAGACACAGGCACCCCAAAGTTTAGGGCTGCCCTGTTGACAAGAGCCTCCACTTCATTTCACCTTAAATATCCCAGGAAAGAGAAAAATGGATAAAGAAGTTGTGGTCCTTATGTACAATGGAATATCACTCAGCCATGAAATCAACGTCATAAGGCTAGTAGCAGCATGATGAGTGGATTTAGCTACGACGATTCTAAGTGAAATAAGGCACACAGAAAAAGACACTTATCATAAGATATCACTTATAGAGGGAATGGAAAAACCGCTACACTTGAACTGAATTACAAAACAGAATAGAGTCACACGTTTAGAAAACACACTATGGCTGCTTAACGGGAACGGAGAGGTGGGGTGATGCATAAAACAAGGGTTTCAAATTAGCTCAGATACCGTTCCATAAACCCAATATGTAATAGACAAGACCTACTCCTTGCTCAGTGAACTGGACTCAACACCCCCTATTCACCACCCAAGAATATATCTGACTAATAAGAATGTTAAAACCTATGTATTGATATCTCTCTGTAAGTGAGTCAAGTGGGTGTAAAGCGGCAGAAACACAGCAGTGAAAAGGAGCTAAACCCCATTATAAAAATCACTTACTTTAAAAAACCCGTGAAACAAAGACAGTGAAAGAGAGAGAAATTCTTACAAACTTCGTTCAGGGGCTGTGATGCCACCTGGATTGACCATATCTAGACCCACAGCTGATTCAGACATAAGGGTGGACACTCAGGTGCTGAGCGGTTTGGTGAGGTTGGGAGAGAAAACGCAGACCCTTTAAAGAAATACTGCGTGGTACCCATCCCAGGGGTCCCAAATCTCGAGGTTCAAGGGCATCTTCCTACATCGAAAACATGCATGAGAAACCCAGAAGATGGTACACCGTGTGATCGGGAAACGTTTCTAAAACGCTCTTCATTTCTCATCTCCTTGTGCTCGGGTTCGCCATTCCAGCCGCTTTACTAGCAATCTCCCTCCTTGGAGAATCAGCACCTCTAACCTCCTGTTCCGTACAGATTGCAATTTGTCCTGACGATGAACGGGAAGAGGGGGAACGAATGAGAGACTAGCTCTAGGTGTTGGGACAGACACAGGCCACTCTATTTTCCCATCAGGAAGAAGAATTAACCACAGGCTCAGCCTGCGCCCGGAACCAGAATAGGGCCTGAAGCAATCCTGCGCTTTTGCGGCCAGCCTTCAAGAAAGCGAGTTGAAAAATGGAGCTCAGGGGCACTGCAATTCACAAACCTGCAGAGTTATAAATGATAACTCTCGGACACAAATATTTTGAGGGAAGGCAACGAAGAGGTTTTGAAAGCAAGGCAGAATTGCAGGAAACAGATTTCAGGAGGTAGATTCGAATCGCCTTTAAAGCACAGGAAAAGCGGCAAAACCTCGACAATGATGCCCTTGGCCAAAAAGGGCGTATGCGTTTTTTCCTGAATATATTCAGGAAAAAACGCATACGCCCTTTTTGGCCAACCAAGCAACCTGGAAAGGCAAATCAGCGCTACAAAGAAGTCTCGCTTCCCATCGGTCAAAAGGGCCATGCTGAATAAAGTGTCAAAACCAGAAATGCAGGACAGGCCATGGAGAAACGGGAGCCTTGCTACGCTGATGGGCGGGATGTAAATTGCCAACAGCCACTCTGGAGAAGTGTACGGTGTGTCCTGAAACATCTAAAAAACTCAGCGTACAGAGCATAGGGCACTTCCACTCATGGGCTTATAAATTGGGAAAACTAAAAATCAGCAAGACACAGGCACCCCAAAGTTTAAGGCTGCTCTGTTGACAAGAACCTCCACTTCGTTACACCTTAAATATCCCAGGAAAGAGGAAAATGGATAAAGAAGTTGTGGTCCTTATGCACAAAGGAATATCACTCAGCCATGAAATCAACGTCATAAGGCTAGTAGCAGCATGATGAGTGGGTTTAGGTACGACGATTCTAAGTGAAATAAGTCACACAGAAAAAGACTCAGATCCTAAGATATCACTTATAGAGGGAATGTAAAAACCGCTACACTTGAACTGAACTACAAAACAGAAAAGAGTCACACGTTTAGAAAACACACTATGGCTGCTTAACGGGAAAGGAGAGGTGGGGTGATGCATAAAACAAGGGTTTGAAATTAGCTCACATACCATTCCACAAACCCAATATGTAATAGACAAGACCTACTCCTTGCTCAGTGAACTGGACTCAACACCCCCTATTCACCGCCCTCGAATATATCTGACTAGTAAGACTCTTAAAACCTATGTATTGATATCTCTCTGTAAGTGAGACTTGTGGATGTAAAGCGTCATAAACACAGCAGTGAAAAGCAGCTAAACCCCATTACAAAAATCAATTACTAAGCTTCCCTGGTTGCGCAGTGGTTGAGAATCTGCCTGCTAATGCAGGAAACACGGGTTCGAGCCCTGGTCTGGGAAGATCCCACATGCCGTGGAGCAACTAGGCCCGTGAGCCACAACTACTGAGCCTGCGCGTCTGGAGCCTGTGCTCCGCAACAAGAGAGGCCACAATAGTGAGAAGCCCGCGCACCGCGATGAAGAGTGGCCCACACTTGCCACAACTGGAGAAAGCCCTAGCACAGAAACGAAGACCCAACATAGCAATCAATCAATCAATCAATCAATCACTAAAGAAATCTTAAAAAAAATTAGCTTATATTTTAAAAAAAATCAATTACTTAAAAAAACCCGTGAAACAAAGACAGTGAAAGAGAGAGAAATTCTTACAAAATTCGTTCAGGGGCTGTGATGCCACCTGGATTGACCATACCTAGACCCACAGGTGATTGAGACATAACGGTGGACACTCAGGGGCTGAGAGGTTTGGTGAGGTTGGGAGAGAAAACGCAGACCCTTTAAAGAAATACTGCATGGTACCCATCCCAGGGGTCCCAAATCTCGAGGTTCAAGGGCATCTTCCTACATCGAAAACATGCATGAAAAACCCAGAAGATGGTACACCGTGTGATCGGGAAACGTTTCTAAAACGCTCTTCATTTCTCATCTCCTTGTGCTCGGGTTCGCCATTCCAGCCGCTTTACTAGCAATCTCCCTCCTTGGAGAATCAGCACCTCTAACCTCCTGTTCCGAACAGGTTGCAATTTGTCCTGACGATGAACGGGAAGAGGGGGAAACAAAGAGAGACTAGCTCTAGGTGTTGGGACAGACACAGGCCACTCTATTTTCCCATCAGGAAGAAGAATTAACCACAAGCTCAGCCTGCGCCCGGAACCAGAATAGGGCCTGAAGCAATCCTGCGCTTTTGCGGCCAGCCTTCAAGAAAGCGAGTTGAAAAATGGAGCTCAGGGGCACTGCAATTCACAAACCTTCAGAGTTAAAAATGATAACTCTCGGCCACAAATATTTTGAGGGAAGGCAACGAAGAGGATTTGAAAGCAAGGCAGAATTGCAGGAAACAGATTTCAGGAGGTAGATTCGAATCGCCCTTAAAGCACAGGAAAAGCGGCGAAACCTCGACAATGATGCCCTTGGCCAAAAAGGGCGTATGCGTTTTTTCCTGAATATATTCAGGAAAAAACGCATACGCCCTTTTTGGCCAACCAAGCAACCTGGAAAGGCAAATCAGCGCTACAAAGAAGTCTCGCTTCCCATCGGTCAAAAGGGCCATGCTGAATAAAGTGTCAAAACCAGAAATGCAGGACAGGCCATGGAGAAACGGGAGCCTTGCTACGCTGATGGGCGGGATGTAAATTGCCAACAGCCACTCTGGAGAAGTGTACGGTGTGTCCTGAAACATCTAAAAAACTCAGCTTACAGAGCATAGGGCACTTCCACTCCTGGGCGTATAAATTGGGAAAACTAAAAATCAGCAAGACACAGGCACCCCAAAGTTTAGGGCTGCCCTGTTGACAAGAGCCTCCACTTCATTTCACCTTAAATATCCCAGGAAAGAGAAAAATGGATAAAGAAGTTGTGGTCCTTATGTACAATGGAATATCACTCAGCCATGAAATCAACGTCATAAGGCTAGTAGCAGCATGATGAGTGGATTTAGCTACGACGATTCTAAGTGAAATAAGGCACACAGAAAAAGACACTTATCATAAGATATCACTTATAGAGGGAATGGAAAAACCGCTACACTTGAACTGAATTACAAAACAGAATAGAGTCACACGTTAAGAAAACACACTATGGCTGCTTAACGGGAACGGAGAGGTGGGGTGATGCATAAAACAAGGGTTTCAAATTAGCTCAGATACAGTTCCATAAACCCAATATGTAATAGACAAGACCTAGTCCTTGCTCAGTGAACTGGACTCAACACCCCCTATTCACCACCCAAGGATATATCTGACTAATAAGAATGTTAAAACCTATGTATTGATATCTCTCTGTAAGTGAGTCAAGTGGGTGTAAAGCGGCAGAAACACAGCAGTGAAAAGGAGCTAAACCCCATTATAAAAATCACTTACTTTAAAAAACCCGTGAAACAAAGACAGTGAAAGAGAGAGAAATTCTTACAAAATTCGTTCAGGGGCTGTGATGCCACCTGGATTGACCATACCTAGACCCACAGGTGATTGAGACATAACGGTGGACACTCAGGGGCTGAGAGGTTTGGTGAGGTTGGGAGAGAAAACGCAGACCCTTTAAAGAAATACTGCGTGGTACCCATCCCAGGGGTCCCAAATCTCGAGGTTCAAGGGCATCTTCCTACATCGAAAACATGCATGAGAAACCCAGAAGATGGTACACCGTGTGATCGGGAAACGTTTCTAAAACGCTCTTCATTTCTCATCTCCTTGTGCTCGGGTTCGCCATTCCAGCCGCTTTACTAGCAATCTCCCTCCTTGGAGAATCAGCACCTCTAACCTCCTGTTCCGTACAGGTTGCAATTTGTCCTGACGATGAACGGGAAGAGGGGGAACCAATGAGAGACTAGCTCTAGGTGTTGGGACAGACACAGGCCACTCTATTTTCCCATCAGGAAGAAGAATTAACCACAAGCTCAGCCTGCGCCCGGAACCAGAATAGGGCCTGAAGCAATCCTGCGCTTTTGCGGCCAGCCTTCAAGAAAGCGAGTTGAAAAATGGAGCTCAGGGGCACTGCAATTCACAAACCTGCAGAGTTAAAAATGATAACTCTCGGCCACAAATATTTTGAGGGAAGGCAACGAAGAGGATTTGAAAGCAAGGCAGAATTGCAGGAAACAGATTTCAGGAGGTAGATTCGAATCGCCTTTAAAGCACAGGAAAAGCGGCGAAACCTCGACAATGATGCCGTTGGCCAAAAAGGGCGTATGCGTTTTTTCCTGAATATATTCAGGAAAAAACGCATACGCCCTTTTTGGCCAACCAAGCAACCTGGAAAGGCAAATCAGCGCTACAAAGAAGTCTCGCTTCCCATCGGTCAAAAGGGCCATGCTGAATAAAGTGTCAAAACCAGAAATGCAGGACAGGCCATGGAGAAACGGGAGCCTTGCTACGCTGATGGGCGGGATGTAAATTGCCAACAGCCACTCTGGAGAAGTGTACGGTGTGTCCTGAAACATCTAAAAAACTCAGCTTACAGAGCATAGGGCACTTCCACTCCTGGGCGTATAAATTGGGAAAACTAAAAATCAGCAAGACACAGGCACCCCAAAGTTTAGGGCTGCCCTGTTGACAAGAGCCTCCACTTCATTTCACCTTAAATATCCCAGGAAAGAGAAAAATGGATAAAGAAGTTGTGGTCCTTATGTACAATGGAATATCACTCAGCCATGAAATCAACGTCATAAGGCTAGTAGCAGCATGATGAGTGGATTTAGCTACGACGATTCTAAGTGAAATAAGGCACACAGAAAAAGACACTTATCATAAGATATCACTTATAGAGGGAATGGAAAAACCGCTACACTTGAACTGAATTACAAAACAGAATAGAGTCACACGTTTAGAAAACACACTATGGCTGCTTAACGGGAACGGAGAGGTGGGGTGATGCATAAAACAAGGGTTTCAAATTAGCTCAGATACCGTTCCATAAACCCAATATGTAATAGACAAGACCTACTCCTTGCTCAGTGAACTGGACTCAAGACCCCCTATTCACCGCCCAAGAATATATCTGACTACTAAGAATCTTAAAACCTATGTATTGATATCTCTCTGTAAGTGAGTCAAGTGGGTGTAAAGCGGCAGAAACACAGCAGTGAAAAGGAGCTAAACCCCATTATAAAAATCACTTACTTTAAAAAACCCGTGAAACAAAGACAGTGAAAGAGAGAGAAATTCTTACAAACTTCGTTCAGGGGCTGTGATGCCACCTGGATTGACCATATCTAGACCCACAGCTGATTCAGACATAAGGGTGGACACTCAGGTGCTGAGCGGTTTGGTGAGGTTGGGAGAGAAAACGCAGACCCTTTAAAGAAATACTGCGTGGTACCCATCCCAGGGGTCCCAAATCTCGAGGTTCAAGGGCATCTTCCTACATCGAAAACATGCATGAGAAACCCAGAAGATGGTACACCGTGTGATCGGGAAACGTTTCTAAAACGCTCTTCATTTCTCATCTCCTTGTGCTCGGGTTCGCCATTCCAGCCGCTTTACTAGCAATCTCCCTCCTTGGAGAATCAGCACCTCTAACCTCCTGTTCCGTACAGATTGCAATTTGTCCTGACGATGAACGGGAAGAGGGGGAACGAATGAGAGACTAGCTCTAGGTGTTGGGACAGACACAGGCCACTCTATTTTCCCATCAGGAAGAAGAATTAACCACAGGCTCAGCCTGCGCCCGGAACCAGAATAGGGCCTGAAGCAATCCTGCGCTTTTGCGGCCAGCCTTCAAGAAAGCGAGTTGAAAAATGGAGCTCAGGGGCACTGCAATTCACAAACCTGCAGAGTTATAAATGATAACTCTCGGACACAAATATTTTGAGGGAAGGCAACGAAGAGGTTTTGAAAGCAAGGCAGAATTGCAGGAAACAGATTTCAGGAGGTAGATTCGAATCGCCTTTAAAGCACAGGAAAAGCGGCAAAACCTCGACAATGATGCCCTTGGCCAAAAAGGGCGTATGCGTTTTTTCCTGAATATATTCAGGAAAAAACGCATACGCCCTTTTTGGCCAACCAAGCAACCTGGAAAGGCAAATCAGCGCTACAAAGAAGTCTCGCTTCCCATCGGTCAAAAGGGCCATGCTGAATAAAGTGTCAAAACCAGAAATGCAGGACAGGCCATGGAGAAACGGGAGCCTTGCTACGCTGATGGGCGGGATGTAAATTGCCAACAGCCACTCTGGAGAAGTGTACGGTGTGTCCTGAAACATCTAAAAAACTCAGCGTACAGAGCATAGGGCACTTCCACTCATGGGCTTATAAATTGGGAAAACTAAAAATCAGCAAGACACAGGCACCCCAAAGTTTAAGGCTGCTCTGTTGACAAGAACCTCCACTTCGTTACACCTTAAATATCCCAGGAAAGAGGAAAATGGATAAAGAAGTTGTGGTCCTTATGCACAAAGGAATATCACTCAGCCATGAAATCAACGTCATAAGGCTAGTAGCAGCATGATGAGTGGGTTTAGGTACGACGATTCTAAGTGAAATAAGTCACACAGAAAAAGACTCAGATCCTAAGATATCACTTATAGAGGGAATGTAAAAACCGCTACACTTGAACTGAACTACAAAACAGAAAAGAGTCACACGTTTAGAAAACACACTATGGCTGCTTAACGGGAAAGGAGAGGTGGGGTGATGCATAAAACAAGGGTTTGAAATTAGCTCACATACCATTCCACAAACCCAATATGTAATAGACAAGACCTACTCCTTGCTCAGTGAACTGGACTCAACACCCCCTATTCACCGCCCTCGAATATATCTGACTAGTAAGACTCTTAAAACCTATGTATTGATATCTCTCTGTAAGTGAGACTTGTGGATGTAAAGCGTCATAAACACAGCAGTGAAAAGCAGCTAAACCCCATTACAAAAATCAATTACTAAGCTTCCCTGGTTGCGCAGTGGTTGAGAATCTGCCTGCTAATGCAGGAAACACGGGTTCGAGCCCTGGTCTGGGAAGATCCCACATGCCGTGGAGCAACTAGGCCCGTGAGCCACAACTACTGAGCCTGCGCGTCTGGAGCCTGTGCTCCGCAACAAGAGAGGCCACAATAGTGAGAAGCCCGCGCACCGCGATGAAGAGTGGCCCACACTTGCCACAACTGGAGAAAGCCCTAGCACAGAAACGAAGACCCAACATAGCAATCAATCAATCAATCAATCAATCACTAAAGAAATCTTAAAAAAAATTAGCTTATATTTTAAAAAAAATCAATTACTTAAAAAAACCCGTGAAACAAAGACAGTGAAAGAGAGAGAAATTCTTACAAAATTCGTTCAGGGGCTGTGATGCCACCTGGATTGACCATACCTAGACCCACAGGTGATTGAGACATAACGGTGGACACTCAGGGGCTGAGAGGTTTGGTGAGGTTGGGAGAGAAAACGCAGACCCTTTAAAGAAATACTGCATGGTACCCATCCCAGGGGTCCCAAATCTCGAGGTTCAAGGGCATCTTCCTACATCGAAAACATGCATGAAAAACCCAGAAGATGGTACACCGTGTGATCGGGAAACGTTTCTAAAACGCTCTTCATTTCTCATCTCCTTGTGCTCGGGTTCGCCATTCCAGCCGCTTTACTAGCAATCTCCCTCCTTGGAGAATCAGCACCTCTAACCTCCTGTTCCGAACAGGTTGCAATTTGTCCTGACGATGAACGGGAAGAGGGGGAAACAAAGAGAGACTAGCTCTAGGTGTTGGGACAGACACAGGCCACTCTATTTTCCCATCAGGAAGAAGAATTAACCACAAGCTCAGCCTGCGCCCGGAACCAGAATAGGGCCTGAAGCAATCCTGCGCTTTTGCGGCCAGCCTTCAAGAAAGCGAGTTGAAAAATGGAGCTCAGGGGCACTGCAATTCACAAACCTTCAGAGTTAAAAATGATAACTCTCGGCCACAAATATTTTGAGGGAAGGCAACGAAGAGGATTTGAAAGCAAGGCAGAATTGCAGGAAACAGATTTCAGGAGGTAGATTCGAATCGCCCTTAAAGCACAGGAAAAGCGGCGAAACCTCGACAATGATGCCCTTGGCCAAAAAGGGCGTATGCGTTTTTTCCTGAATATATTCAGGAAAAAACGCATACGCCCTTTTTGGCCAACCAAGCAACCTGGAAAGGCAAATCAGCGCTACAAAGAAGTCTCGCTTCCCATCGGTCAAAAGGGCCATGCTGAATAAAGTGTCAAAACCAGAAATGCAGGACAGGCCATGGAGAAACGGGAGCCTTGCTACGCTGATGGGCGGGATGTAAATTGCCAACAGCCACTCTGGAGAAGTGTACGGTGTGTCCTGAAACATCTAAAAAACTCAGCTTACAGAGCATAGGGCACTTCCACTCCTGGGCGTATAAATTGGGAAAACTAAAAATCAGCAAGACACAGGCACCCCAAAGTTTAGGGCTGCCCTGTTGACAAGAGCCTCCACTTCATTTCACCTTAAATATCCCAGGAAAGAGAAAACTGGATAAAGAAGTTGTGGTCCTTATGTACAATGGAATATCACTCAGCCATGAAATCAACGTCATAAGGCTAGTAGCAGCATGATGAGTGGATTTAGCTACGACGATTCTAAGTGAAATAAGGCACACAGAAAAAGACACTTATCATAAGATATCACTTATAGAGGGAATGGAAAAACCGCTACACTTGAACTGAATTACAAAACAGAATAGAGTCACACGTTAAGAAAACACACTATGGCTGCTTAACGGGAACGGAGAGGTGGGGTGATGCATAAAACAAGGGTTTCAAATTAGCTCAGATACAGTTCCATAAACACAATATGTAATAGACAAGACCTACTCCTTGCTCAGTGAACTGGACTCAACACCCCCTATTCACCACCCAAGGATATATCTGACTAATAAGAATGTTAAAACCTATGTATTGATATCTCTCTGTAAGTGAGTCAAGTGGGTGTAAAGCGGCAGAAACACAGCAGTGAAAAGGAGCTAAACCCCATTATAAAAATCACTTACTTTAAAAAACCCGTGAAACAAAGACAGTGAAAGAGAGAGAAATTCTTACAAAATTCGTTCAGGGGCTGTGATGCCACCTGGATTGACCATACCTAGACCCACAGGTGATTGAGTCATAACGGTGGACACTCAGGGGCTGAGAGGTTTGGTGAGGTTGGGAGAGAAAACGCAGACCCTTTAAAGAAATACTGCGTGGTACCCATCCCAGGGGTCCCAAATCTCGAGGTTCAAGGGCATCTTCCTGCATCGAAAACATGCATGAGAAACCCAGAAGATGGTACACCGTGTGATCGGGAAACGTTTCTAAAACGCTCTTCATTTCTCATCTCCTTGTGCTCGGGTTCGCCATTCCAGCCGCTTTACTAGCAATCTCCCTCCTTGGAGAATCAGCACCTCTAACCTCCTGTTCCGTACAGGTTGCAATTTGTCCTGACGATGAATGGGAAGAGGGGGAACGAATGAGAGACTAGCTCTAGGTGTTGGGACAGACACAGGCCACTCTATTTTCCCATCAGGAAGAAGAATTAACCACAAGCTCAGCCTGCGCCCGGAACCAGAATAGGGCCTGAAGCAATCCTGCGCTTTTGCGGCCAGCCTTCAAGAAAGCGAGTTGAAAAATGGAGCTCAGGGGCACTGCAATTCACAAACCTGCAGAGTTAAAAATGATAACTCTCGGCCACAAATATTTTGAGGGAAGGCAACGAAGAGGATTTGAAAGCAAGGCAGAATTGCAGGAAACAGATTTCAGGAGGTAGAATCGAATCGCCTTTAAAGCACAGGAAAAGCGGCGAAACCTCGACAATGATGCCCTTGGCCAAAAAGGGCGTATGCGTTTTTTCCTGAATATATTCAGGAAAAAACGCATACGCCCTTTTTGGCCAACCAAGCAACCTGGAAAGGCAAATCAGCGCTACAAAGAAGTCTCGCTTCCCATCGGTCAAAAGGGCCATGCTGAATAAAGTGTCAAAACCAGAAATGCAGGACAGGCCATGGAGAAACGGGAGCCTTGCTACGCTGATGGGCGGGATGTAAATTGCCAACAGCCACTCTGGAGAAGTGTACGGTGTGTCCTGAAACATCTAAAAAACTCAGCTTACAGAGCATAGGGCACTTCCACTCCTGGGCGTATAAATTGGGAGAACTAAAAATCAGCAAGACACAGGCACCCCAAAGGTTAGCGCTGCCCTATTGACAAGAGCCTCCACTTCATTTCACCTTAAATATCCCAGGAAAGAGAAAAATGGATAAAGAAGTTGTGGTCCTTATGTACAATGGAATATCACTCAGCCATGAAATCAACGTCATAAGGCTAGTAGCAGCATGATGAGTGGATTTAGCTACGACGATTCTAAGTGAAATAAGGCACACAGAAAAAGACACTTATCATAAGATATCACTTATAGAGGGAATGGGAAAACCGCTACACTTGAACTGAATTACAAAACAGAATAGAGTCACACGTTTAGAAAACACACTATGGCTGCTTAACGGGAAAGGAGAGGTGGGGTGATGCATAAAACAAGGGTTTCAAATTAGCTCAGATACCGTTCCATAAACCCAATATGTAATAGACAAGACCTAGTCCTTGCTCAGTGAACTGGACTCAACACCCCCTATTCACCACCCAAGGATATATCTGACTAATAAGAATGTTAAAACCTATGTATTGATATCTCTCTGTAAGTGAGTCAAGTGGGTGTAAAGCGGCAGAAACACAGCAGTGAAAAGGAGCTAAACCCCATTATAAAAATCACTTACTTTAAAAAACCCGTGAAACAAAGACAGTGAAAGAGAGAGAAATTCTTACAAAATTCGTTCAGGGGCTGTGATGCCACCTGGATTGACCATACCTAGACCCACAGGTGATTGAGACATAACGGTGGACACTCAGGGGCTGAGAGGTTTGGTGAGGTTGGGAGAGAAAACGCAGACCCTTTAAAGAAATACTGCGTGGTACCCATCCCAGGGGTCCCAAATCTCGAGGTTCAAGGGCATCTTCCTACATCGAAAACATGCATGAGAAACCCAGAAGATGGTACACCGTGTGATCGGGAAACGTTTCTAAAACGCTCTTCATTTCTCATCTCCTTGTGCTCGGGTTCGCCATTCCAGCCGCTTTACTAGCAATCTCCCTCCTTGGAGAATCAGCACCTCTAACCTCCTGTTCCGTACAGGTTGCAATTTGTCCTGACGATGAACGGGAAGAGGGGGAACCAATGAGAGACTAGCTCTAGGTGTTGGGACAGACACAGGCCACTCTATTTTCCCATCAGGAAGAAGAATTAACCACAAGCTCAGCCTGCGCCCGGAACCAGAATAGGGCCTGAAGCAATCCTGCGCTTTTGCGGCCAGCCTTCAAGAAAGCGAGTTGAAAAATGGAGCTCAGGGGCACTGCAATTCACAAACCTGCAGAGTTAAAAATGATAACTCTCGGCCACAAATATTTTGAGGGAAGGCAACGAAGAGGATTTGAAAGCAAGGCAGAATTGCAGGAAACAGATTTCAGGAGGTAGATTCGAATCGCCTTTAAAGCACAGGAAAAGCGGCGAAACCTCGACAATGATGCCGTTGGCCAAAAAGGGCGTATGCGTTTTTTCCTGAATATATTCAGGAAAAAACGCATACGCCCTTTTTGGCCAACCAAGCAACCTGGAAAGGCAAATCAGCGCTACAAAGAAGTCTCGCTTCCCATCGGTCAAAAGGGCCATGCTGAATAAAGTGTCAAAACCAGAAATGCAGGACAGGCCATGGAGAAACGGGAGCCTTGCTACGCTGATGGGCGGGATGTAAATTGCCAACAGCCACTCTGGAGAAGTGTACGGTGTGTCCTGAAACATCTAAAAAACTCAGCTTACAGAGCATAGGGCACTTCCACTCCTGGGCGTATAAATTGGGAAAACTAAAAATCAGCAAGACACAGGCACCCCAAAGTTTAGGGCTGCCCTGTTGACAAGAGCCTCCACTTCATTTCACCTTAAATATCCCAGGAAAGAGAAAAATGGATAAAGAAGTTGTGGTCCTTATGTACAATGGAATATCACTCAGCCATGAAATCAACGTCATAAGGCTAGTAGCAGCATGATGAGTGGATTTAGCTACGACGATTCTAAGTGAAATAAGGCACACAGAAAAAGACACTTATCATAAGATATCACTTATAGAGGGAATGGAAAAACCGCTACACTTGAACTGAATTACAAAACAGAATAGAGTCACACGTTTAGAAAACACACTATGGCTGCTTAACGGGAACGGAGAGGTGGGGTGATGCATAAAACAAGGGTTTCAAATTAGCTCAGATACCGTTCCATAAACCCAATATGTAATAGACAAGACCTACTCCTTGCTCAGTGAACTGGACTCAACACCCCCTATTCACCACCCAAGGATATATCTGACTAATAAGAATGTTAAAACCTATGTATTGATATCTCTCTGTAAGTGAGTCAAGTGGGTGTAAAGCGGCAGAAACACAGCAGTGAAAAGGAGCTAAACCCCATTATAAAAATCACTTACTTTAAAAAACCCGTGAAACAAAGACAGTGAAAGAGAGAGAAATTCTTACAAAATTCGTTCAGGGGCTGTGATGCCACCTGGATTGACCATATCTAGACCCACAGCTGATTCAGACATAAGGGTGGACACTCAGGGGCTGAGAGGTTTGGTGAGGTTGGGAGAGAAAACGCAGACCCTTTAAAGAAATACTGCGTGGTACCCATCCCAGGGGTCCCAAATCTCGAGGTTCAAGGGCATCTTCCTACATCGAAAGCATGCATGAGAAACCCAGAAGATGGTACACCGTGTGATCGGGAAACGTTTCTAATACGCTCTTCATTTCTCATCTCCTTGTGCTCCGGTTCGCCATTCCAGCCGCTTTACTAGCAATCTCCCTCCTTGGAGAATCAGCACCTTTAACCTCCTGTTCCGTACAGGTTGCAATTTGTCCTGAGGATGAACGGGAAGAGGGGGAACCAATGAGAGACTAGCTCTAGGTGTTGGGACAGGCACAGCTCACTCTATTTTCCCATCAGGAAGAAGAATTAACCACAGGCTCAGCCTGCGCCCAGAACCAGAATAGGGCCTGAAGCAATCCTGCGCTTTTGCGGCCAGCTCCCAAGAAAGCGAGTTGAAAAATGGAGCTCAGGGGCACTGCAATTCACAAACCTGCAGAGTTAAAAATGATAACTCTCGGCCACAAATATTTTGAGGGAAGGCAACGAAGAGGATTTGAAAGCAAGGCAGAATTGCAGGAAACAGATTTCAGGAGGTAGATTCGAATCGCCTTTAAAGCACAGGAAAAGCGGCGAAACCTCGACAATGATGCCCTTGGCCAAAAAGGGCGTATGCGTTTTTTCCTGAATATATTCAGGAAAAAACGCATACGCCCTTTTTGGCCAACCAAGCAACCTGGAAAGGCAAATCAGCGCTACAAAGAAGTCTCGCTTCCCATCGGTCAAAAGGGCCATGCTGAATAAAGTGTCAAAACCAGAAATGCAGGACAGGCCATGGAGAAACGGGAGCCTTGCTACGCTGATGGGCGGGATGTAAATTGCCAACAGCCACTCTGGAGAAGTGTACGGTGTGTCCTGAAACATCTAAAAAACTCAGCTTACAGAGCATAGGGCACTTCCACTCATGGGCGTATAAATTGGGAAAACTAAAAATCAGCAAGACACAGGCACCCCAAAGTTTAGGGCTGCCCTATTGACAAGAGCCTCCACTTCATTTCACCTTAAATATCCCAGGAAAGAGAAAAATGGATAAAGAAGTTGTGGTCCTTATGTACAATGGAATATCACTCAGCCATGAAATCAACGTCATAAGGCTAGTAGCAGCATGATGAGTGGATTTAGCTACGACGATTCTAAGTGAAATAAGGCACACAGAAAAAGACACTGATCCTAAGATATCACTTTTAGAGGGAATGTAATAACCGCTACACTTGAACTGAATTACAAAACAGAACAGAGTCACACGTTTAGAACACACACTATGGCTGCTTAACGGGAAAGGAGAGGTGGGGTGATGCATAAAACAAGGGTTTGAAATTAGCTCAGATTCCGTTCCATAAACCCAATATGTAATAGACAAGACCTACTCCTTGCTCAGTGAACTGGACTCAACATCCCCTATTCACCGCCGTAGAATATATCTGACTATTAAGAATCTTAAAACCTATGTACTGATATCTCTCTGTAAGTGAGACATGTGGATGTAAAGCGGCATAAACACAGCAGTGAAAAGCAGCTAAACCCCATTATAAAAATCAATTACTGGGCTTCCCTGGTTGCGCAGTGGTTGAGAATCTGCCTGCTAATGCAGGAAACACGGGTTCGAGCCCTGGTCTGGGAAGATCCCACATGCCGTGGAGCAACTAGGCCCGTGAGCCACAACTACTGAGCCTGCGCGTCTGGAGCCTGTGCTCCGCCACAAGAGAGGCCACAATAGTGAGAGGCCCGCGCACCGCGATGAAGAGTGGCCCCCACTTGCCACAACTGGAGAAAGCCCTAGCACAGAAACGAAGACACAACATAGCAATCAATCAATCAATCAATCACTAAAGAAATCTTAAAAAAAAATTAGCTTATATTTAAAAAAAATCAATTACTTTAAAAAACCCGTGAAACAAAGACAGTGAAAGAGAGAGAAATTCTTACAAAATTCGTTCAGGGGCTGTGAAGCCACCTGGATTAACCATATCTAGACCCACAGCTGATTGAGACATAAGGGTGGACACTCAGGGGCTGAGAGGTTTGGTGAGGTTGGGAGAGAAAACGCAGACCCTTTAAAGGAATACTGCGTGGTACTCATCCCAGGGGTCCCAAATCTCCAGGTTCAAGGGCATCTTCCTACATCGAAAACATGCATGAGAAACCCAGAAGATGGTACACCGTGTGATCGGGAAACGTTTCTAAAACGCACCTCATTTCTCATCTCCTTGTGCTCGGGTTCGCCATTCCAGCCGCTTTACTAGCAATCTCCCTCCTTGGAGAATCAGCACCTTTAACCTCCTGTTCCGTACAGGTTGCAATTTGTCCTGAGGATGAACGGGAAGAGGGGGAACCAATGAGAGACTAGCTCTAGGTGTTGGGACAGGCACAGCTCACTCTATTTTCCCATCAGGAAGAAGAATTAACCACAGGCTCAGCCTGCGCCCGGAACCAGAATAGGGCCTGAAGCAATCCTGCGCTTTTGCGGCCAGCTCCCAAGAAAGCGAGTTGAAAAATGGAGCTCAGGGGCACTGCAATTCACAAACCTGCAGAGTTAAAAATGATAACTCTCGGCCACAAATATTTTGAGGGAAGGCAACGAAGAGGATTTGAAAGCAAGGCAGAATTGCAGGAAACAGATTTCAGGAGGTAGATTCGAATCGCCTTTAAAGCACAGGAAAAGCGGCGAAACCTCGACAATGATGCCCTTGGCCAAAAAGGGCGTATGCGTTTTTTCCTGAATATATTCAGGAAAAAACGCATACGCCCTTTTTGGCCAACCAAGCAACCTGGAAAGGCAAATCAGCGCTACAAAGAAGTCTCGCTTCCCATCGGTCAAAAGGGCCATGCTGAATAAAGTGTCAAAACCAGAAATGCAGGACAGGCCATGGAGAAACGGGAGCCTTGCTACGCTGATGGGCGGGATGTAAATTGCCAACAGCCACTCTGGAGAAGTGTACGGTGTGTCGTGAAACATCTAAAAAACTCAGCTTACAGAGCATAGGGCACTTCCACTCATGGGCGTATAAATTGGGAAAACTAAAAATCAGCAAGACACAGGCACCGCAAAGTTTAGGGCTGCCCTGTTGACAAGAACCTCCACTTCGTTACACCTTAAATATCCCAGGAAAGAGAAAAATGGATAAAGAAGTTGTGGTCCTTATGTACAATGGAATATCACTCAGCCATGAAATCAACGTCATAAGGCTAGTAGCAGCATGATGAGTGGATTTAGCTACGACGATTCTAAGTGAAATAAGGCACACAGAAAAAGACACTTATCATAAGATATAACTTATAGAGGGAATGGAAAAACCGCTACACTTGAACTGAATTACAAAACAGAATAGAGTCACACGTTTAGAAAACACACTATGGCTGCTTAACGGGAACGGAGAGGTGGGGTGATGCATAAAACAAGGGTTTCAAATTAGCTCAGATACCGTTCCATAAACCCAATATGTAATAGACAAGACCTACTCCTTGCTCAGTGAACTGGACTCAACACCCCCTATTCACCACCCAAGAATATATCTGACTAATAAGAATGTTAAAACCTATGTATTGATATCTCTCTGTAAGTGAGTCAAGTTGGTGTAAAGCGGCAGAAACACAGCAGTGAAAAGGAGCTAAACCCCATTATAAAAATCACTTACTTTAAAAAACCCGTGAAACAAAGACAGTGAAAGAGAGAGAAATTCTTACAAAATTCGTTCAGGGGCTGTGATGCCACCTGGATTGACCATATCTAGACCCACAGCTGATTCAGACATAAGGGTGGACACTCAGGGGCTGAGAGGTTTGGTGAGGTTGGGAGAGAAAACGCAGACCCTTTAAAGAAATACTGCGTGGTACCCATCACAGGGGTCCCAAATCTCGATGTTCAAGGGCATCTTCCTACATCGAAAACATGCATGAGAAACCCAGAAGATGGTACACCGTGTGATCGGGAAACGTTTCTAAAACGCTCTTCATTTCTCATCTCCTTGTGCTCGGGTTCGCCATTCCAGCCGCTTTACTAGCAATCTCCCTCCTTGGAGAATCAGCACCTCTAACCTCCTGTTCCGTACAGGTTGCAATTTGTCCTGACGATGAACGGGAAGAGGGGGAACCAATGAGAGACTAGCTCTAGGTGTTGGGACAGACACAGGCCACTCTAGTTTCCCATCAGGAAGAAGAATTAACCACAGGCTCAGCCTGCGCCCGGAACCAGAATAGGGCCTGAAGCAATCCTGCGCTTTTGCGGCCAGCCTTCAAGAAAGCGAGTTGAAAAATGGAGCTCAGGGGCACTGCAATTCACAAACCTGCAGAGTTAAAAATGATAACTCTCGGCCACAAATATTTTGAGGGAAGGCAACGAAGAGGATTTGAAAGCAAGGCAGAATTGCAGGAAACAAATTTCAGGAGGTAGATTCGAATCGCCTTTAAAGCACAGGAAAAGCGGCGAAACCTCGACAATGATGCCCTTGGCCAAAAAGGGCGTATGCGTTTTTTCCTGAATATATTCAGGAAAAAACGCATACGCCCTTTTTGGCCAACCAAGCAACCTGGAAAGGCAAATCAGCGCTACAAAGAAGTCTCGCTTCCCATCGGTCAAAAGGGCCATGCTGAATAAAGTGTCAAAACCAGAAATGCAGGACAGGCCATGGAGAAACGGGAGCCTTGCTACGCTGATGGGCGGGATGTAAATTGCCAACAGCCACTCTGGAGAAGTGTACGGTGTGTCCTGAAACATCTAAAAAACTCAGCTTACAGAGCATAGGGCACTTCCACTCCTGGGCGTATAAATTGGGAAAACTAAAAATCAGCAAGACACAGGCACCCCAAAGTTTAGGGCTGCCCTGTTGACAAGAGCCTCCACTTCATTTCACCTTAAATATCCCAGGAAAGAGAAAAATGGATAAAGAAGTTGTGGTCCTTATGTACAAAGGAATATCACTCAGCCATGAAATCAACGTCATAAGGCTAGTAGCAGCATGATGAGTGGATTTAGCTACGACGATTCTAAGTGAAATAAGGCACACAGAAAAAGACACTTATCATAAGATATCACTTATAGAGGGAATGGAAAAACCGCTACACTTGAACTGAATTACAAAACAGAATAGAGTCACACGTTTAGAAAACACACTATGGCTGCTTAACGGGAACGGAGAGGTGGGGTGATGCATAAAACAAGGGTTTCAAATTAGCTCAGATACCGTTCCATAAACCCAATATGTAATAGACAAGACCTACTCCTTGCTCAGTGAACTGGACTCAACACCCCCTATTCACCACCCAAGAATATATCTGACTAATAAGAATGTTAAAACCTATGTATTGATATCTCACTGTAAGTGAGTCAAGTGGGTGTAAAGCGGCAGAAACACAGCAGTGAAAAGGAGCTAAACCCCATTATAAAAATCACTTACTTTAAAAAACCCGTGAAACAAAGACAGTGAAAGAGAGAGAAATTCTTACAAAATTCGTTCAGGGGCTGTGATGCCACCTGGATTGACCATATCTAGACCCACAGCTGATTCAGACATAAGGGTGGACACTCAGGGGCTGAGAGGTTTGGTGAGGTTGGGAGAGAAAACGCAGACCCTTTAAAGAAATACTGCGTGGTACCCATCCCAGGGGTCCCAAATCTCGATGTTCAAGGGCATCTTCCTACATCGAAAACATGCATGAGAAACCCAGAAGATGGTACACAGTGTGATCGGGAAACGTTTCTAAAACGCTCTTCATTTCTCATCTCCTTGTGCTCGGGTTCGCCATTCCAGCCGCTTTACTAGCAATCTCCCTCCTTGGAGAATCAGCACCTCTAACCTCCTGTTCCGTACAGGTTGCAATTTGTCCTGACGATGAACGGGAAGAGGGTGAACGAATGAGAGACAAGCTCTAGGTGTTGGGACAGACACAGGCCACTCTATTTTCCCATCAGGAAGAAGAATTAACCACAGGCTCAGCCTGCGCCCGGAACCAGAATAGGGCCTGAAGCAATCCTGCGGTTTTGCGGCCAGCTCCCAAGAAAGCGAGTTGAAAAATGGAGCTCAGGGGCACTGCAATTCACAAACCTGCAGAGTTATAAATGATAACTCTCGGCCACAAATATTTTGAGGGAAGGCAACGAAGAGGATTTGAAAGCAAGGCAGAATTGCAGGAAACAGATTTCAGGAGGTAGATTCGAATCGCCTTTAAAGCACAGGAAAAGCGGCGAAACCTCGACAATGATGCCCTTGGCCAAAAAGGGCGTATGCGTTTTTTCCTGAATATATTCAGGAAAAAACGCATACGCCCTTTTTGGCCAACCAAGCAACCTGGAAAGGCAAATCAGCGCTACAAAGTAGTCTCGCTTCCCATCGGTCAAAAGGGCCATGCTGAATGAAGTATCAAAACCAGAAATGCAGGACAGGCCATGGAGAAACGGGAGCCTTGCTATGCTGATGGGCGGGATGTAAATTGCCAACAGCCACTCTGGAGAAGTGTACGGTGTGTCCTGAAACATCTAAAAAACTCAGCTTACAGAGCATAGGGCACTTCCACTCATGGGCGTATAAATTGGGAAAACTAAAAATCAGCAAGACACAGGCACCCCAAAGTTTAGGGTTGCCCTATTGACAAGAGCCTCCACTTCATTTCACCTTAAATATCCCAGGAAAGAGAAAAATGGATAAAGAAGTTGTGGTCCTTATGTACAATGGAATATCACTCAGCCATGAAATCAACGTCATAAGGCTAGTAGCAGCATGATGAGTGGATTTAGCTACGACGATTCTAAGTGAAATAAGGCACACAGAAAAAGACACTGATCCTAAGATATCACTTTTAGAGGGAATGTAAAAACCGCTACACTTGAACTGAATTACAAAACAGAACAGAGTCACACGTTTAGAACACACACTATGGCTGCTTAACGGGAAAGGAGAGGTGGGGTGATGCATAAAACAAGGGTTTGAAATTAGCTCAGATTCCGTTCCATAAACCCAATATGTAATAGACAAGACCTACTCCTTGCTCAGTGAACTGGACTCAACATCCCCTATTCACCGCCGTAGAATATATCTGACTATTAAGAATCTTAAAACCTATGTACTGATATCTCTCTGTAAGTGAGACACATGGATGTAAAGCGGCATAAACACAGCAGTGAAAAGCAGCTAAACCCCATTATAAAAATCAATTACTGGGCTTCCCTGGTTGCGCAGTGGTTGAGAATCTGCCTGCTAATGCAGGAAACACGGGTTCGAGCCCTGGTCTGGGAAGATCCCACATGCCGTGGAGCAACTAGGCCCGTGAGCCACAACTACTGAGCCTGCGCGTCTGGAGCCTGTGCTCCGCCACAAGAGAGGCCACAATAGTGAGAGGCCCGCGCACCGCGATGAAGAGTGGCCCCCACTTGCCACAACTGGAGAAAGCCCTAGCACAGAAACGAAGACCCAACATAGCAATCAATCAATCAATCAATCACTAAAGAAATCTTAAAAAAAATTAGCTTATATTTAAAAAAAATCAATTACTTTAAAAAACCCGTGAAACAAAGACAGTGAAAGAGAGAGAAATTCTTACAAAATTCGTTCAGGGGCTGTGATGCCACCTGGATTAACCATATCTAGACCCACAGCTGATTGAGACATAAGGGTGGACACTCAGGGGCTGAGAGGTTTGGTGAGGTTGGGGGAGCAAACGAAGACCCTTTAAAGGAATACTGCGTGGTACTCATCCCAGGGGTCCCAAATCTCCACGTTCAAGGGCATCTTCCTACATCGAAAACATGCATGAGAAACCCAGAAGATGGTACACCGTGTGATCGGGAAAGGTTTCTAAAACGCACCTCATTTCTCATCTCCTTGTGCTCGGGTTCGCCATTCCAGCCGCTTTACTAGCAATCTCCCTCCTTGGAGAATCAGCACCTTTAACCTCCTGTTCCGTACAGGTTGCAATTTGTCCTGAGGATGAACGGGAAGAGGGGGAACCAATGAGAGACTAGCTCTAGGTGTTGGGACAGGCAGAGCTCACTCTATTTTCCCATCAGGAAGAAGAATTAACCACAGGCTCAGCCTGCGCCCGGAACCAGAATAGGGCCTGAAGCAATCCTGCGCTTTTGCGGCCAGCTCCCAAGAAAGCGAGTTGAAAAATGGAGCTCAGGGGCACTGCAATTCACAAACCTGCAGAGTTAAAAATGATAACTCTCGGCCACAAATATTTTGAGGGAAGGCAACGAAGAGGATTTGAAAGCAAGGCAGAAGTGCAGGAAACAGATTTCAGGAGGTAGATTCGAATCGCCTTTAAAGCACAGGAAAAGCGGCGAAACCTCGACAATGATGCCCTTGGCCAAAAAGGGCGTATGCGTTTTTTCCTGAATATATTCAGGAAAAAACGCATACGCCCTTTTTGGCCAACCAAGCAACCTGGAAAGGCAAATCAGCGCTACAAAGAAGTCTCGCTTCCCATCGGTCAAAAGGGCCATGCTGAATAAAGTGTCAAAACCAGAAATGCAGGACAGGCCATGGAGAAACGGGAGCCTTGCTACGCTGATGGGCGGGATGTAAATTGCCAACAGCCACTCTCGAGAAGTGTACGGTGTGTCCTGAAACATCTAAAAAACTCAGCTTACAGAGCATAGGGCACTTCCACTCCTGGGCGTATAAATTGGGAAAACTAAAAATCAGCAAGACACAGGCACCCCAAAGTTTAGGGCTGCCCTGTTGACAAGAACCTCCACTTCGTTACACCTTAAATATCCCAGGAAAGAGAAAAATGGATAAAGAAGTTGTGGTCCTTATGTACAATGGAATATCACTCAGCCATGAAATCAACGTCATAAGGCTAGTAGCAGCATGATGAGTGGATTTAGCTACGACGATTCTAAGTGAAATAAGGCACACAGAAAAAGACACTTATCATAAGATATCACTTATAGAGGGAATGGAAAAACCGCTACACTTGAACTGAATTACAAAACAGAATAGAGTCACACGTTTAGAAAACACACTATGGCTGCTTAACGGGAACGGAGAGGTGGGGTGATGCATAAAACAAGGGTTTCAAATTAGCTCAGATACCGTTCCATAAACCCAATATGTAATAGACAAGACCTACTCCTTGCTCAGTGAACTGGACTCAACACCCCCTATTCACCACCCAAGAATATATCTGACTAATAAGAATGTTAAAACCTATGTATTGATATCTCTCTGTAAGTGAGTCAAGTGGGTGTAAAGCGGCAGAAACACAGCAGTGAAAAGGAGCTAAACCCCATTATAAAAATCACTTACTTTAAAAAACCCGTGAAACAAAGACAGTGAAAGAGACAGAAATTCTTACAAAATTCGTTCAGGGGCTGTGATGCCACCTGGATTGACCATATCTAGACCCACAGCTGATTCAGACATAAGCGTGAACACTCAGGGGCTGAGAGGTTTGGTGAGGTTGGGAGAGAAAACGCAGACCCTTTAAAGAAATACTGCGTGGTACCCATCCCAGGGGTGCCAAATCTCGAGGTTCAAGGGCATCTTCCTACATCGAAAACATGCATGAGAAACCCAGAAGATGGTACACCGTGTGATCGGGAAACGTTTCTAAAACGCTCTTCATTTCTCATCTCCTTGTGCTCGGGTTCGCCATTCCAGCCGCTTTACTAGCAATCTCCCTCCTTGGAGAATCAGCACCTCTAACCTCCTGTTCCGTACAGGTTGCAATTTGTCCTGACGATGAACGGGAAGAGGGGGAACCAATGAGAGACTAGCTCTAGGTGTTGGGACAGACACAGGCCACTCTATTTTCCCATCAGGAAGAAGAATTAACCACAGGCTCAGCCTGCGCCCGGAACCAGAATAGGGCCTGAAGCAATCCTGCGCTTTTGCGGCCAGCCTTCAAGAAAGCGAGTTGAAAAATGGAGCTCAGGGGCACTGCAATTCACAAACCTGCAGAGTTAAAAATGATAACTCTCGGCCACAAATATTTTGAGGGAAGGCAACGAAGAGGATTTGAAAGCAAGGCAGAATTGCAGGAAACAGATTTCAGGAGGTAGATTCGAATCGCCTTTAAAGCACAGGAAAAGCGGCGAAACCTCGACAATGATGCCCTTGGCCAAAAAGGGCGTATGCGTTTTTTCCTGAATATATTCAGGAAAAAACGCATACGCCCTTTTTGGCCAACCAAGCAACCTGGAAAGGCAAATCAGCGCTACAAAGAAGTCTCGCTTCCCATCGGTCAAAAGGGCCATGCTGAATAAAGTGTCAAAACCAGAAATGCAGGACAGGCCATGGAGAAACGGGAGCCTTGCTACGCTGATGGGCGGGATGTAAATTGCCAACAGCCACTCTGGAGAAGTGTACGGTGTGTCCTGAAACATCTAAAAAACTCAGCTTACAGAGCATAGGGCACTTCCACTCCTGGGCGTATAAATTGGGAAAACTAAAAATCAGCAAGACACAGGCACCCCAAAGTTTAGGGCTGCCCTGTTGACAAGAGCCTCCACTTCATTTCACCTTAAATATCCCAGGAAAGAGAAAAATGGATAAAGAAGTTGTGGTCCTTATGTACAATGGAATATCACTCAGCCATGAAATCAACGTCATAAGGCTAGTAGCAGCATGATGAGTGGATTTAGCTACGACGATTCTAAGTGAAATAAGGCACACAGAAAAAGACACTTATCATAAGATATCACTTATAGAGGGAATGGAAAAACCGCTACACTTGAACTGAATTACAAAACAGAATAGAGTCACACGTTTAGAAAACACACTATGGCTGCTTAACGGGAACGGAGAGGTGGGGTGATGCATAAAACAAGGGTTTCAAATTAGCTCAGATACCGTTCCATAAACCCAATATGTAATAGACAAGACCTACTCCTTGCTCAGTGAACTGGACTCAACACCCCCTATTCACCACCCAAGAATATATCTGACTAATAAGAATGTTAAAACCTATGTATTGATATCTCACTGTAAGTGAGTCAAGTGGGTGTAAAGCGGCAGAAACACAGCAGTGAAAAGGAGCTAAACCCCATTATAAAAATCACTTACTTTAAAAAACCCGTGAAACAAAGACAGTGAAAGAGAGAGAAATTCTTACAAAATTCGTTCAGGGGCTGTGATGCCACCTGGATTGACCATATCTAGACCCACAGCTGATTCAGACATAAGGGTGGACACTCAGGGGCTGAGAGGTTTGGTGAGGTTGGGAGAGAAAACGCAGATCCTTTAAAGAAATACTGCGTGGTACCCATCCCAGGGGTCCCAAATCTCGAGGTTCAAGGGCATCTTCCTACATCGAAAACATGCATGAGAAACCCAGAAGATGGTACACCGTGTGATCGGGAAACGTTTCTAAAACGCTCTTCATTTCTCATCTCCTTGTGCTCGGGTTCGCCATTCCAGCCGCTTTACTAGCAATCTCCCTCCTTGGAGAATCAGCACCTCTAACCTCCTGTTCCGTACAGGTTGCAATTTGTCCTGACGATGAACGGGAAGAGGGGGAACCAATGAGAGACTAGCTCTAGGTGTTGGGACAGACACAGGCCACTCTATTTTCCCATCAGGAAGAAGAATTAACCACAGGCTCAGCCTGCGCCCGGAACCAGAATAGGGCCTGAAGCAATCCTGCGGTTTTGCGGCCAGCTCCCAAGAAAGCGAGTTGAAAAATGGAGCTCAGGGGCACTGCAATTCACAAACCTGCAGAGTTATAAATGATAACTCTCGGCCACAAATATTTTGAGGGAAGGCAACGAAGAGGATTTGAAAGCAAGGCAGAATTGCAGGAAACAGATTTCAGGAGGTAAATTCGAATCGCCTTTAAAGCACAGGAAAAGCGGCGAAACCTCGACAATGATGCCCTTGGCCAAAAAGGGCGTATGCGTTTTTTCCTGAATATATTCAGGAAAAAACGCATACGCCCTTTTTGGCCAACCAAGCAACCTGGAAAGGCAAATCAGCGCTACAAAGAAGTCTCGCTTCCCATCGGTCAAAAGGGCCATGCTGAATGAAGTATCAAAACCAGAAATGCAGGACAGGCCATGGAGAAACGGGAGCCTTGCTACGCTGATGGGTGGGATGTAAATTGCCAACAGCCACTCTGGAGAAGTGTACGGTGTGTCCTGAAACATCTAAAAAACTCAGCTTACAGAGCATAGGGCACTTCCACTCCTGGGCGTATAAATTGGGAAAACTAAAAATCAGCAAGACACAGGCACCCCAAAGTTTAGGGCTGCCCTATTGACAAGAGCCTCCACTTCATTTCACCTTAAATATCCCAGGAAAGAGAAAAATGGATAAAGAAGTTGTGGTCCTTATGTACAATGGAATATCACTCAGCCATGAAATCAACGTCATAAGGCTAGTAGCAGCATGATGAGTGGATTTAGCTACGACGATTCTAAGTGAAATAAGGCACACAGAAAAAGACACTGATCCTAAGATATCACTTTTAGAGGGAATGTAAAAACCGCTACACTTGAACTGAATTACAAAACAGAACAGAGTCACACGTTTAGAACACACACTATGGCTGCTTAACGGGAAAGGAGAGGTGGGGTGATGCATAAAACAAGGGTTTGAAATTAGCTCAGATTCCGTTCCATAAACCCAATATGTAATAGACAAGACCTACTCCTTGCTCAGTGAACTGGACTCAACATCCCCTATTCACCGCCGTAGAATATATCTGACTAGTAAGAATCTTAAAACCTATGTACTGATATCTCTCTGTAAGTGAGACACGTGGATGTAAAGCGGCATAAACACAGCAGTGAAAAGCAGCTAAACCCCATTATAAAAATCAATTACTGGGCTTCCCTGGTTGCGCAGTGGTTGAGAATCTGCCTGCTAATGCAGGAAACACGGGTTCGAGCCCTGGTCTGGGAAGATCCCACATGCCGTGGAGCAACTAGGCCCGTGAGCCACAACTACTGAGCCTGCGCGTCTGGAGCCTGTGCTCCGCCACAAGAGAGGCCACAATAGTGAGAGGCCCGCGCACCGCGATGAAGAGTGGCCCCCACTTGCCACAACTGGAGAAAGCCCTAGCACAGAAACAAAGACCCAACATAGCAATCAATCAATCAATCAATCACTAAAGAAATCTTAAAAAAAAATTAGCTTATATTTAAAAAAAATCAATTACTTTAAAAAACCCGTGAAACAAAGACAGTGAAAGAGAGAGAAATTCTTACAAAATTCGTTCAGGGGCTGTGATGCCACCTGGATTAACCATATCTAGACCCACAGCTGATTGAGACATAAGGGTGGACACTCAGGGGCTGAGAGGTTTGGTGAGGTTGGGGGAGCAAACGCAGACCCTTTAAAGGAATACTGCGTGGTACTCATCCCAGGGGTCCCAAATCTCCAGGTTCAAGGGCATCTTCCTACATCGAAAACATGCATGAGAAACCCAGAAGATGGTACACCGTGTGATCGGGAAACGTTTCTGAAACGCACCTCATTTCTCATCTCCTTGTGCTCGGGTTCGCCATTCCAGCCGCTTTACTAGCAATCTCCCTCCTTGGAGAATCAGCACCTTTAACCTCCTGTTCCGTACAGGTTGCAATTTGTCCTGACGATGAACGGGAAGAGGGGGAACCAATGAGAGACTAGCTCTAGGTGTTGGGACAGACACAGGCCACTCTATTTTCCCATCAGGAAGAAGAATTAACCACAGGCTCAGCCTGCGCCCGGAACCAGAATAGGGCCTGAAGCAATCCTGCGCTTTTGCGGCCAGCTCCCAAGAAAGCGAGTTGAAAAATGGAGCTCAGGGGCACTGCAATTCACAAACCTGCAGAGTTAAAAATGATAACTCTCGGCCACAAATATTTTGAGGGAAGGCAACGAAGAGGATTTGAAAGCAAGGCAGAATTGCAGGAAACAGATTTCAGGAGGTAGATTCGAATCGCCTTTAAAGCACAGGAAAAGCGGCGAAACCTCGACAATGATGCCCTTGGCCAAAAAGGGCGTATGCGTTTTTTCCTGAATATATTCAGGAAAAAACGCATACGCCCTTTTTGGCCAACCAAGCAACCTGGAAAGGCAAATCAGCGCTACAAAGAAGTCTCGCTTCCCATCGGTCAAAAGGGCCATGCTGAATAAAGTGTCAAAACCAGAAATGCAGGACAGGCCATGGAGAAACGGGAGCCTTGCTAAGCTGATGGGCGGGATGTAAATTGCCAACAGCCACTCTGGAGAAGTGTACGGTGTGTCCTGAAACATCTAAAAAACTCAGCTTACAGAGCATAGGGCACTTCCACTCCTGGGCGTATAAATTGGGAAAACTAAAAATCAGCAAGACACAGGCACCCCAAAGTTTAGGGCTGCCCTGTTGACAAGAACCTCCACTTCGTTACACCTTAAATATCCCAGGAAAGAGAAAAATGGATAAAGAAGTTGTGGTCCTTATGTACAATGGAATATCACTCAGCCATGAAATCAACGTCATAAGGCTAGTAGCAGCATGATGAGTGGATTTAGCTACGACGATTCTAAGTGAAATAAGGCACACAGAAAAAGACACTTATCATAAGATATCACTTATAGAGGGAATGGAAAAACCGCTACACTTGAACTGAATTACAAAACAGAATAGAGTCACACGTTTAGAAAACACACTATGGCTGCTTAACGGGAACGGAGAGGTGGGGTGATGCATAAAACAAGGGTTTGAAATTAGCTCAGATTCCGTTCCATAAACCCAATATGTAATAGACAAGACCTACTCCTTGCTCAGTGAACTGGACTCAACATCCCCTATTCACCGCCGTAGAATATATCTGACTATTAAGAATCTTAAAACCTATGTACTGATATCTCTCTGTAAGTGAGACACGTGGATGTAAAGCGGCATAAACACAGCAGTGAAAAGCAGCTAAACCCCATTATAAAAATCAATTACTGGGCTTCCCTGGTTGCGCAGTGGTTGAGAATCTGCCTGCTAATGCAGGAAACACGGGTTCGAGCCCTGGTCTGGGAAGATCCCACATGCCGTGGAGCAACTAGGCCCGTGAGCCACAACTACTGAGCCTGCGCGTCTGGAGCCTGTGCTCCGCCACAAGAGAGGCCACAATAGTGAGAGGCCCGCGCACCGCGATGAAGAGTGGCCCCCACTTGCCACAACTGGAGAAAGCCCTAGCACAGAAACGAAGACCCAACATAGCAATCAATCAATCAATCAATCACTAAAGAAATCTTAAAAAAAAATTAGCTTATATTTAAAAAAAATCAATTACTTTAAAAAACCCGTGAAACAAAGACAGTGAAAGAGAGAGAAATTCTTACAAAATTCGTTCAGGGGCTGTGATGCCACCTGGATTAACCATATCTAGACCCACAGCTGATTGAGACATAAGGGTGGACACTCAGGGGCTGAGAGGTTTGGTGAGGTTGGGGGAGCAAACGAAGACCCTTTAAAGGAATACTGCGTGGTACTCATCCCAGGGGTCCCAAATCTCCAGGTTCAAGGGCATCTTCCTACATCGAAAACATGCATGAGAAACCCAGAAGATGGTACACCGTGTGATCGGGAAAGGTTTCTAAAACGCACCTCATTTCTCATCTCCTTGTGCTCGGGTTCGCCATTCCAGCCGCTTTACTAGCAATCTCCCTCCTTGGAGAATCAGCACCTTTAACCTCCTGTTCCGTACAGGTTGCAATTTGTCCTGAGGATGAACGGGAAGAGGGGGAACCAATGAGAGACTAGCTCTAGGTGTTGGGACAGGCACAGCTCACTCTATTTTCCCATCAGGAAGAAGAATTAACCACAGGCTCAGCCTGCGCCCGGAACCAGAATAGGGCCTGAAGCAATCCTGCGCTTTTGCGGCCAGCTCCCAAGAAAGCGAGTTGAAAAATGGAGCTCAGGGGCACTGCAATTCACAAACCTGCAGAGTTAAAAATGATAACTCTCGGCCACAAATATTTTGAGGGAAGGCAACGAAGAGGATTTGAAAGCAAGGCAGAAGTGCAGGAAACAGATTTCAGGAGGTAGATTCGAATCGCCTTTAAAGCACAGGAAAAGCGGCGAAACCTCGACAATGATGCCCTTGGCCAAAAAGGGCGTATGCGTTTTTTCCTGAATATATTCAGGAAAAAACGCATACGCCCTTTTTGGCCAACCAAGCAACCTGGAAAGGCAAATCAGCGCTACAAAGAAGTCTCGCTTCCCATCGGTCAAAAGGGCCATGCTGAATAAAGTGTCAAAACCAGAAATGCAGGACAGGCCATGGAGAAACGGGAGCCTTGCTACGCTGATGGGCGGGATGTAAATTGCCAACAGCCACTCTGGAGAAGTGTACGGTGTGTCCTGAAACATCTAAAAAACTCAGCTTACAGAGCATAGGGCACTTCCACTCCTGGGCGTATAAATTGGGAAAACTAAAAATCAGCAAGACACAGGCACCCCAAAGTTTAGGGCTGCCCTGTTGACAAGAGCCTCCACTTCATTTCACCTTAAATATCCCAGGAAAGAGAAAAATGGATAAAGAAGTTGTGGTCCTTATGTACAATGGAATATCACTCAGCCATGAAATCAACGTCATAAGGCTAGTCGCAGCATGATGAGTGGATTTAGCTACGACGATTCTAAGTGAAATAAGGCACACAGAAAAAGACACTTATCATAAGATATCACTTATAGAGGGAATGGAAAAACCGCTACACTTGAACTGAATTACAAAACAGAATAGAGTCACACGTTTAGAAAACACACTATGGCTGCTTAACGGGAACGGAGAGGTGGGGTGATGCATAAAACAAGGGTTTCAAATTAGCTCAGATACCGTTCCATAAACCCAATATGTAATAGACAAGACCTACTCCTTTCTCAGTGAACTGGACTCAACACCCCCTATTCACCACCCAAGAATATATCTGACTAATAAGAATGTTAAAACCTATGTATTGATATCTCACTGTAAGTGAGTCAAGTGGGTGTAAAGCGGCAGAAACACAGCAGTGAAAAGGAGCTAAACCCCATTATAAAAATCACTTACTTTAAAAAACCCGTGAAACAAAGACAGTGAAAGAGAGAGAAATTCTTACAAAATTCGTTCAGGGGCTGTGATGCCACCTGGATTGACCATATCTAGACCCACAGCTGATTCAGACATAAGGGTGGACACTCAGGGGCTGAGAGGTTTGGTGAGGTTGGGAGAGAAAACGCAGACCCTTTAAAGAAATACTGCGTGGAACCCATCCCAGGGGTCCCAAATCTCGAGGTTCAAGGGCATCTTCCTACATCGAAAACATGCATGAGAAACCCAGAAGATGGTACACCGTGTGATCGGGAAACGTTTCTAAAACGCTCTTCATTTCTCATCTCCTTGTGCTCGGGTTCGCCATTCCAGCCGCTTTACTAGCAATCTCCCTCCTTGGAGAATCAGCACCTCTAACCTCCTGTTCCGTACAGGTTGCAATTTGTCCTGACGATGAACGGGAAGAGGGGGAACCAATGAGAGACTAGCTCTAGGTGTTGGGACAGACACAGGCCACTCTATTTTCCCATCAGGAAGAAGAATTAACCACAGGCTCAGCCTGCGCCCGGAACCAGAATAGGGCCTGAAGCAATCCTGCGCTTTTGCGGCCAGCTCCCAAGAAAGCGAGTTGAAAAATGGAGCTCAGGGGCACTGCAATTCACAAACCTGCAGAGTTAAAAATGATAACTCTCGGCCACAAATATTTTGAGGGAAGGCAACGAAGAGGATTTGAAAGCAAGGCAGAAGTGCAGGAAACAGATTTCAGGAGGTAGATTCGAATCGCCTTTAAAGCACAGGAAAAGCGGCGAAACCTCGACAATGATGCCCTTGGCCAAAAAGGGCGTATGCGTTTTTTCCTGAATATATTCAGGAAAAAACGCATACGCCCTTTTTGGCCAACCAAGCAACCTGGAAAGGCAAATCAGCGCTACAAAGAAGTCTCGCTTCCCATCGGTCAAAAGGGCCATGCTGAATAAAGTGTCAAAACCAGAAATGCAGGACAGGCCATGGAGAAACGGGAGCCTTGCTACGCTGATGGGCGGGATGTAAATTGCCAACAGCCACTCTGGAGAAGTGTACGGTGTGTCCTGAAACATCTAAAAAACTCAGCTTACAGAGCATAGGGCACTTCCACTCCTGGGCGTATAAATTGGGAAAACTAAAAATCAGCAAGACACAGGCACCCCAAAGTTTAGGGCTGCCCTGTTGACAAGAACCTCCACTTCGTTACACCTTAAATATCCCAGGAAAGAGAAAAATGGATAAAGAAGTTGTGGTCCTTATGTACAATGGAATATCACTCAGCCATGAAATCAACGTCATAAGGCTAGTAGCAGCATGATGAGTGGATTTAGCTACGACGATTCTAAGTGAAATAAGGCACACAGAAAAAGACACTTATCATAAGATATCACTTATAGAGGGAATGGAAAAACCGCTACACTTGAACTGAATTACAAAACAGAATAGAGTCACACGTTTAGAAAACACACTATGGCTGCTTAACGGGAACGGAGAGGTGGGGTGATGCATAAAACAAGGGTTTGAAATTAGCTCAGATTCCGTTCCATAAACCCAATATGTAATAGACAAGACCTACTCCTTGCTCAGTGAACTGGACTCAACATCCCCTATTCACCGCCGTAGAATATATCTGACTATTAAGAATCTTAAAACCTATGTACTGATATCTCTCTGTAAGTGAGACACGTGGATGTAAAGCGGCATAAACACAGCAGTGAAAAGCAGCTAAACCCCATTATAAAAATCAATTACTGGGCTTCCCTGGTTGCGCAGTGGTTGAGAATCTGCCTGCTAATGCAGGAAACACGGGTTCGAGCCCTGGTCTGGGAAGATCCCACATGCCGTGGAGCAACTAGGCCCGTGAGCCACAACTACTGAGCCTGCGCGTCTGGAGCCTGTGCTCCGCCACAAGAGAGGCCACAATAGTGAGAGGCCCGCGCACCGCGATGAAGAGTGGCCCCCACTTGCCACAACTGGAGAAAGCCCTAGCACAGAAACGAAGACCCAACATAGCAATCAATCAATCAATCAATCACTAAAGAAATCTTAAAAAAAAATTAGCTTATATTTAAAAAAAATCAATTACTTTAAAAAACCCGTGAAACAAAGACAGTGAAAGAGAGAGAAATTCTTACAAAATTCGTTCAGGGGCTGTGATGCCACCTGGATTAACCATATCTAGACCCACAGCTGATTGAGACATAAGGGTGGACACTCAGGGGCTGAGAGGTTTGGTGAGGTTGGGGGAGCAAACGAAGACCCTTTAAAGGAATACTGCGTGGTACTCATCCCAGGGGTCCCAAATCTCCAGGTTCAAGGGCATCTTCCTACATCGAAAACATGCATGAGAAACCCAGAAGATGGTACACCGTGTGATCGGGAAAGGTTTCTAAAACGCACCTCATTTCTCATCTCCTTGTGCTCGGGTTCGCCATTCCAGCCGCTTTACTAGCAATCTCCCTCCTTGGAGAATCAGCACCTTTAACCTCCTGTTCCGTACAGGTTGCAATTTGTCCTGAGGATGAACGGGAAGAGGGGGAACCAATGAGAGACTAGCTCTAGGTGTTGGGACAGGCACAGCTCACTCTATTTTCCCATCAGGAAGAAGAATTAACCACAGGCTCAGCCTGCGCCCGGAACCAGAATAGGGCCTGAAGCAATCCTGCGCTTTTGCGGCCAGCTCCCAAGAAAGCGAGTTGAAAAATGGAGCTCAGGGGCACTGCAATTCACAAACCTGCAGAGTTAAAAATGATAACTCTCGGCCACAAATATTTTGAGGGAAGGCAACGAAGAGGATTTGAAAGCAAGGCAGAAGTGCAGGAAACAGATTTCAGGAGGTAGATTCGAATCGCCTTTAAAGCACAGGAAAAGCGGCGAAACCTCGACAATGATGCCCTTGGCCAAAAAGGGCGTATGCGTTTTTTCCTGAATATATTCAGGAAAAAACGCATACGCCCTTTTTGGCCAACCAAGCAACCTGGAAAGGCAAATCAGCGCTACAAAGAAGTCTCGCTTCCCATCGGTCAAAAGGGCCATGCTGAATAAAGTGTCAAAACCAGAAATGCAGGACAGGCCATGGAGAAACGGGAGCCTTGCTACGCTGATGGGCGGGATGTAAATTGCCAACAGCCACTCTGGAGAAGTGTACGGTGTGTCCTGAAACATCTAAAAAACTCAGCTTACAGAGCATAGGGCACTTCCACTCCTGGGCGTATAAATTGGGAAAACTAAAAATCAGCAAGACACAGGCACCCCAAAGTTTAGGGCTGCCCTGTTGACAAGAGCCTCCACTTCATTTCACCTTAAATATCCCAGGAAAGAGAAAAATGGATAAAGAAGTTGTGGTCCTTATGTACAATGGAATATCACTCAGCCATGAAATCAACGTCATAAGGCTAGTCGCAGCATGATGAGTGGATTTAGCTACGACGATTCTAAGTGAAATAAGGCACACAGAAAAAGACACTTATCATAAGATATCACTTATAGAGGGAATGGAAAAACCGCTACACTTGAACTGAATTACAAAACAGAATAGAGTCACACGTTTAGAAAACACACTATGGCTGCTTAACGGGAACGGAGAGGTGGGGTGATGCATAAAACAAGGGTTTCAAATTAGCTCAGATACCGTTCCATAAACCCAATATGTAATAGACAAGACCTACTCCTTTCTCAGTGAACTGGACTCAACACCCCCTATTCACCACCCAAGAATATATCTGACTAATAAGAATGTTAAAACCTATGTATTGATATCTCACTGTAAGTGAGTCAAGTGGGTGTAAAGCGGCAGAAACACAGCAGTGAAAAGGAGCTAAACCCCATTATAAAAATCACTTACTTTAAAAAACCCGTGAAACAAAGACAGTGAAAGAGAGAGAAATTCTTACAAAATTCGTTCAGGGGCTGTGATGCCACCTGGATTGACCATATCTAGACCCACAGCTGATTCAGACATAAGGGTGGACACTCAGGGGCTGAGAGGTTTGGTGAGGTTGGGAGAGAAAACGCAGACCCTTTAAAGAAATACTGCGTGGAACCCATCCCAGGGGTCCCAAATCTCGAGGTTCAAGGGCATCTTCCTACATCGAAAACATGCATGAGAAACCCAGAAGATGGTACACCGTGTGATCGGGAAACGTTTCTAAAACGCTCTTCATTTCTCATCTCCTTGTGCTCGGGTTCGCCATTCCAGCCGCTTTACTAGCAATCTCCCTCCTTGGAGAATCAGCACCTCTAACCTCCTGTTCCGTACAGGTTGCAATTTGTCCTGACGATGAACGGGAAGAGGGGGAACCAATGAGAGACTAGCTCTAGGTGTTGGGACAGACACAGGCCACTCTATTTTCCCATCAGGAAGAAGAATTAACCACAGGCTCAGCCTGCGCCCGGAACCAGAATAGGGCCTGAAGCAATCCTGCGCTTTTGCGGCCAGCTCCCAAGAAAGCGAGTTGAAAAATGGAGCTCAGGGGCACTGCAATTCACAAACCTGCAGAGTTAAAAATGATAACTCTCGGCCACAAATATTTTGAGGGAAGGCAACGAAGAGGATTTGAAAGCAAGGCAGAAGTGCAGGAAACAGATTTCAGGAGGTAGATTCGAATCGCCTTTAAAGCACAGGAAAAGCGGCGAAACCTCGACAATGATGCCCTTGGCCAAAAAGGGCGTATGCGTTTTTTCCTGAATATATTCAGGAAAAAACGCATACGCCCTTTTTGGCCAACCAAGCAACCTGGAAAGGCAAATCAGCGCTACAAAGAAGTCTCGCTTCCCATCGGTCAAAAGGGCCATGCTGAATAAAGTGTCAAAACCAGAAATGCAGGACAGGCCATGGAGAAACGGGAGCCTTGCTACGCTGATGGGCGGGATGTAAATTGCCAACAGCCACTCTCGAGAAGTGTACGGTGTGTCCTGAAACATCTAAAAAACTCAGCTTACAGAGCATAGGGCACTTCCACTCCTGGGCGTATAAATTGGGAAAACTAAAAATCAGCAAGACACAGGCACCCCAAAGTTTAGGGCTGCCCTGTTGACAAGAACCTCCACTTCGTTACACCTTAAATATCCCAGGAAAGAGAAAAATGGATAAAGAAGTTGTGGTCCTTATGTACAATGGAATATCACTCAGCCATGAAATCAACGTCATAAGGCTAGTAGCAGCATGATGAGTGGATTTAGCTACGACGATTCTAAGTGAAATAAGGCACACAGAAAAAGACACTTATCATAAGATATCACTTATAGAGGGAATGGAAAAACCGCTACACTTGAACTGAATTACAAAACAGAATAGAGTCACACGTTTAGAAAACACACTATGGCTGCTTAACGGGAACGGAGAGGTGGGGTGATGCATAAAACAAGGGTTTCAAATTAGCTCAGATACCGTTCCATAAACCCAATATGTAATAGACAAGACCTACTCCTTGCTCAGTGAACTGGACTCAACACCCCCTATTCACCACCCAAGAATATATCTGACTAATAAGAATGTTAAAACCTATGTATTGATATCTCTCTGTAAGTGAGTCAAGTGGGTGTAAAGCGGCAGAAACACAGCAGTGAAAAGGAGCTAAACCCCATTATAAAAATCACTTACTTTAAAAAACCCGTGAAACAAAGACAGTGAAAGAGAGAGAAATTCTTACAAAATTCGTTCAGGGGCTGTGATGCCACCTGGATTGACCATATCTAGACCCACAGCTGATTCAGACATAAGGGTGGACACTCAGGGGCTGAGAGGTTTGGTGAGGTTGGGAGAGAAAACGCAGACCCTTTAAAGAAATACTGCGTGGTACCCATCCCAGGGGTCCCAAATCTCGAGGTTCAAGGGCATCTTCCTACATCGAAAACATGCATGAGAAACCCAGAAGATGGTACACCGTGTGATCGGGAAACGTTTCTAAAACGCTCTTCATTTCTCATCTCCTTGTGCTCGGGTTCGCCATTCCAGCCGCTTTACTAGCAATCTCCCTCCTTGGAGAATCAGCACCTCTAACCTCCTGTTCCGTACAGGTTGCAATTTGTCCTGACGATGAACGGGAAGAGGGGGAACCAATGAGAGACTAGCTCTAGGTGTTGGGACAGACACAGGCCACTCTATTTTCCCATCAGGAAGAAGAATTAACCACAGGCTCAGCCTGCGCCCGGAACCAGAATAGGGCCTGAAGCAATCCTGCGCTTTTGCGGCCAGCCTTCAAGAAAGCGAGTTGAAAAATGGAGCTCAGGGGCACTGCAATTCACAAACCTGCAGAGTTAAAAATGATAACTCTCGGCCACAAATATTTTGAGGGAAGGCAACGAAGAGGATTTGAAAGCAAGGCAGAATTGCAGGAAACAGATTTCAGGAGGTAGATTCGAATCGCCTTTAAAGCACAGGAAAAGCGGCGAAACCTCGACAATGATGCCCTTGGCCAAAAAGGGCGTATGCGTTTTTTCCTGAATATATTCAGGAAAAAACGCATACGCCCTTTTTGGCCAACCAAGCAACCTGGAAAGGCAAATCAGCGCTACAAAGAAGTCTCGCTTCCCATCGGTCAAAAGGGCCATGCTGAATAAAGTGTCAAAACCAGAAATGCAGGACAGGCCATGGAGAAACGGGAGCCTTGCTACGCTGATGGGCGGGATGTAAATTGCCAACAGCCACTCTGGAGAAGTGTACGGTGTGTCCTGAAACATCTAAAAAACTCAGCTTACAGAGCATAGGGCACTTCCACTCCTGGGCGTATAAATTGGGAAAACTAAAAATCAGCAAGACACAGGCACCCCAAAGTTTAGGGCTGCCCTGTTGACAAGAGCCTCCACTTCATTTCACCTTAAATATCCCAGGAAAGAGAAAAATGGATAAAGAAGTTGTGGTCCTTATGTACAATGGAATATCACTCAGCCATGAAATCAACGTCATAAGGCTAGTAGCAGCATGATGAGTGGATTTAGCTACGACGATTCTAAGTGAAATAAGGCACACAGAAAAAGACACTTATCATAAGATATCACTTATAGAGGGAATGGAAAAACCGCTACACTTGAACTGAATTACAAAACAGAATAGAGTCACACGTTTAGAAAACACACTATGGCTGCTTAACGGGAACGGAGAGGTGGGGTGATGCATAAAACAAGGGTTTCAAATTAGCTCAGATACCGTTCCATAAACCCAATATGTAATAGACAAGACCTACTCCTTGCTCAGTGAACTGGACTCAACACCCCCTATTCACCACCCAAGAATATATCTGACTAATAAGAATGTTAAAACCTATGTATTGATATCTCACTGTAAGTGAGTCAAGTGGGTGTAAAGCGGCAGAAACACAGCAGTGAAAAGGAGCTAAACCCCATTATAAAAATCACTTACTTTAAAAAACCCGTGAAACAAAGACAGTGAAAGAGAGAGAAATTCTTACAAAATTCGTTCAGGGGCTGTGATGCCACCTGGATTGACCATATCTAGACCCACAGCTGATTCAGACATAAGGGTGGACACTCAGGGGCTGAGAGGTTTGGTGAGGTTGGGAGAGAAAACGCAGATCCTTTAAAGAAATACTGCGTGGTACCCATCCCAGGGGTCCCAAATCTCGAGGTTCAAGGGCATCTTCCTACATCGAAAACATGCATGAGAAACCCAGAAGATGGTACACCGTGTGATCGGGAAACGTTTCTAAAACGCTCTTCATTTCTCATCTCCTTGTGCTCGGGTTCGCCATTCCAGCCGCTTTACTAGCAATCTCCCTCCTTGGAGAATCAGCACCTCTAACCTCCTGTTCCGTACAGGTTGCAATTTGTCCTGACGATGAACGGGAAGAGGGGGAACCAATGAGAGACTAGCTCTAGGTGTTGGGACAGACACAGGCCACTCTATTTTCCCATCAGGAAGAAGAATTAACCACAGGCTCAGCCTGCGCCCGGAACCAGAATAGGGCCTGAAGCAATCCTGCGGTTTTGCGGCCAGCTCCCAAGAAAGCGAGTTGAAAAATGGAGCTCAGGGGCACTGCAATTCACAAACCTGCAGAGTTATAAATGATAACTCTCGGCCACAAATATTTTGAGGGAAGGCAACGAAGAGGATTTGAAAGCAAGGCAGAATTGCAGGAAACAGATTTCAGGAGGTAAATTCGAATCGCCTTTAAAGCACAGGAAAAGCGGCGAAACCTCGACAATGATGCCCTTGGCCAAAAAGGGCGTATGCGTTTTTTCCTGAATATATTCAGGAAAAAAAGCATACGCCCTTTTTGGCCAACCAAGCAACCTGGAAAGGCAAATCAGCGCTACAAAGAAGTCTCGCTTCCCATCGGTCAAAAGGGCCATGCTGAATGAAGTATCAAAACCAGAAATGCAGGACAGGCCATGGAGAAACGGGAGCCTTGCTACGCTGATGGGTGGGATGTAAATTGCCAACAGCCACTCTGGAGAAGTGTACGGTGTGTCCTGAAACATCTAAAAAACTCAGCTTACAGAGCATAGGGCACTTCCACTCATGGGCGTATAAATTGGGAAAACTAAAAATCAGCAAGACACAGGCACCCCAAAGTTTAGGGCTGCCCTATTGACAAGAGCCTCCACTTCATTTCACCTTAAATATCCCAGGAAAGAGAAAAATGGATAAAGAAGTTGTGGTCCTTATGTACAATGGAATATCACTCAGCCATGAAATCAACGTCATAAGGCTAGTAGCAGCATGATGAGTGGATTTAGCTACGACGATTCTAAGTGAAATAAGGCACACAGAAAAAGACACTGATCCTAAGATATCACTTTTAGAGGGAATGTAAAAACCGCTACACTTGAACTGAATTACAAAACAGAACAGAGTCACACGTTTAGAACACACACTATGGCTGCTTAACGGGAAAGGAGAGGTGGGGTGATGCATAAAACAAGGGTTTGAAATTAGCTCAGATTCCGTTCCATAAACCCAATATGTAATAGACAAGACCTACTCCTTGCTCAGTGAACTGGACTCAACATCCCCTATTCACCGCCGTAGAATATATCTGACTAGTAAGAATCTTAAAACCTATGTACTGATATCTCTCTGTAAGTGAGACACGTGGATGTAAAGCGGCATAAACACAGCAGTGAAAAGCAGCTAAACCCCATTATAAAAATCAATTACTGGGCTTCCCTGGTTGCGCAGTGGTTGAGAATCTGCCTGCTAATGCAGGAAACACGGGTTCGAGCCCTGGTCTGGGAAGATCCCACATGCCGTGGAGCAACTAGGCCCGTGAGCCACAACTACTGAGCCTGCGCGTCTGGAGCCTGTGCTCCGCCACAAGAGAGGCCACAATAGTGAGAGGCCCGCGCACCGCGATGAAGAGTGGCCCCCACTTGCCACAACTGGAGAAAGCCCTAGCACAGAAACGAAGACCCAACATAGCAATCAATCAATCAATCAATCACTAAAGAAATCTTAAAAAAAAATTAGCTTATATTTAAAAAAAATCAATTACTTTAAAAAACCCGTGAAACAAAGACAGTGAAAGAGAGAGAAATTCTTACAAAATTCGTTCAGGGGCTGTGATGCCACCTGGATTAACCATATCTAGACCCACAGCTGATTGAGACATAAGGGTGGACACTCAGGGGCTGAGAGGTTTGGTGAGGTTGGGGGAGCAAACGCAGACCCTTTAAAGGAATACTGCGTGGTACTCATCCCAGGGGTCCCAAATCTCCAGGTTCAAGGGCATCTTCCTACATCGAAAACATGCATGAGAAACCCAGAAGATGGTACACCGTGTGATCGGGAAACGTTTCTGAAACGCACCTCATTTCTCATCTCCTTGTGCTCGGGTTCGCCATTCCAGCCGCTTTACTAGCAATCTCCCTCCTTGGAGAATCAGCACCTTTAACCTCCTGTTCCGTACAGGTTGCAATTTGTCCTGACGATGAACGGGAAGAGGGGGAACCAATGAGAGACTAGCTCTAGGTGTTGGGACAGACACAGGCCACTCTATTTTCCCATCAGGAAGAAGAATTAACCACAGGCTCAGCCTGCGCCCGGAACCAGAATAGGGCCTGAAGCAATCCTGCGCTTTTGCGGCCAGCTCCCAAGAAAGCGAGTTGAAAAATGGAGCTCAGGGGCACTGCAATTCACAAACCTGCAGAGTTAAAAATGATAACTCTCGGCCACAAATATTTTGAGGGAAGGCAACGAAGAGGATTTGAAAGCAAGGCAGAAGTGCAGGAAACAGATTTCAGGAGGTAGATTCGAATCGCCTTTAAAGCACAGGAAAAGCGGCGAAACCTCGACAATGATGCCCTTGGCCAAAAAGGGCGTATGCGTTTTTTCCTGAATATATTCAGGAAAAAACGCATACGCCCTTTTTGGCCAACCAAGCAACCTGGAAAGGCAAATCAGCGCTACAAAGAAGTCTCGCTTCCCATCGGTCAAAAGGGCCATGCTGAATAAAGTGTCAAAACCAGAAATGCAGGACAGGCCATGGAGAAACGGGAGCCTTGCTACGCTGATGGGCGGGATGTAAATTGCCAACAGCCACTCTGGAGAAGTGTACGGTGTGTCCTGAAACATCTAAAAAACTCAGCTTACAGAGCATAGGGCACTTCCACTCCTGGGCGTATAAATTGGGAAAACTAAAAATCAGCAAGACACAGGCACCCCAAAGTTTAGGGCTGCCCTGTTGACAAGAACCTCCACTTCGTTACACCTTAAATATCCCAGGAAAGAGAAAAATGGATAAAGAAGTTGTGGTCCTTATGTACAATGGAATATCACTCAGCCATGAAATCAACGTCATAAGGCTAGTAGCAGCATGATGAGTGGATTTAGCTACGACGATTCTAAGTGAAATAAGGCACACAGAAAAAGACACTTATCATAAGATATCACTTATAGAGGGAATGGAAAAACCGCTACACTTGAACTGAATTACAAAACAGAATAGAGTCACACGTTTAGAAAACACACTATGGCTGCTTAACGGGAACGGAGAGGTGGGGTGATGCATAAAACAAGGGTTTCAAATTAGCTCAGATACCGTTCCATAAACCCAATATGTAATAGACAAGACCTACTCCTTGCTCAGTGAACTGGACTCAACACCCCCTATTCACCACCCAAGAATATATCTGACTAATAAGAATGTTAAAACCTATGTATTGATATCTCACTGTAAGTGAGTCAAGTGGGTGTAAAGCGGCAGAAACACAGCAGTGAAAAGGAGCTAAACCCCATTATAAAAATCACTTACTTTAAAAAACCCGTGAAACAAAGACAGTGAAAGAGAGAGAAATTCTTACAAAATTCGTTCAGGGGCTGTGATGCCACCTGGATTGACCATATCTAGACCCACAGCTGATTCAGACATAAGGGTGGACACTCAGGGGCTGAGAGGTTTGGTGAGGTTGGGAGAGAAAACGCAGACCCTTTAAAGAAATACTGCGTGGTACCCATCCCAGGGGTCCCAAATCTCGAGGTTCAAGGGCATCTTCCTACATCGAAAACATGCATGAGAAACCCAGAAGATGGTACACCGTGTGATCGGGAAACGTTTCTAAAACGCTCTTCATTTCTCATCTCCTTGTGCTCGGGTTCGCCATTCCAGCCGCTTTACTAGCAATCTCCCTCCTTGGAGAATCAGCACCTCTAACCTCCTGTTCCGTACAGGTTGCAATTTGTCCTGACGATGAACGGGAAGAGGGGGAACCAATGAGAGACTAGCTCTAGGTGTTGGGACAGACACAGGCCACTCTATTTTCCCATCAGGAAGAAGAATTAACCACAGGCTCAGCCTGCGCCCGGAACCAGAATAGGGCCTGAAGCAATCCTGCGGTTTTGCGGCCAGCTCCCAAGAAAGCGAGTTGAAAAATGGAGCTCAGGGGCACTGCAATTCACAAACCTGCAGAGTTATAAATGATAACTCTCGGCCACAAATATTTTGAGGGAAGGCAACGAAGAGGATTTGAAAGCAAGGCAGAATTGCAGGAAACAGATTTCAGGAGGTAGATTCGAATCGCCTTTAAAGCACAGGAAAAGCGGCGAAACCTCGACAATGATGCCCTTGGCCAAAAAGGGCGTATGCGTTTTTTCCTGAATATATTCAGGAAAAAACGCATACGCCCTTTTTGGCCAACCAAGCAACCTGGAAAGGCAAATCAGCGCTACAAAGTAGTCTCGCTTCCCATCGGTCAAAAGGGCCATGCTGAATGAAGTATCAAAACCAGAAATGCAGGACAGGCCATGGAGAAACGGGAGCCTTGCTACGCTGATGGGCGGGATGTAAATTGCCAACAGCCACTCTGGAGAAGTGTACGGTGTGTCCTGAAACATCTAAAAAACTCAGCTTACAGAGCATAGGGCACTTCCACTCATGGGCGTATAAATTGGGAAAACTAAAAATCAGCAAGACACAGGCACCCCAAAGTTTAGGGTTGCCCTATTGACAAGAGCCTCCACTTCATTTCACCTTAAATATCCCAGGAAAGAGAAAAATGGATAAAGAAGTTGTGGTCCTTATGTACAATGGAATATCACTCAGCCATGAAATCAACGTCATAAGGCTAGTAGCAGCATGATGAGTGGATTTAGCTACGACGATTCTAAGTGAAATAAGGCACACAGAAAAAGACACTGATCCTAAGATATCACTTTTAGAGGGAATGTAAAAACCGCTACACTTGAACTGAATTACAAAACAGAACAGAGTCACACGTTTAGAACACACACTATGGCTGCTTAACGGGAAAGGAGAGGTGGGGTGATGCATAAAACAAGGGTTTGAAATTAGCTCAGATTCCGTTCCATAAACCCAATATGTAATAGACAAGACCTACTCCTTGCTCAGTGAACTGGACTCAACATCCCCTATTCACCGCCGTAGAATATATCTGACTAGTAAGAATCTTAAAACCTATGTACTGATATCTCTCTGTAAGTGAGACACGTGGATGTAAAGCGGCATAAACACAGCAGTGAAAAGCAGCTAAACCCCATTATAAAAATCAATTACTGGGCTTCCCTGGTTGCGCAGTGGTTGAGAATCTGCCTGCTAATGCAGGAAACACGGGTTCGAGCCCTGGTCTGGGAAGATCCCACATGCCGTGGAGCAACTAGGCCCGTGAGCCACAACTACTGAGCCTGCGCGTCTGGAGCCTGTGCTCCGCCACAAGAGAGGCCACAATAGTGAGAGGCCCGCGCACCGCGATGAAGAGTGGCCCCCACTTGCCACAACTGGAGAAAGCCCTAGCACAGAAACGAAGACCCAACATAGCAATCAATCAATCAATCAATCACTAAAGAAATCTTAAAAAAAAATTAGCTTATATTTAAAAAAAATCAATTACTTTAAAAAACCCGTGAAACAAAGACAGTGAAAGAGAGAGAAATTCTTACAAAATTCGTTCAGGGGCTGTGATGCCACCTGGATTAACCATATCTAGACCCACAGCTGATTGAGACATAAGGGTGGACACTCAGGGGCTGAGAGGTTTGGTGAGGTTGGGGGAGCAAACGAAGACCCTTTAAAGGAATACTGCGTGGTACTCATCCCAGGGGTCCCAAATCTCCACGTTCAAGGGCATCTTCCTACATCGAAAACATGCATGAGAAACCCAGAAGATGGTACACCGTGTGATCGGGAAAGGTTTCTAAAACGCACCTCATTTCTCATCTCCTTGTGCTCGGGTTCGCCATTCCAGCCGCTTTACTAGCAATCTCCCTCCTTGGAGAATCAGCACCTCTAACCTCCTGTTCCGTACAGGTTGCAATTTGTCCTGACGATGAACGGGAAGAGGGGGAACCAATGAGAGACTAGCTCTAGGTGTTGGGACAGGCAGAGCTCACTCTATTTTCCCATCAGGAAGAAGAATTAACCACAGGCTCAGCCTGCGCCCGGAACCAGAATAGGGCCTGAAGCAATCCTGCGCTTTTGCGGCCAGCTCCCAAGAAAGCGAGTTGAAAAATGGAGCTCAGGGGCACTGCAATTCACAAACCTGCAGAGTTAAAAATGATAACTCTCGGCCACAAATATTTTGAGGGAAGGCAACGAAGAGGATTTGAAAGCAAGGCAGAAGTGCAGGAAACAGATTTCAGGAGGTAGATTCGAATCGCCTTTAAAGCACAGGAAAAGCGGCGAAACCTCGACAATGATGCCCTTGGCCAAAAAGGGCGTATGCGTTTTTTCCTGAATATATTCAGGAAAAAACGCATACGCCCTTTTTGGCCAACCAAGCAACCTGGAAAGGCAAATCAGCGCTACAAAGAAGTCTCGCTTCCCATCGGTCAAATGGGCCATGCTGAATAAAGTGTCAAAACCAGAAATGCAGGACAGGCCATGGAGAAACGGGAGCCTTGCTACGCTGATGGGCGGGATGTAAATTGCCAACAGCCACTCTCGAGAAGTGTACGGTGTGTCCTGAAACATCTAAAAAACTCAGCTTACAGAGCATAGGGCACTTCCACTCCTGGGCGTATAAATTGGGAAAACTAAAAATCAGCAAGACACAGGCACCCCAAAGTTTAGGGCTGCCCTGTTGACAAGAACCTCCACTTCGTTACACCTTAAATATCCCAGGAAAGAGAAAAATGGATAAAGAAGTTGTGGTCCTTATGTACAATGGAATATCACTCAGCCATGAAATCAACGTCATAAGGCTAGTAGCAGCATGATGAGTGGATTTAGCTACGACGATTCTAAGTGAAATAAGGCACACAGAAAAAGACACTTATCATAAGATATCACTTATAGAGGGAATGGAAAAACCGCTACACTTGAACTGAATTACAAAACAGAATAGAGTCACACGTTTAGAAAACACACTATGGCTGCTTAACGGGAACGGAGAGGTGGGGTGATGCATAAAACAAGGGTTTCAAATTAGCTCAGATACCGTTCCATAAACCCAATATGTAATAGACAAGACCTACTCCTTGCTCAGTGAACTGGACTCAACACCCCCTATTCACCACCCAAGAATATATCTGACTAATAAGAATGTTAAAACCTATGTATTGATATCTCTCTGTAAGTGAGTCAAGTGGGTGTAAAGCGGCAGAAACACAGCAGTGAAAAGGAGCTAAACCCCATTATAAAAATCACTTACTTTAAAAAACCCGTGAAACAAAGACAGTGAAGGAGACAGAAATTCTTACAAAATTCGTTCAGGGGCTGTGATGCCACCTGGATTGACCATATCTAGACCCACAGCTGATTCAGACATAAGCGTGAACACTCAGGGGCTGAGAGGTTTGGTGAGGTTGGGAGAGAAAACGCAGACCCTTTAAAGAAATACTGCGTGGTACCCATCCCAGGGGTGCCAAATCTCGAGGTTCAAGGGCATCTTCCTACATCGAAAACATGCATGAGAAACCCAGAAGATGGTACACCGTGTGATCGGGAAACGTTTCTAAAACGCTCTTCATTTCTCATCTCCTTGTGCTCGGGTTCGCCATTCCAGCCGCTTTACTAGCAATCTCCCTCCTTGGAGAATCAGCACCTCTAACCTCCTGTTCCGTACAGGTTGCAATTTGTCCTGACGATGAACGGGAAGAGGGGGAACCAATGAGAGACTAGCTCTAGGTGTTGGGACAGACACAGGCCACTCTATTTTCCCATCAGGAAGAAGAATTAACCACAGGCTCAGCCTGCGCCCGGAACCAGAATAGGGCCTGAAGCAATCCTGCGCTTTTGCGGCCAGCCTTCAAGAAAGCGAGTTGAAAAATGGAGCTCAGGGGCACTGCAATTCACAAACCTGCAGAGTTAAAAATGATAACTCTCGGCCACAAATATTTTGAGGGAAGGCAACGAAGAGGATTTGAAAGCAAGGCAGAATTGCAGGAAACAGATTTCAGGAGGTAGATTCGAATCGCCTTTAAAGCACAGGAAAAGCGGCGAAACCTCGACAATGATGCCCTTGGCCAAAAAGGGCGTATGCGTTTTTTCCTGAATATATTCAGGAAAAAACGCATACGCCCTTTTTGGCCAACCAAGCAACCTGGAAAGGCAAATCAGCGCTACAAAGAAGTCTCGCTTCCCATCGGTCAAAAGGGCCATGCTGAATAAAGTGTCAAAACCAGAAATGCAGGACAGGCCATGGAGAAACGGGAGCCTTGCTACGCTGATGGGCGGGATGTAAATTGCCAACAGCCACTCTGGAGAAGTGTACGGTGTGTCCTGAAACATCTAAAAAACTCAGCTTACAGAGCATAGGGCACTTCCACTCCTGGGCGTATAAATTGGGAAAACTAAAAATCAGCAAGACACAGGCACCCCAAAGTTTAGGGCTGCCCTGTTGACAAGAGCCTCCACTTCATTTCACCTTAAATATCCCAGGAAAGAGAAAAATGGATAAAGAAGTTGTGGTCCTTATGTACAATGGAATATCACTCAGCCATGAAATCAACGTCATAAGGCTAGTAGCAGCATGATGAGTGGATTTAGCTACGACGATTCTAAGTGAAATAAGGCACACAGAAAAAGACACTTATCATAAGATATCACTTATAGAGGGAATGGAAAAACCGCTACACTTGAACTGAATTACAAAACAGAATAGAGTCACACGTTTAGAAAACACACTATGGCTGCTTAACGGGAACGGAGAGGTGGGGTGATGCATAAAACAAGGGTTTCAAATTAGCTCAGATACCGTTCCATAAACCCAATATGTAATAGACAAGACCTACTCCTTGCTCAGTGAACTGGACTCAACACCCCCTATTCACCACCCAAGAATATATCTGACTAATAAGAATGTTAAAACCTATGTATTGATATCTCACTGTAAGTGAGTCAAGTGGGTGTAAAGCGGCAGAAACACAGCAGTGAAAAGGAGCTAAACCCCATTATAAAAATCACTTACTTTAAAAAACCCGTGAAACAAAGACAGTGAAAGAGAGAGAAATTCTTACAAAATTCGTTCAGGGGCTGTGATGCCACCTGGATTGACCATATCTAGACCCACAGCTGATTCAGACATAAGGGTGGACACTCAGGGGCTGAGAGGTTTGGTGAGGTTGGGAGAGAAAACGCAGATCCTTTAAAGAAATACTGCGTGGTACCCATCCCAGGGGTCCCAAATCTCGAGGTTCAAGGGCATCTTCCTACATCGAAAACATGCATGAGAAACCCAGAAGATGGTACACCGTGTGATCGGGAAACGTTTCTAAAACGCTCTTCATTTCTCATCTCCTTGTGCTCGGGTTCGCCATTCCAGCCGCTTTACTAGCAATCTCCCTCCTTGGAGAATCAGCACCTCTAACCTCCTGTTCCGTACAGGTTGCAATTTGTCCTGACGATGAACGGGAAGAGGGGGAACCAATGAGAGACTAGCTCTAGGTGTTGGGACAGACACAGGCCACTCTATTTTCCCATCAGGAAGAAGAATTAACCACAGGCTCAGCCTGCGCCCGGAACCAGAATAGGGCCTGAAGCAATCCTGCGGTTTTGCGGCCAGCTCCCAAGAAAGCGAGTTGAAAAATGGAGCTCAGGGGCACTGCAATTCACAAACCTGCAGAGTTATAAATGATAACTCTCGGCCACAAATATTTTGAGGGAAGGCAACGAAGAGGATTTGAAAGCAAGGCAGAATTGCAGGAAACAGATTTCAGGAGGTAAATTCGAATCGCCTTTAAAGCACAGGAAAAGCGGCGAAACCTCGACAATGATGCCCTTGGCCAAAAAGGGCGTATGCGTTTTTTCCTGAATATATTCAGGAAAAAACGCATACGCCCTTTTTGGCCAACCAAGCAACCTGGAAAGGCAAATCAGCGCTACAAAGAAGTCTCGCTTCCCATCGGTCAAAAGGGCCATGCTGAATGAAGTATCAAAACCAGAAATGCAGGACAGGCCATGGAGAAACGGGAGCCTTGCTACGCTGATGGGTGGGATGTAAATTGCCAACAGCCACTCTGGAGAAGTGTACGGTGTGTCCTGAAACATCTAAAAAACTCAGCTTACAGAGCATAGGGCACTTCCACTCATGGGCGTATAAATTGGGAAAACTAAAAATCAGCAAGACACAGGCACCCCAAAGTTTAGGGCTGCCCTATTGACAAGAGCCTCCACTTCATTTCACCTTAAATATCCCAGGAAAGAGAAAAATGGATAAAGAAGTTGTGGTCCTTATGTACAATGGAATATCACTCAGCCATGAAATCAACGTCATAAGGCTAGTAGCAGCATGATGAGTGGATTTAGCTACGACGATTCTAAGTGAAATAAGGCACACAGAAAAAGACACTGATCCTAAGATATCACTTTTAGAGGGAATGTAAAAACCGCTACACTTGAACTGAATTACAAAACAGAACAGAGTCACACGTTTAGAACACACACTATGGCTGCTTAACGGGAAAGGAGAGGTGGGGTGATGCATAAAACAAGGGTTTGAAATTAGCTCAGATTCCGTTCCATAAACCCAATATGTAATAGACAAGACCTACTCCTTGCTCAGTGAACTGGACTCAACATCCCCTATTCACCGCCGTAGAATATATCTGACTAGTAAGAATCTTAAAACCTATGTACTGATATCTCTCTGTAAGTGAGACACGTGGATGTAAAGCGGCATAAACACAGCAGTGAAAAGCAGCTAAACCCCATTATAAAAATCAATTACTGGGCTTCCCTGGTTGCGCAGTGGTTGAGAATCTGCCTGCTAATGCAGGAAACACGGGTTCGAGCCCTGGTCTGGGAAGATCCCACATGCCGTGGAGCAACTAGGCCCGTGAGCCACAACTACTGAGCCTGCGCGTCTGGAGCCTGTGCTCCGCCACAAGAGAGGCCACAATAGTGAGAGGCCCACGCACCGCGATGAAGAGTGGCCCCCACTTGCCACAACTGGAGAAAGCCCTAGCACAGAAACGAAGACCCAACATAGCAATCAATCAATCAATCAATCACTAAAGAAATCTTAAAAAAAAATTAGCTTATATTTAAAAAAAATCAATTACTTTAAAAAACCCGTGAAACAAAGACAGTGAAAGAGAGAGAAATTCTTACAAAATTCGTTCAGGGGCTGTGATGCCACCTGGATTAACCATATCTAGACCCACAGCTGATTGAGACATAAGGGTGGACACTCAGGGGCTGAGAGGTTTGGTGAGGTTGGGGGAGCAAACGAAGACCCTTTAAAGGAATACTGCGTGGTACTCATCCCAGGGGTCCCAAATCTCCACGTTCAAGGGCATCTTCCTACATCGAAAACATGCATGAGAAACCCAGAAGATGGTACACCGTGTGATCGGGAAAGGTTTCTAAAACGCACCTCATTTCTCATCTCCTTGTGCTCGGGTTCGCCATTCCAGCCGCTTTACTAGCAATCTCCCTCCTTGGAGAATCAGCACCTTTAACCTCCTGTTCCGTACAGGTTGCAATTTGTCCTGAGGATGAACGGGAAGAGGGGGAACCAATGAGAGACTAGCTCTAGGTGTTGGGACAGGCAGAGCTCACTCTATTTTCCCATCAGGAAGAAGAATTAACCACAGGCTCAGCCTGCGCCCGGAACCAGAATAGGGCCTGAAGCAATCCTGCGCTTTTGCGGCCAGCTCCCAAGAAAGCGAGTTGAAAAATGGAGCTCAGGGGCACTGCAATTCACAAACCTGCAGAGTTAAAAATGATAACTCTCGGCCACAAATATTTTGAGGGAAGGCAACGAAGAGGATTTGAAAGCAAGGCAGAAGTGCAGGAAACAGATTTCAGGAGGTAGATTCGAATCGCCTTTAAAGCACAGGAAAAGCGGCGAAACCTCGACAATGATGCCCTTGGCCAAAAAGGGCGTATGCGTTTTTTCCTGAATATATTCAGGAAAAAACGCATACGCCCTTTTTGGCCAACCAAGCAACCTGGAAAGGCAAATCAGCGCTACAAAGAAGTCTCGCTTCCCATCGGTCAAAAGGGCCATGCTGAATAAAGTGTCAAAACCAGAAATGCAGGACAGGCCATGGAGAAACGGGAGCCTTGCTACGCTGATGGGCGGGATGTAAATTGCCAACAGCCACTCTCGAGAAGTGTACGGTGTGTCCTGAAACATCTAAAAAACTCAGCTTACAGAGCATAGGGCACTTCCACTCCTGGGCGTATAAATTGGGAAAACTAAAAATCAGCAAGACACAGGCACCCCAAAGTTTAGGGCTGCCCTGTTGACAAGAACCTCCACTTCGTTACACCTTAAATATCCCAGGAAAGAGAAAAATGGATAAAGAAGTTGTGGTCCTTATGTACAATGGAATATCACTCAGCCATGAAATCAACGTCATAAGGCTAGTAGCAGCATGATGAGTGGATTTAGCTACGACGATTCTAAGTGAAATAAGGCACACAGAAAAAGACACTTATCATAAGATATCACTTATAGAGGGAATGGAAAAACCGCTACACTTGAACTGAATTACAAAACAGAATAGAGTCACACGTTTAGAAAACACACTATGGCTGCTTAACGGGAACGGAGAGGTGGGGTGATGCATAAAACAAGGGTTTCAAATTAGCTCAGATACCGTTCCATAAACCCAATATGTAATAGACAAGACCTACTCCTTGCTCAGTGAACTGGACTCAACACCCCCTATTCACCACCCAAGAATATATCTGACTAATAAGAATGTTAAAACCTATGTATTGATATCTCTCTGTAAGTGAGTCAAGTGGGTGTAAAGCGGCAGAAACACAGCAGTGAAAAGGAGCTAAACCCCATTATAAAAATCACTTACTTTAAAAAACCCGTGAAACAAAGACAGTGAAAGAGACAGAAATTCTTACAAAATTCGTTCAGGGGCTGTGATGCCACCTGGATTGACCATATCTAGACCCACAGCTGATTCAGACATAAGCGTGAACACTCAGGGGCTGAGAGGTTTGGTGAGGTTGGGAGAGAAAACGCAGACCCTTTAAAGAAATACTGCGTGGTACCCATCCCAGGGGTGCCAAATCTCGAGGTTCAAGGGCATCTTCCTACATCGAAAACATGCATGAGAAACCCAGAAGATGGTACACCGTGTGATCGGGAAACGTTTCTAAAACGCTCTTCATTTCTCATCTCCTTGTGCTCGGGTTCGCCATTCCAGCCGCTTTACTAGCAATCTCCCTCCTTGGAGAATCAGCACCTCTAACCTCCTGTTCCGTACAGGTTGCAATTTGTCCTGACGATGAACGGGAAGAGGGGGAACCAATGAGAGACTAGCTCTAGGTGTTGGGACAGACACAGGCCACTCTATTTTCCCATCAGGAAGAAGAATTAACCACAGGCTCAGCCTGCGCCCGGAACCAGAATAGGGCCTGAAGCAATCCTGCGCTTTTGCGGCCAGCCTTCAAGAAAGCGAGTTGAAAAATGGAGCTCAGGGGCACTGCAATTCACAAACCTGCAGAGTTAAAAATGATAACTCTCGGCCACAAATATTTTGAGGGAAGGCAACGAAGAGGATTTGAAAGCAAGGCAGAATTGCAGGAAACAGATTTCAGGAGGTAGATTCGAATCGCCTTTAAAGCACAGGAAAAGCGGCGAAACCTCGACAATGATGCCCTTGGCCAAAAAGGGCGTATGCGTTTTTTCCTGAATATATTCAGGAAAAAACGCATACGCCCTTTTTGGCCAACCAAGCAACCTGGAAAGGCAAATCAGCGCTACAAAGAAGTCTCGCTTCCCATCGGTCAAAAGGGCCATGCTGAATAAAGTGTCAAAACCAGAAATGCAGGACAGGCCATGGAGAAACGGGAGCCTTGCTACGCTGATGGGCGGGATGTAAATTGCCAACAGCCACTCTGGAGAAGTGTACGGTGTGTCCTGAAACATCTAAAAAACTCAGCTTACAGAGCATAGGGCACTTCCACTCCTGGGCGTATAAATTGGGAAAACTAAAAATCAGCAAGACACAGGCACCCCAAAGTTTAGGGCTGCCCTGTTGACAAGAGCCTCCACTTCATTTCACCTTAAATATCCCAGGAAAGAGAAAAATGGATAAAGAAGTTGTGGTCCTTATGTACAATGGAATATCACTCAGCCATGAAATCAACGTCATAAGGCTAGTAGCAGCATGATGAGTGGATTTAGCTACGACGATTCTAAGTGAAATAAGGCACACAGAAAAAGACACTTATCATAAGATATCACTTATAGAGGGAATGGAAAAACCGCTACACTTGAACTGAATTACAAAACAGAATAGAGTCACACGTTTAGAAAACACACTATGGCTGCTTAACGGGAACGGAGAGGTGGGGTGATGCATAAAACAAGGGTTTCAAATTAGCTCAGATACCGTTCCATAAACCCAATATGTAATAGACAAGACCTACTCCTTGCTCAGTGAACTGGACTCAACACCCCCTATTCACCACCCAAGAATATATCTGACTAATAAGAATGTTAAAACCTATGTATTGATATCTCACTGTAAGTGAGTCAAGTGGGTGTAAAGCGGCAGAAACACAGCAGTGAAAAGGAGCTAAACCCCATTATAAAAATCACTTACTTTAAAAAACCCGTGAAACAAAGACAGTGAAAGAGAGAGAAATTCTTACAAAATTCGTTCAGGGGCTGTGATGCCACCTGGATTGACCATATCTAGACCCACAGGTGATTCAGACATAAGGGTGGACACTCAGGGGCTGAGAGGTTTGGTGAGGTTGGGAGAGAAAACGCAGATCCTTTAAAGAAATACTGCGTGGTACCCATCCCAGGGGTCCCAAATCTCGAGGTTCAAGGGCATCTTCCTACATCGAAAACATGCATGAGAAACCCAGAAGATGGTACACCGTGTGATCGGGAAACGTTTCTAAAACGCTCTTCATTTCTCATCTCCTTGTGCTCGGGTTCGCCATTCCAGCCGCTTTACTAGCAATCTCCCTCCTTGGAGAATCAGCACCTCTAACCTCCTGTTCCGTACAGGTTGCAATTTGTCCTGACGATGAACGGGAAGAGGGGGAACCAATGAGAGACTAGCTCTAGGTGTTGGGACAGACACAGGCCACTCTATTTTCCCATCAGGAAGAAGAATTAACCACAGGCTCAGCCTGCGCCCGGAACCAGAATAGGGCCTGAAGCAATCCTGCGGTTTTGCGGCCAGCTCCCAAGAAAGCGAGTTGAAAAATGGAGCTCAGGGGCACTGCAATTCACAAACCTGCAGAGTTATAAATGATAACTCTCGGCCACAAATATTTTGAGGGAAGGCAACGAAGAGGATTTGAAAGCAAGGCAGAATTGCAGGAAACAGATTTCAGGAGGTAAATTCGAATCGCCTTTAAAGCACAGGAAAAGCGGCGAAACCTCGACAATGATGCCCTTGGCCAAAAAGGGCGTATGCGTTTTTTCCTGAATATATTCAGGAAAAAACGCATACGCCCTTTTTGGCCAACCAAGCAACCTGGAAAGGCAAATCAGCGCTACAAAGAAGTCTCGCTTCCCATCGGTCAAAAGGGCCATGCTGAATGAAGTATCAAAACCAGAAATGCAGGACAGGCCATGGAGAAACGGGAGCCTTGCTACGCTGATGGGTGGGATGTAAATTGCCAACAGCCACTCTGGAGAAGTGTACGGTGTGTCCTGAAACATCTAAAAAACTCAGCTTACAGAGCATAGGGCACTTCCACTCATGGGCGTATAAATTGGGAAAACTAAAAATCAGCAAGACACAGGCACCCCAAAGTTTAGGGCTGCCCTATTGACAAGAGCCTCCACTTCATTTCACCTTAAATATCCCAGGAAAGAGAAAAATGGATAAAGAAGTTGTGGTCCTTATGTACAATGGAATATCACTCAGCCATGAAATCAACGTCATAAGGCTAGTAGCAGCATGATGAGTGGATTTAGCTACGACGATTCTAAGTGAAATAAGGCACACAGAAAAAGACACTGATCCTAAGATATCACTTTTAGAGGGAATGTAAAAACCGCTACACTTGAACTGAATTACAAAACAGAACAGAGTCACACGTTTAGAACACACACTATGGCTGCTTAACGGGAAAGGAGAGGTGGGGTGATGCATAAAACAAGGGTTTGAAATTAGCTCAGATTCCGTTCCATAAACCCAATATGTAATAGACAAGACCTACTCCTTGCTCAGTGAACTGGACTCAACATCCCCTATTCACCGCCGTAGAATATATCTGACTAGTAAGAATCTTAAAACCTATGTACTGATATCTCTCTGTAAGTGAGACACGTGGATGTAAAGCGGCATAAACACAGCAGTGAAAAGCAGCTAAACCCCATTATAAAAATCAATTACTGGGCTTCCCTGGTTGCGCAGTGGTTGAGAATCTGCCTGCTAATGCAGGAAACACGGGTTCGAGCCCTGGTCTGGGAAGATCCCACATGCCGTGGAGCAACTAGGCCCGTGAGCCACAACTACTGAGCCTGCGCGTCTGGAGCCTGTGCTCCGCCACAAGAGAGGCCACAATAGTGAGAGGCCCGCGCACCGCGATGAAGAGTGGCCCCCACTTGCCACAACTGGAGAAAGCCCTAGCACAGAAACAAAGACCCAACATAGCAATCAATCAATCAATCAATCACTAAAGAAATCTTAAAAAAAAATTAGCTTATATTTAAAAAAAATCAATTACTTTAAAAAACCCGTGAAACAAAGACAGTGAAAGAGAGAGAAATTCTTACAAAATTCGTTCAGGGGCTGTGATGCCACCTGGATTAACCATATCTAGACCCACAGCTGATTGAGACATAAGGGTGGACACTCAGGGGCTGAGAGGTTTGGTGAGGTTGGGGGAGCAAACGCAGACCCTTTAAAGGAATACTGCGTGGTACTCATCCCAGGGGTCCCAAATCTCCAGGTTCAAGGGCATCTTCCTACATCGAAAACATGCATGAGAAACCCAGAAGATGGTACACCGTGTGATCGGGAAACGTTTCTGAAACGCACCTCATTTCTCATCTCCTTGTGCTCGGGTTCGCCATTCCAGCCGCTTTACTAGCAATCTCCCTCCTTGGAGAATCAGCACCTCTAACCTCCTGTTCCGTACAGGTTGCAATTTGTCCTGACGATGAACGGGAAGAGGGGGAACCAATGAGAGACTAGCTCTAGGTGTTGGGACAGACACAGGCCACTCTATTTTCCCATCAGGAAGAAGAATTAACCACAGGCTCAGCCTGCGCCCGGAACCAGAATAGGGCCTGAAGCAATCCTGCGCTTTTGCGGCCAGCTCCCAAGAAAGCGAGTTGAAAAATGGAGCTCAGGGGCACTGCAATTCACAAACCTGCAGAGTTAAAAATGATAACTCTCGGCCACAAATATTTTGAGGGAAGGCAACGAAGAGGATTTGAAAGCAAGGCAGAATTGCAGGAAACAGATTTCAGGAGGTAGATTCGAATCGCCTTTAAAGCACAGGAAAAGCGGCGAAACCTCGACAATGATGCCCTTGGCCAAAAAGGGCGTATGCGTTTTTTCCTGAATATATTCAGGAAAAAACGCATACGCCCTTTTTGGCCAACCAAGCAACCTGGAAAGGCAAATCAGCGCTACAAAGAAGTCTCGCTTCCCATCGGTCAAAAGGGCCATGCTGAATAAAGTGTCAAAACCAGAAATGCAGGACAGGCCATGGAGAAACGGGAGCCTTGCTACGCTGATGGGCGGGATGTAAATTGCCAACAGCCACTCTGGAGAAGTGTACGGTGTGTCCTGAAACATCTAAAAAACTCAGCTTACAGAGCATAGGGCACTTCCACTCCTGGGCGTATAAATTGGGAAAACTAAAAATCAGCAAGACACAGGCACCCCAAAGTTTAGGGCTGCCCTGTTGACAAGAACCTCCACTTCGTTACACCTTAAATATCCCAGGAAAGAGAAAAATGGATAAAGAAGTTGTGGTCCTTATGTACAATGGAATATCACTCAGCCATGAAATCAACGTCATAAGGCTAGTAGCAGCATGATGAGTGGATTTAGCTACGACGATTCTAAGTGAAATAAGGCACACAGAAAAAGACACTTATCATAAGATATCACTTATAGAGGGAATGGAAAAACCGCTACACTTGAACTGAATTACAAAACAGAATAGAGTCACACGTTTAGAAAACACACTATGGCTGCTTAACGGGAACGGAGAGGTGGGGTGATGCATAAAACAAGGGTTTGAAATTAGCTCAGATTCCGTTCCATAAACCCAATATGTAATAGACAAGACCTACTCCTTGCTCAGTGAACTGGACTCAACATCCCCTATTCACCGCCGTAGAATATATCTGACTATTAAGAATCTTAAAACCTATGTACTGATATCTCTCTGTAAGTGAGACACGTGGATGTAAAGCGGCATAAACACAGCAGTGAAAAGCAGCTAAACCCCATTATAAAAATCAATTACTGGGCTTCCCTGGTTGCGCAGTGGTTGAGAATCTGCCTGCTAATGCAGGAAACACGGGTTCGAGCCCTGGTCTGGGAAGATCCCACATGCCGTGGAGCAACTAGGCCCGTGAGCCACAACTACTGAGCCTGCGCGTCTGGAGCCTGTGCTCCGCCACAAGAGAGGCCACAATAGTGAGAGGCCCGCGCACCGCGATGAAGAGTGGCCCCCACTTGCCACAACTGGAGAAAGCCCTAGCACAGAAACGAAGACCCAACATAGCAATCAATCAATCAATCAATCACTAAAGAAATCTTAAAAAAAAATTAGCTTATATTTAAAAAAAATCAATTACTTTAAAAAACCCGTGAAACAAAGACAGTGAAAGAGAGAGAAATTCTTACAAAATTCGTTCAGGGGCTGTGATGCCACCTGGATTAACCATATCTAGACCCACAGCTGATTGAGACATAAGGGTGGACACTCAGGGGCTGAGAGGTTTGGTGAGGTTGGGGGAGCAAACGAAGACCCTTTAAAGGAATACTGCGTGGTACTCATCCCAGGGGTCCCAAATCTCCAGGTTCAAGGGCATCTTCCTACATCGAAAACATGCATGAGAAACCCAGAAGATGGTACACCGTGTGATCGGGAAAGGTTTCTAAAACGCACCTCATTTCTCATCTCCTTGTGCTCGGGTTCGCCATTCCAGCCGCTTTACTAGCAATCTCCCTCCTTGGAGAATCAGCACCTTTAACCTCCTGTTCCGTACAGGTTGCAATTTGTCCTGAGGATGAACGGGAAGAGGGGGAACCAATGAGAGACTAGCTCTAGGTGTTGGGACAGGCACAGCTCACTCTATTTTCCCATCAGGAAGAAGAATTAACCACAGGCTCAGCCTGCGCCCGGAACCAGAATAGGGCCTGAAGCAATCCTGCGCTTTTGCGGCCAGCTCCCAAGAAAGCGAGTTGAAAAATGGAGCTCAGGGGCACTGCAATTCACAAACCTGCAGAGTTAAAAATGATAACTCTCGGCCACAAATATTTTGAGGGAAGGCAACGAAGAGGATTTGAAAGCAAGGCAGAAGTGCAGGAAACAGATTTCAGGAGGTAGATTCGAATCGCCTTTAAAGCACAGGAAAAGCGGCGAAACCTCGACAATGATGCCCTTGGCCAAAAAGGGCGTATGCGTTTTTTCCTGAATATATTCAGGAAAAAACGCATACGCCCTTTTTGGCCAACCAAGCAACCTGGAAAGGCAAATCAGCGCTACAAAGAAGTCTCGCTTCCCATCGGTCAAAAGGGCCATGCTGAATAAAGTGTCAAAACCAGAAATGCAGGACAGGCCATGGAGAAACGGGAGCCTTGCTACGCTGATGGGCGGGATGTAAATTGCCAACAGCCACTCTGGAGAAGTGTACGGTGTGTCCTGAAACATCTAAAAAACTCAGCTTACAGAGCATAGGGCACTTCCACTCCTGGGCGTATAAATTGGGAAAACTAAAAATCAGCAAGACACAGGCACCCCAAAGTTTAGGGCTGCCCTGTTGACAAGAACCTCCACTTCGTTACACCTTAAATATCCCAGGAAAGAGAAAAATGGATAAAGAAGTTGTGGTCCTTATGTACAATGGAATATCACTCAGCCATGAAATCAACGTCATAAGGCTAGTAGCAGCATGATGAGTGGATTTAGCTACGACGATTCTAAGTGAAATAAGGCACACAGAAAAAGACACTTATCATAAGATATCACTTATAGAGGGAATGGAAAAACCGCTACACTTGAACTGAATTACAAAACAGAATAGAGTCACACGTTTAGAAAACACACTATGGCTGCTTAACGGGAACGGAGAGGTGGGGTGATGCATAAAACAAGGGTTTCAAATTAGCTCAGATACCGTTCCATAAACCCAATATGTAATAGACAAGACCTACTCCTTGCTCAGTGAACTGGACTCAACACCCCCTATTCACCACCCAAGAATATATCTGACTAATAAGAATGTTAAAACCTATGTATTGATATCTCACTGTAAGTGAGTCAAGTGGGTGTAAAGCGGCAGAAACACAGCAGTGAAAAGGAGCTAAACCCCATTATAAAAATCACTTACTTTAAAAAACCCGTGAAACAAAGACAGTGAAAGAGAGAGAAATTCTTACAAAATTCGTTCAGGGGCTGTGATGCCACCTGGATTGACCATATCTAGACCAACAGCTGATTCAGACATAAGGGTGGACACTCAGGGGCTGAGAGGTTTGGTGAGGTTGGGAGAGAAAACGCAGACCCTTTAAAGAAATACTGCGTGGAACCCATCCCAGGGGTCCCAAATCTCGAGGTTCAAGGGCATCTTCCTACATCGAAAACATGCATGAGAAACCCAGAAGATGGTACACCGTGTGATCGGGAAACGTTTCTAAAACGCTCTTCATTTCTCATCTCCTTGTGCTCGGGTTCGCCATTCCAGCCGCTTTACTAGCAATCTCCCTCCTTGGAGAATCAGCACCTCTAACCTCCTGTTCCGTACAGGTTGCAATTTGTCCTGACGATGAACGGGAAGAGGGGGAACCAATGAGAGACTAGCTCTAGGTGTTGGGACAGACACAGGCCACTCTATTTTCCCATCAGGAAGAAGAATTAACCACAGGCTCAGCCTGCGCCCGGAACCAGAATAGGGCCTGAAGCAATCCTGCGCTTTTGCGGCCAGCTCCCAAGAAAGCGAGTTGAAAAATGGAGCTCAGGGGCACTGCAATTCACAAACCTGCAGAGTTAAAAATGATAACTCTCGGCCACAAATATTTTGAGGGAAGGCAACGAAGAGGATTTGAAAGCAAGGCAGAAGTGCAGGAAACAGATTTCAGGAGGTAGATTCGAATCGCCTTTAAAGCACAGGAAAAGCGGCGAAACCTCGACAATGATGCCCTTGGCCAAAAAGGGCGTATGCGTTTTTTCCTGAATATATTCAGGAAAAAACGCATACGCCCTTTTTGGCCAACCAAGCAACCTGGAAAGGCAAATCAGCGCTACAAAGAAGTCTCGCTTCCCATCGGTCAAAAGGGCCATGCTGAATAAAGTGTCAAAACCAGAAATGCAGGACAGGCCATGGAGAAACGGGAGCCTTGCTACGCTGATGGGCGGGATGTAAATTGCCAACAGCCACTCTCGAGAAGTGTACGGTGTGTCCTGAAACATCTAAAAAACTCAGCTTACAGAGCATAGGGCACTTCCACTCCTGGGCGTATAAATTGGGAAAACTAAAAATCAGCAAGACACAGGCACCCCAAAGTTTAGGGCTGCCCTGTTGACAAGAACCTCCACTTCGTTACACCTTAAATATCCCAGGAAAGAGAAAAATGGATAAAGAAGTTGTGGTCCTTATGTACAATGGAATATCACTCAGCCATGAAATCAACGTCATAAGGCTAGTAGCAGCATGATGAGTGGATTTAGCTACGACGATTCTAAGTGAAATAAGGCACACAGAAAAAGACACTTATCATAAGATATCACTTATAGAGGGAATGGAAAAACCGCTACACTTGAACTGAATTACAAAACAGAATAGAGTCACACGTTTAGAAAACACACTATGGCTGCTTAACGGGAACGGAGAGGTGGGGTGATGCATAAAACAAGGGTTTCAAATTAGCTCAGATACCGTTCCATAAACCCAATATGTAATAGACAAGACCTACTCCTTGCTCAGTGAACTGGACTCAACACCCCCTATTCACCACCCAAGAATATATCTGACTAATAAGAATGTTAAAACCTATGTATTGATATCTCTCTGTAAGTGAGTCAAGTGGGTGTAAAGCGGCAGAAACACAGCAGTGAAAAGGAGCTAAACCCCATTATAAAAATCACTTACTTTAAAAAACCCGTGAAACAAAGACAGTGAAAGAGAGAGAAATTCTTACAAAATTCGTTCAGGGGCTGTGATGCCACCTGGATTGACCATATCTAGACCCACAGCTGATTCAGACATAAGGGTGGACACTCAGGGGCTGAGAGGTTTGGTGAGGTTGGGAGAGAAAACGCAGACCCTTTAAAGAAATACTGCGTGGTACCCATCCCAGGGGTCCCAAATCTCGAGGTTCAAGGGCATCTTCCTACATCGAAAACATGCATGAGAAACCCAGAAGATGGTACACCGTGTGATCGGGAAACGTTTCTAAAACGCTCTTCATTTCTCATCTCCTTGTGCTCGGGTTCGCCATTCCAGCCGCTTTACTAGCAATCTCCCTCCTTGGAGAATCAGCACCTCTAACCTCCTGTTCCGTACAGGTTGCAATTTGTCCTGACGATGAACGGGAAGAGGGGGAACCAATGAGAGACTAGCTCTAGGTGTTGGGACAGACACAGGCCACTCTATTTTCCCATCAGGAAGAAGAATTAACCACAGGCTCAGCCTGCGCCCGGAACCAGAATAGGGCCTGAAGCAATCCTGCGCTTTTGCGGCCAGCCTTCAAGAAAGCGAGTTGAAAAATGGAGCTCAGGGGCACTGCAATTCACAAACCTGCAGAGTTAAAAATGATAACTCTCGGCCACAAATATTTTGAGGGAAGGCAACGAAGAGGATTTGAAAGCAAGGCAGAATTGCAGGAAACAGATTTCAGGAGGTAGATTCGAATCGCCTTTAAAGCACAGGAAAAGCGGCGAAACCTCGACAATGATGCCCTTGGCCAAAAAGGGCGTATGCGTTTTTTCCTGAATATATTCAGGAAAAAACGCATACGCCCTTTTTGGCCAACCAAGCAACCTGGAAAGGCAAATCAGCGCTACAAAGAAGTCTCGCTTCCCATCGGTCAAAAGGGCCATGCTGAATAAAGTGTCAAAACCAGAAATGCAGGACAGGCCATGGAGAAACGGGAGCCTTGCTACGCTGATGGGCGGGATGTAAATTGCCAACAGCCACTCTGGAGAAGTGTACGGTGTGTCCTGAAACATCTAAAAAACTCAGCTTACAGAGCATAGGGCACTTCCACTCCTGGGCGTATAAATTGGGAAAACTAAAAATCAGCAAGACACAGGCACCCCAAAGTTTAGGGCTGCCCTGTTGACAAGAGCCTCCACTTCATTTCACCTTAAATATCCCAGGAAAGAGAAAAATGGATAAAGAAGTTGTGGTCCTTATGTACAATGGAATATCACTCAGCCATGAAATCAACGTCATAAGGCTAGTAGCAGCATGATGAGTGGATTTAGCTACGACGATTCTAAGTGAAATAAGGCACACAGAAAAAGACACTTATCATAAGATATCACTTATAGAGGGAATGGAAAAACCGCTACACTTGAACTGAATTACAAAACAGAATAGAGTCACACGTTTAGAAAACACACTATGGCTGCTTAACGGGAACGGAGAGGTGGGGTGATGCATAAAACAAGGGTTTCAAATTAGCTCAGATACCGTTCCATAAACCCAATATGTAATAGACAAGACCTACTCCTTGCTCAGTGAACTGGACTCAACACCCCCTATTCACCACCCAAGAATATATCTGACTAATAAGAATGTTAAAACCTATGTATTGATATCTCACTGTAAGTGAGTCAAGTGGGTGTAAAGCGGCAGAAACACAGCAGTGAAAAGGAGCTAAACCCCATTATAAAAATCACTTACTTTAAAAAACCCGTGAAACAAAGACAGTGAAAGAGAGAGAAATTCTTACAAAATTCGTTCAGGGGCTGTGATGCCACCTGGATTGACCATATCTAGACCCACAGCTGATTCAGACATAAGGGTGGACACTCAGGGGCTGAGAGGTTTGGTGAGGTTGGGAGAGAAAACGCAGATCCTTTAAAGAAATACTGCGTGGTACCCATCCCAGGGGTCCCAAATCTCGAGGTTCAAGGGCATCTTCCTACATCGAAAACATGCATGAGAAACCCAGAAGATGGTACACCGTGTGATCGGGAAACGTTTCTAAAACGCTCTTCATTTCTCATCTCCTTGTGCTCGGGTTCGCCATTCCAGCCGCTTTACTAGCAATCTCCCTCCTTGGAGAATCAGCACCTCTAACCTCCTGTTCCGTACAGGTTGCAATTTGTCCTGACGATGAACGGGAAGAGGGGGAACCAATGAGAGACTAGCTCTAGGTGTTGGGACAGACACAGGCCACTCTATTTTCCCATCAGGAAGAAGAATTAACCACAGGCTCAGCCTGCGCCCGGAACCAGAATAGGGCCTGAAGCAATCCTGCGGTTTTGCGGCCAGCTCCCAAGAAAGCGAGTTGAAAAATGGAGCTCAGGGGCACTGCAATTCACAAACCTGCAGAGTTATAAATGATAACTCTCGGCCACAAATATTTTGAGGGAAGGCAACGAAGAGGATTTGAAAGCAAGGCAGAATTGCAGGAAACAGATTTCAGGAGGTAAATTCGAATCGCCTTTAAAGCACAGGAAAAGCGGCGAAACCTCGACAATGATGCCCTTGGCCAAAAAGGGCGTATGCGTTTTTTCCTGAATATATTCAGGAAAAAACGCATACGCCCTTTTTGGCCAACCAAGCAACCTGGAAAGGCAAATCAGCGCTACAAAGAAGTCTCGCTTCCCATCGGTCAAAAGGGCCATGCTGAATGAAGTATCAAAACCAGAAATGCAGGACAGGCCATGGAGAAACGGGAGCCTTGCTACGCTGATGGGTGGGATGTAAATTGCCAACAGCCACTCTGGAGAAGTGTACGGTGTGTCCTGAAACATCTAAAAAACTCAGCTTACAGAGCATAGGGCACTTCCACTCATGGGCGTATAAATTGGGAAAACTAAAAATCAGCAAGACACAGGCACCCCAAAGTTTAGGGCTGCCCTATTGACAAGAGCCTCCACTTCATTTCACCTTAAATATCCCAGGAAAGAGAAAAATGGATAAAGAAGTTGTGGTCCTTATGTACAATGGAATATCACTCAGCCATGAAATCAACGTCATAAGGCTAGTAGCAGCATGATGAGTGGATTTAGCTACGACGATTCTAAGTGAAATAAGGCACACAGAAAAAGACACTGATCCTAAGATATCACTTTTAGAGGGAATGTAAAAACCGCTACACTTGAACTGAATTACAAAACAGAACAGAGTCACACGTTTAGAACACACACTATGGCTGCTTAACGGGAAAGGAGAGGTGGGGTGATGCATAAAACAAGGGTTTGAAATTAGCTCAGATTCCGTTCCATAAACCCAATATGTAATAGACAAGACCTACTCCTTGCTCAGTGAACTGGACTCAACATCCCCTATTCACCGCCGTAGAATATATCTGACTAGTAAGAATCTTAAAACCTATGTACTGATATCTCTCTGTAAGTGAGACACGTGGATGTAAAGCGGCATAAACACAGCAGTGAAAAGCAGCTAAACCCCATTATAAAAATCAATTACTGGGCTTCCCTGGTTGCGCAGTGGTTGAGAATCTGCCTGCTAATGCAGGAAACACGGGTTCGAGCCCTGGTCTGGGAAGATCCCACATGCCGTGGAGCAACTAGGCCCGTGAGCCACAACTACTGAGCCTGCGCGTCTGGAGCCTGTGCTCCGCCACAAGAGAGGCCACAATAGTGAGAGGCCCGCGCACCGCGATGAAGAGTGGCCCCCACTTGCCACAACTGGAGAAAGCCCTAGCACAGAAACGAAGACCCAACATAGCAATCAATCAATCAATCAATCACTAAAGAAATCTTAAAAAAAAATTAGCTTATATTTAAAAAAAATCAATTACTTTAAAAAACCCGTGAAACAAAGACAGTGAAAGAGAGAGAAATTCTTACAAAATTCGTTCAGGGGCTGTGATGCCACCTGGATTAACCATATCTAGACCCACAGCTGATTGAGACATAAGGGTGGACACTCAGGGGCTGAGAGGTTTGGTGAGGTTGGGGGAGCAAACGCAGACCCTTTAAAGGAATACTGCGTGGTACTCATCCCAGGGGTCCCAAATCTCCAGGTTCAAGGGCATCTTCCTACATCGAAAACATGCATGAGAAACCCAGAAGATGGTACACCGTGTGATCGGGAAACGTTTCTGAAACGCACCTCATTTCTCATCTCCTTGTGCTCGGGTTCGCCATTCCAGCCGCTTTACTAGCAATCTCCCTCCTTGGAGAATCAGCACCTTTAACCTCCTGTTCCGTACAGGTTGCAATTTGTCCTGACGATGAACGGGAAGAGGGGGAACCAATGAGAGACTAGCTCTAGGTGTTGGGACAGACACAGGCCACTCTATTTTCCCATCAGGAAGAAGAATTAACCACAGGCTCAGCCTGCGCCCGGAACCAGAATAGGGCCTGAAGCAATCCTGCGCTTTTGCGGCCAGCTCCCAAGAAAGCGAGTTGAAAAATGGAGCTCAGGGGCACTGCAATTCACAAACCTGCAGAGTTAAAAATGATAACTCTCGGCCACAAATATTTTGAGGGAAGGCAACGAAGAGGATTTGAAAGCAAGGCAGAAGTGCAGGAAACAGATTTCAGGAGGTAGATTCGAATCGCCTTTAAAGCACAGGAAAAGCGGCGAAACCTCGACAATGATGCCCTTGGCCAAAAAGGGCGTATGCGTTTTTTCCTGAATATATTCAGGAAAAAACGCATACGCCCTTTTTGGCCAACCAAGCAACCTGGAAAGGCAAATCAGCGCTACAAAGAAGTCTCGCTTCCCATCGGTCAAAAGGGCCATGCTGAATAAAGTGTCAAAACCAGAAATGCAGGACAGGCCATGGAGAAACGGGAGCCTTGCTACGCTGATGGGCGGGATGTAAATTGCCAACAGCCACTCTGGAGAAGTGTACGGTGTGTCCTGAAACATCTAAAAAACTCAGCTTACAGAGCATAGGGCACTTCCACTCCTGGGCGTATAAATTGGGAAAACTAAAAATCAGCAAGACACAGGCACCCCAAAGTTTAGGGCTGCCCTGTTGACAAGAACCTCCACTTCGTTACACCTTAAATATCCCAGGAAAGAGAAAAATGGATAAAGAAGTTGTGGTCCTTATGTACAATGGAATATCACTCAGCCATGAAATCAACGTCATAAGGCTAGTAGCAGCATGATGAGTGGATTTAGCTACGACGATTCTAAGTGAAATAAGGCACACAGAAAAAGACACTTATCATAAGATATCACTTATAGAGGGAATGGAAAAACCGCTACACTTGAACTGAATTACAAAACAGAATAGAGTCACACGTTTAGAAAACACACTATGGCTGCTTAACGGGAACGGAGAGGTGGGGTGATGCATAAAACAAGGGTTTCAAATTAGCTCAGATACCGTTCCATAAACCCAATATGTAATAGACAAGACCTACTCCTTGCTCAGTGAACTGGACTCAACACCCCCTATTCACCACCCAAGAATATATCTGACTAATAAGAATGTTAAAACCTATGTATTGATATCTCACTGTAAGTGAGTCAAGTGGGTGTAAAGCGGCAGAAACACAGCAGTGAAAAGGAGCTAAACCCCATTATAAAAATCACTTACTTTAAAAAACCCGTGAAACAAAGACAGTGAAAGAGAGAGAAATTCTTACAAAATTCGTTCAGGGGCTGTGATGCCACCTGGATTGACCATATCTAGACCCACAGCTGATTCAGACATAAGGGTGGACACTCAGGGGCTGAGAGGTTTGGTGAGGTTGGGAGAGAAAACGCAGACCCTTTAAAGAAATACTGCGTGGTACCCATCCCAGGGGTCCCAAATCTCGAGGTTCAAGGGCATCTTCCTACATCGAAAACATGCATGAGAAACCCAGAAGATGGTACACCGTGTGATCGGGAAACGTTTCTAAAACGCTCTTCATTTCTCATCTCCTTGTGCTCGGGTTCGCCATTCCAGCCGCTTTACTAGCAATCTCCCTCCTTGGAGAATCAGCACCTCTAACCTCCTGTTCCGTACAGGTTGCAATTTGTCCTGACGATGAACGGGAAGAGGGGGAACCAATGAGAGACTAGCTCTAGGTGTTGGGACAGACACAGGCCACTCTATTTTCCCATCAGGAAGAAGAATTAACCACAGGCTCAGCCTGCGCCCGGAACCAGAATAGGGCCTGAAGCAATCCTGCGCTTTTGCGGCCAGCTCCCAAGAAAGCGAGTTGAAAAATGGAGCTCAGGGGCACTGCAATTCACAAACCTGCAGAGTTAAAAATGATAACTCTCGGCCACAAATATTTTGAGGGAAGGCAACGAAGAGGATTTGAAAGCAAGGCAGAATTGCAGGAAACAGATTTCAGGAGGTAGATTCGAATCGCCTTTAAAGCACAGGAAAAGCGGCGAAACCTCGACAATGATGCCCTTGGCCAAAAAGGGCGTATGCGTTTTTTCCTGAATATATTCAGGAACAAACGCATACGCCCTTTTTGGCCAACCAAGCAACCTGGAAAGGCAAATCAGCGCTACAAAGAAGTCTCGCTTCCCATCGGTCAAAAGGGCCATGCTGAATAAAGTGTCAAAACCAGAAATGCAGGACAGGCCATGGAGAAACGGGAGCCTTGCTACGCTGATGGGCGGGATGTAAATTGCCAACAGCCACTCTGGAGAAGTGTACGGTGTGTCCTGAAACATCTAAAAAACTCAGCTTACAGAGCATAGGGCACTTCCACTCATGGGCTTATAAATTGGGAAAACTAAAAATCAGCAAGACACAGGCACCCCAAAGTTTAAGGCTGCTCTGTTGACAAGAACCTCCACTTCGTTACACCTTAAATATCCCAGGAAAGAGGAAAATGGATAAAGAAGTTGTGGTCCTTATGTACAAAGGAATATCACTCAGCCATGAAATCAACGTCATAAGGCTAGTAGCAGCATGATGAGTGGATTTAGGTACGACGATTCTAAGTGAAATAAGTCACACAGAAAAAGACACTGATCCTAAGATATCACTTATAGAGGCAATGTAAAAACCGCTACACTTGAACTGAATTACAAAACAGAACAGAGTCACACGTTTAGAAAACACACTATGGCTGCTTAACGGGAAAGGAGAGGTGGGCTGATGCATAAAACAAGGGTTTCAAATTAGCTCAGATACCGTTCCATAAACCCAATATGTAATAGACAAGACCTACTCCTTGCTCAGTGAACTGGACTCAAGACCCCCTATTCACCGCCCAAGAATATATCTGACTAGTAAGACTGTTAAAACCTATGTATTGATATCTCTCTGTAAGTGAGACTTGTGGATGTAAAGCGGCATAAACACAGCAGTGAAAAGCAGCTAAACCCCATTACAAAAATCAATTACTGGGCTTCCCTGGTTGCGCAGTGTCTGAGAATCTGCCTGCTAATGCAGGAAACACGGGTTCGAGCCCTGGTCTGGGAAGATCCCACATGCCGTGGAGCAACTAGGCCCGTGAGCCACAACTACTGAGCCTGCGCGTCTGGAGCCTGTGCTCCGCAACAAGAGAGGCCAAAATAGTGAGAGGCCCGCGCACCAAGATGAAGAGTGGCCCCCACTTGCCACAACTGGAGAAAGCCCTAGCACAGAAACGAAGACCCAACATAACAATCAATTAATCAATGAATCACTAAAGAAATCTTAAAAAAAAAATTTGCTTATATTTAAAAAAAAACATTACTTTAAAAAACCCGTGAAACAAAGACAGTGAAAGAGAGAGAAATTCTTACCAAATTCGTTCAGGGGCTGTGATGCCACCTGGATTGACCATACCTAGACCCACAGGTGATTGAGACATAAGGGTGGACACTCAGGGGCTGAGAGGTTTGGTGAGGTTGGGGGAGCAAACGCAGACCCTTTAAAGGAATACTGCGTGGTACCCATCCCATGGGTCCCAAATCTCCAGGTTCAAGGGCATCTTCCTACATCGAAAACATGCATGAGAAACCCAAAAGGTGGTACACCATGTGATCGGGAAAGGTTTCTAAAACGCTCCTCATTTCTCATCTCCTTGGGCTCGGGTTCGCCATTCCAGCCGCTTTACTAGCAATCTCCCTCCTTGGAGAATCAGCACCTTTAACCTCCTGTTCCGTACAGGTTGCAATTTGTCCTGAGGATGAACGGGAAGAGGGGGAACCAAGGAGAGACTAGCTCTAGGTGTTGGGACAGGCACAGCTCACTCTATTTTCCCATCAGGAAGAAGAATTAACCACAGGCTCAGCCTGCGCCTGGAACCAGAATAGGGCCTGAAGCAATCCTGCGCTTTTGCGGCCAGCCTTCAAGAAAGGGAGTTGAAAAATGGAGCTCAGGGGCACTGCAATTCAAAAACCTGCAGAGTTATAAATGATAACTCTCGTCCACAAACATATCGAGGGAAGGCAACGAAGAGGATTTGAAAGCAAGGCACAATTGCAGGAAACAGATTTCAGGAGGTAGATTCGAATCGCCTTTAAAGCACAGGAAAAGCGGCGAAACCTCGACAATGATGCCCTTGGCCAAAAAGGGCGTATGCGTTTTTTCCTGAATATATTCAGGAAAAAACGCATACGCCCTTTTTGGCCAACCAAGCAACCTGGAAAGGCAAATCAGCGCTACAAAGAAGTCTCGCTTCCCATCGGTCAAAAGGGCCATGCTGAATAAAGTGTCAAAACCAGAAATGCAGGACAGGCCATGGAGAAACGGGAGCCTTGCTACGCTGATGGGCGGGATGTAAATTGCCAACAGCCACTCTGGAGAAGTGTACGGTGTGTCCTGAAACATCTAAAAAACTCAGCTTACAGAGCATAGGGAACTTCCACTCATGGGCTTATAAATTGGGAAAACTAAAAATCAGCAAGACACAGGCACCCCAAAGTTTAGGGCTGCTCTGTTGACAAGAACCTCCAGTTCGTTACACCTTAAATATCCCAGGAAAGAGGAAAATGGATAAAGAAGTTGTGGTCCTTATGTACAAAGGAATATCACTCAGCCATGAAATCAACCTCATAAGGCTAGTAGCAGCATGATGAGTGGATTTAGGTACGACGATTCTAAGTGAAATAAGTCACACAGAAAAAGACACTGATCCTAAGATATCACTTATAGAGGCAATGTAAAAACCGCTACACTTGAACTGAATTACAAAACAGAACAGAGTCACACGTTTAGAAAACACACTATGGCTGCTTAACGGGAAAGGTGAGATGGGGTGATGCATAAAACAAGGGTTTGAAATTAGCTCAGATACCGTTCCATAAACCCAATATGTAATAGACAAGACCTACTCCTTGCTCAGTGAACTGGACTCAAGACCCCCTATTCACCGCCCAAGAATATATCTGACTAGTAAGAATCTTAAAACCTATGTATTGATATCTCTCTGTAAGTGAGTCTAGTGGGTGTAAAGCAGCATAAACACAGCAGTGAAAAGCAGCTAAACCCCATTATAAAAATCAATTACTTTTAAAAACCCGTGAAACGAAGACAGTGAAAGAGAGAGAAATTCTTACCAAATTCGTTCAGGGGGTGTGATGCCACCTGTATTGACCATATCTAGACCCACAGCTGATTGAGACATAAGGGTGGACACTCAGGGGCTGAGAGGTTTGGTGAGGTTGGGGGAGCAAACGCAGACCCTTTAAAGGAATACTGCGTGGTACCCATCCCATGGGTCCCAAATCTCCAGGTTCAAGGGCATCTTCCTACATCGAAAACATGCATGAGAAACCCAGAAGATGGTACACCGTGTGATCGGGAAAGGTTTCTAAAACGCTCCTCATTTCTGATCTCCTTGGGCTCGGGTTTGCCATTCCAGCCGCTTTACTAGCAATCTCCCTCCTTGGAGAATCTGCACCTTTAACCTCCTGTTCCGTACAGGTTGCAATTTGTCCTGAGGATGAACGGGAAGAGGGGGAACCAATGAGAGACTAGCTCTAGGTGTTGGGACAGGCACAGCTCACTCTATTTTCCCATCAGGAAGAAGAATTAACCACAGGCTCAGCCTGCGCCCGGAACCAGAATAGGGCCTGAAGCAATCCTGCGCTTTTGCGGCCAGCCTTCAAGAAAGCGAGTTGAAAAATGGAGCTCAGGGGCACTGCAATTCACAAACCTGCAGAGTTATAAATGATAACTCTCGTCCACAAATATATCGAGGGAAGGCAACGAAGAGGATTTGAAAGCAAGGCACAATTGCAGGAAACAGATTTCAGGAGGTAGATTCGAATCGCCTTTAAAGCACAGGAAAAGCGGCGAAACCTCGACAATGATGCCCTTGGCCAAAAAGGGCGTATGCGTTTTTTCCTGAATATATTCAGGAAAAAACGCATACGCCCTTTTTGGCCAACCAAGCAACCTGGAAAGGCAAATCAGCGCTACAAAGAAGTCTCGCTTCCCATCGGTCAAAAGGGCCATGCTGAATAAAGTGTCAAAACCAGAAATGCAGGACAGGCCATGGAGAAACGGGAGCCTTGCTACGCTGATGGGCGGGATGTAAATTGCCAACAGCCACCCTGGAGAAGTGTACGGTGTGTCCTGAAACATCTAAAAAACTCAGCTTACAGAGCATAGGGCACTTCCACTCATGGGCTTATAAATTGGGAAAACTAAAAATCAGCAAGACACAGGCACCCCAAAGTTTAAGGCTGCTCTGTTGACAAGAACCTCCACTTCGTTACACCTTAAATATCCCAGGAAAGAGGAAAATGGATAAAGAAGTTGTGGTCCTTATGTACAAAGGAATATCACTCAGCCATGAAATCAACGTCATAAGGCTAGTAGCAGCATGATGAGTGGATTTAGGTACGACGATTCTAAGTGAAATAAGTCACACAGAAAAAGACACTGATCCTAAGATATCACTTATAGAGGCAATGTAAAAACCGCTACACTTGAACTGAATTACAAAACAGAACAGAGTCACACGTTTAGAAAACACACTATGGCTGCTTAACGGGAAAGGAGAGGTGGGGTGATGCATAAAACAAGGGTTTCAAATTAGCTCAGATACCGTTCCATAAACCCAATATGTAATAGACAAGACCTACTCCTTGCTCAGTGAACTGGACTCAAGACCCCCTATTCACCGCCCAAGAATATATCTGACTAGTAAGACTGTTAAAACCTATGTATTGATATCTCTCTGTAAGTGAGACTTGTGGATGTAAAGCGGCATAAACACAGCAGTGAAAAGCAGCTAAACCCCATTACAAAAATCAATTACTGGGCTTCCCTGGTTGCGCAGTGTCTGAGAATCTGCCTGCTAATGCAGGAAACACGGGTTCGAGCCCTGGTCTGGGAAGATCCCACATGCCGTGGAGCAACTAGGCCCGTGAGCCACAACTACTGAGCCTGCGCGTCTGGAGCCTGTGCTCCGCAACAAGAGAGGCCAAAATAGTGAGAGGCCCGCGCACCAAGATGAAGAGTGGCCCCCACTTGCCACAACTGGAGAAAGCCCTAGCACAGAAACGAAGACCCAACATAACAATCAATTAATCAATGAATCACTAAAGAAATCTTAAAAAAAAAATTTGCTTATATTTAAAAAAAAACATTACTTTAAAAAACCCGTGAAACAAAGACAGTGAAAGAGAGAGAAATTCTTACCAAATTCGTTCAGGGGCTGTGATGCCACCTGGATTGACCATACCTAGACCCACAGGTGATTGAGACATAAGGGTGGACACTCAGGGGCTGAGAGGTTTGGTGAGGTTGGGGGAGCAAACGCAGACCCTTTAAAGGAATACTGCGTGGTACCCATCCCATGGGTCCCAAATCTCCAGGTTCAAGGGCATCTTCCTACATCGAAAACATGCATGAGAAACCCAAAAGGTGGTACACCATGTGATCGGGAAAGGTTTCTAAAACGCTCCTCATTTCTCATCTCCTTGGGCTCGGGTTCGCCATTCCAGCCGCTTTACTAGCAATCTCCCTCCTTGGAGAATCAGCACCTTTAACCTCCTGTTCCGTACAGGTTGCAATTTGTCCTGAGGATGAACGGGAAGAGGGGGAACCAAGGAGAGACTAGCTCTAGGTGTTGGGACAGGCACAGCTCACTCTATTTTCCCATCAGGAAGAAGAATTAACCACAGGCTCAGCCTGCGCCTGGAACCAGAATAGGGCCTGAAGCAATCCTGCGCTTTTGCGGCCAGCCTTCAAGAAAGGGAGTTGAAAAATGGAGCTCAGGGGCACTGCAATTCACAAACCTGCAGAGTTATAAATGATAACTCTCGTCCACAAATATATCGAGGGAAGGCAACGAAGAGGATTTGAAAGCAAGGCACAATTGCAGGAAACAGATTTCAGGAGGTAGATTCGAATCGCCTTTAAAGCACAGGAAAAGCGGCGAAACCTCGACAATGATGCCCTTGGCCAAAAAGGGCGTATGCGTTTTTTCCTGAATATATTCAGGAAAAAACGCATACGCCCTTTTTGGCCAACCAAGCAACCTGGAAAGGCAAATCAGCGCTACAAAGAAGTCTCGCTTCCCATCGGTCAAAAGGGCCATGCTGAATAAAGTGTCAAAACCAGAAATGCAGGACAGGCCATGGAGAAACGGGAGCCTTGCTACGCTGATGGGCGGGATGTAAATTGCCAACAGCCACTCTGGAGAAGTGTACGGTGTGTCCTGAAACATCTAAAAAACTCAGCTTACAGAGCATAGGGAACTTCCACTCATGGGCTTATAAATTGGGAAAACTAAAAATCAGCAAGACACAGGCACCCCAAAGTTTAGGGCTGCTCTGTTGACAAGAACCTCCAGTTCGTTACACCTTAAATATCCCAGGAAAGAGGAAAATGGATAAAGAAGTTGTGGTCCTTATGTACAAAGGAATATCACTCAGCCATGAAATCAACGTCATAAGGCTAGTAGCAGCATGATGAGTGGATTTAGGTACGACGATTCTAAGTGAAATAAGTCACACAGAAAAAGACACTGATCCTAAGATATCACTTATAGAGGCAATGTAAAAACCGCTACACTTGAACTGAATTACAAAACAGAACAGAGTCACACGTTTAGAAAACACACTATGGCTGCTTAACGGGAAAGGTGAGATGGGGTGATGCATAAAACAAGGGTTTCAAATTAGCTCAGATACCGTTCCATAAACCCAATATGTAATAGACAAGACCTACTCCTTGCTCAGTGAACTGGACTCAAGACACCCTATTCACCGCCCAAGAATATATCTGACTAGTAAGAATCTTAAAACCTATGTATTGATATCTCTCTGTAAGTGAGTCTAGTGGGTGTAAAGCAGCATAAACACAGCAGTGAAAAGCAGCTAAACCCCATTATAAAAATTAATTACTTTTAAAAACCCGTGAAACGAAGACAGTGAAAGAGAGAGAAATTCTTACCAAATTCGTTCAGGGGCTGTGATGCCACCTGTATTGACCATATCTAGACCCACAGCTGATTGAGACATAAGGGTGGACACTCAGGGGCTGAGAGGTTTGGTGAGGTTGGGGGAGCAAACGCAGACCCTTTAAAGGAATACTGCGTGGTACCCATCCCATGGGTCCCAAATCTCCAGGTTCAAGGGCATCTTCCTACATCGAAAACATGCATGAGAAACCCAGAAGATGGTACACCGTGTGATCGGGAAACGTTTCTAAAACGCTCCTCATTTCTGATCTCCTTGGGCTCGGGTTCGCCATTCCAGCCGCTTTACTAGCAATCTCCCTCCTTGGAGAATCTGCACCTTTAACCTCCTGTTCCGTACAGGTTGCAATTTGTCCTGAGGATGAACGGGAAGAGGGGGAACCAATGAGAGACTAGCTCTAGGTGTTGGGACAGGCACAGCTCACTCTATTTTCCCATCAGGAAGAAGAATTAACCACAGGCTCAGCCTGCGCCCGGAACCAGAATAGGGCCTTAAGCAATCCTGCGCTTTTGCGGCCAGCCTTCAAGAAAGCGAGTTGAAAAATGGAGCTCAGGGGCACTGCAATTCACAAACCTGCAGAGTTATAAATGATAACTCTCGTGCACAAATATATTGAGGGAAGGCAATGAAGAGGATTTGAAAGCAAGGCACAATTGCAGGAAACAGATTTCAGGAGGTAGATTCGAATCGCCTTTAAAGCACAGGAAAAGCGGCAAAACCTCGACAATGATGCCCTTGGCCAAAAAGGGCGTATGCGTTTTTTCCTGAATATATTCCGGAAAAAACGCATACGCCCTTTTTGGCCAACCAAGCAACCTGGAAAGGCAAATCAGCGCTACAAAGAAGTCTCGCTTCCCATCGGTCAAAAGGGCCATGCTGAATAAAGTGTCAAAACCAGAAATGCAGGACAGGCCATGGAGAAACGGGAGCCTTGCTACGCTGATGGGCGGGATGTAAATTGCCAACAGCCACCCTGGAGAAGTGTACGGTGTGTCCTGAAACATCTAAAAAACTCAGCTTACAGAGCATAGGGCACTTCCACTCATGGGCTTATAAATTGGGAAAACTAAAAATCAGCAAGACACAGGCACCCCAAAGTTTAAGGCTGCTCTGTTGACAAGAACCTCCACTTCGTTACACCTTAAATATCCCAGGAAAGAGGAAAATGGATAAAGAAGTTGTGGTCCTTATGTACAAAGGAATATCACTCAGCCATGAAATCAACGTCATAAGGCTAGTAGCAGCATGATGAGTGGATTTAGGTACGACGATTCTAAGTGAAATAAGTCACACAGAAAAAGACACTGATCCTAAGATATCACTTATAGAGGCAATGTAAAAACCGCTACACTTGAACTGAATTACAAAACAGAACAGAGTCACACGTTTAGAAAACACACTATGGCTGCTTAACGGGAAAGGAGAGGTGGGGTGATGCATAAAACAAGGGTTTCAAATTAGCTCAGATACCGTTCCATAAACCCAATATGTAATAGACAAGACCTACTCCTTGCTCAGTGAACTGGACTCAACACCCCCTATTCACCGCCCAAGAATATATCTGACTAGTAAGACTGTTAAAACCTATGTATTGATATCTCTCTGTAAGTGAGACTTGTGGATGTAAAGCGGCATAAACACAGCAGTGAAAAGCAGCTAAACCCCATTACAAAAATCAATTACTGGGCTTCCCTGGTTGCGCAGTGTCTGAGAATCTGCCTGCTAATGCAGGAAACACGGGTTCGAGCCCTGGTCTGGGAAGATCCCACATGCCGTGGAGCAACTAGGCCCGTGAGCCACAACTACTGAGCCTGCGCGTCTGGAGCCTGTGCTCCGCAACAAGAGAGGCCAAAATAGTGAGAGGCCCGCGCACCAAGATGAAGAGTGGCCCCCACTTGCCACAACTGGAGAAAGCCCTAGCACAGAAACGAAGACCCAACATAACAATCAATTAATCAATGAATCACTAAAGAAATCTTAAAAAAAAAATTTGCTTATATTTAAAAAAAAACATTACTTTAAAAAACCCGTGAAACAAAGACAGTGAAAGAGAGAGAAATTCTTACCAAATTCGTTCAGGGGCTGTGATGCCACCTGGATTGACCATACCTAGACCCACAGGTGATTGAGACATAAGGGTGGACACTCAGGGGCTGAGAGGTTTGGTGAGGTTGGGGGAGCAAACGCAGACCCTTTAAAGGAATACTGCGTGGTACCCATCCCATGGGTCCCAAATCTCCAGGTTCAAGGGCATCTTCCTACATCGAAAACATGCATGAGAAACCCAAAAGGTGGTACACCATGTGATCGGGAAAGGTTTCTAAAACGCTCCTCATTTCTCATCTCCTTGGGCTCGGGTTCGCCATTCCAGCCGCTTTACTAGCAATCTCCCTCCTTGGAGAATCAGCACCTTTAACCTCCTGTTCCGTACAGGTTGCAATTTGTCCTGAGGATGAACGGGAAGAGGGGGAACCAAGGAGAGACTAGCTCTAGGTGTTGGGACAGGCACAGCTCACTCTATTTTCCCATCAGGAAGAAGAATTAACCACAGGCTCAGCCTGCGCCTGGAACCAGAATAGGGCCTGAAGCAATCCTGCGCTTTTGCGGCCAGCCTTCAAGAAAGGGAGTTGAAAAATGGAGCTCAGGGGCACTGCAATTCAAAAACCTGCAGAGTTATAAATGATAACTCTCGTCCACAAATATATCGAGGGAAGGCAACGAAGAGGATTTGAAAGCAAGGCACAATTGCAGGAAACAGATTTCAGGAGGTAGATTCGAATCGCCTTTAAAGCACAGGAAAAGCGGCGAAACCTCGACAATGATGCCCTTGGCCAAAAAGGGCGTATGCGTTTTTTCCTGAATATATTCAGGAAAAAACGCATACGCCCTTTTTGGCCAACCAAGCAACCTGGAAAGGCAAATCAGCGCTACAAAGAAGTCTCGCTTCCCATCGGTCAAAAGGGCCATGCTGAATAAAGTGTCAAAACCAGAAATGCAGGACAGGCCATGGAGAAACGGGAGCCTTGCTACGCTGATGGGCGGGATGTAAATTGCCAACAGCCACTCTGGAGAAGTGTACGGTGTGTCCTGAAACATCTAAACAACTCAGCTTACAGAGCATAGGGAACTTCCACTCATGGGCTTATAAATTGGGAAAACTAAAAATCAGCAAGACACAGGCACCCCAAAGTTTAGGGCTGCTCTGTTGACAAGAACCTCCAGTTCGTTACACCTTAAATATCCCAGGAAAGAGGAAAATGGATAAAGAAGTTGTGGTCCTTATGTACAAAGGAATATCACTCAGCCATGAAATCAACGTCATAAGGCTAGTAGCAGCATGATGAGTGGATTTAGGTACGACGATTCTAAGTGAAATAAGTCACACAGAAAAAGACACTGATCCTAAGATATCACTTATAGAGGCAATGTAAAAACCGCTACACTTGAACTGAATTACAAAACAGAACAGAGTCACACGTTTAGAAAACACACTATGGCTGCTTAACGGGAAAGGTGAGATGGGGTGATGCATAAAACAAGGGTTTCAAATTAGCTCAGATACCGTTCCATAAACCCAATATGTAATAGACAAGACCTACTCCTTGCTCAGTGAACTGGACTCAAGACACCCTATTCACCGCCCAAGAATATATCTGACTAGTAAGAATCTTAAAACCTATGTATTGATATCTCTCTGTAAGTGAGTCTAGTGGGTGTAAAGCAGCATAAACACAGCAGTGAAAAGCAGCTAAACCCCATTATAAAAATTAATTACTTTTAAAAACCCGTGAAACGAAGACAGTGAAAGAGAGAGAAATTCTTACCAAATTCGTTCAGGGGCTGTGATGCCACCTGTATTGACCATATCTAGACCCACAGCTGATTGAGACATAAGGGTGGACACTCAGGGGCTGAGAGGTTTGGTGAGGTTGGGGGAGCAAACGCAGACCCTTTAAAGGAATACTGCGTGGTACCCATCCCATGGGTCCCAAATCTCCAGGTTCAAGGGCATCTTCCTACATCGAAAACATGCATGAGAAACCCAGAAGATGGTACACCGTGTGATCGGGAAACGTTTCTAAAACGCTCCTCATTTCTGATCTCCTTGGGCTCGGGTTCGCCATTCCAGCCGCTTTACTAGCAATCTCCCTCCTTGGAGAATCTGCACCTTTAACCTCCTGTTCCGTACAGGTTGCAATTTGTCCTGAGGATGAACGGGAAGAGGGGGAACCAATGAGAGACTAGCTCTAGGTGTTGGGACAGGCACAGCTCACTCTATTTTCCCATCAGGAAGAAGAATTAACCACAGGCTCAGCCTGCGCCCGGAACCAGAATAGGGCCTTAAGCAATCCTGCGCTTTTGCGGCCAGCCTTCAAGAAAGCGAGTTGAAAAATGGAGCTCAGGGGCACTGCAATTCACAAACCTGCAGAGTTATAAATGATAACTCTCGTGCACAAATATATTGAGGGAAGGCAATGAAGAGGATTTGAAAGCAAGGCACAATTGCAGGAAACAGATTTCAGGAGGTAGATTCGAATCGCCTTTAAAGCACAGGAAAAGCGGCAAAACCTCGACAATGATGCCCTTGGCCAAAAAGGGCGTATGCGTTTTTTCCTGAATATATTCCGGAAAAAACGCATACGCCCTTTTTGGCCAACCAAGCAACCTGGAAAGGCAAATCAGCGCTACAAAGAAGTCTCGCTTCCCATCGGTCAAAAGGGCCATGCTGAATAAAGTGTCAAAACCAGAAATGCAGGACAGGCCATGGAGAAACGGGAGCCTTGCTACGCTGATGGGCGGGATGTAAATTGCCAACAGCCACCCTGGAGAAGTGTACGGTGTGTCCTGAAACATCTAAAAAACTCAGCTTACAGAGCATAGGGCACTTCCACTCATGGGCTTATAAATTGGGAAAACTAAAAATCAGCAAGACACAGGCACCCCAAAGTTTAAGGCTGCTCTGTTGACAAGAACCTCCACTTCGTTACACCTTAAATATCCCAGGAAAGAGGAAAATGGATAAAGAAGTTGTGGTCCTTATGTACAAAGGAATATCACTCAGCCATGAAATCAACGTCATAAGGCTAGTAGCAGCATGATGAGTGGATTTAGGTACGACGATTCTAAGTGAAATAAGTCACACAGAAAAAGACACTGATCCTAAGATATCACTTATAGAGGCAATGTAAAAACCGCTACACTTGAACTGAATTACAAAACAGAACAGAGTCACACGTTTAGAAAACACACTATGGCTGCTTAACGGGAAAGGAGAGGTGGGGTGATGCATAAAACAAGGGTTTCAAATTAGCTCAGATACCGTTCCATAAACCCAATATGTAATAGACAAGACCTACTCCTTGCTCAGTGAACTGGACTCAAGACCCCCTATTCACCGCCCAAGAATATATCTGACTAGTAAGACTGTTAAAACCTATGTATTGATATCTCTCTGTAAGTGAGACTTGTGGATGTAAAGCGGCATAAACACAGCAGTGAAAAGCAGCTAAACCCCATTACAAAAATCAATTACTGGGCTTCCCTGGTTGCGCAGTGTCTGAGAATCTGCCTGCTAATGCAGGAAACACGGGTTCGAGCCCTGGTCTGGGAAGATCCCACATGCCGTGGAGCAACTAGGCCCGTGAGCCACAACTACTGAGCCTGCGCGTCTGGAGCCTGTGCTCCGCAACAAGAGAGGCCAAAATAGTGAGAGGCCCGCGCACCAAGATGAAGAGTGGCCCCCACTTGCCACAACTGGAGAAAGCCCTAGCACAGAAACGAAGACCCAACATAACAATCAATTAATCAATGAATCACTAAAGAAATCTTAAAAAAAAAATTTGCTTATATTTAAAAAAAAACATTACTTTAAAAAACCCGTGAAACAAAGACAGTGAAAGAGAGAGAAATTCTTACCAAATTCGTTCAGGGGCTGTGATGCCACCTGGATTGACCATACCTAGACCCACAGGTGATTGAGACATAAGGGTGGACACTCAGGGGCTGAGAGGTTTGGTGAGGTTGGGGGAGCAAACGCAGACCCTTTAAAGGAATACTGCGTGGTACCCATCCCATGGGTCCCAAATCTCCAGGTTCAAGGGCATCTTCCTACATCGAAAACATGCATGAGAAACCCAAAAGGTGGTACACCATGTGATCGGGAAAGGTTTCTAAAACGCTCCTCATTTCTCATCTCCTTGGGCTCGGGTTCGCCATTCCAGCCGCTTTACTAGCAATCTCCCTCCTTGGAGAATCAGCACCTTTAACCTCCTGTTCCGTACAGGTTGCAATTTGTCCTGAGGATGAACGGGAAGAGGGGGAACCAAGGAGAGACTAGCTCTAGGTGTTGGGACAGGCACAGCTCACTCTATTTTCCCATCAGGAAGAAGAATTAACCACAGGCTCAGCCTGCGCCTGGAACCAGAATAGGGCCTGAAGCAATCCTGCGCTTTTGCGGCCAGCCTTCAAGAAAGGGAGTTGAAAAATGGAGCTCAGGGGCACTGCAATTCACAAACCTGCAGAGTTATAAATGATAACTCTCGTGCACAAATATATTGAGGGAAGGCAATGAAGAGGATTTGAAAGCAAGGCACAATTGCAGGAAACAGATTTCAGGAGGTAGATTCGAATCGCCTTTAAAGCACAGGAAAAGCGGCAAAACCTCGACAATGATGCCCTTGGCCAAAAAGGGCGTATGCGTTTTTTCCTGAATATATTCCGGAAAAAACGCATACGCCCTTTTTGGCCAACCAAGCAACCTGGAAAGGCAAATCAGCGCTACAAAGAAGTCTCGCTTCCCATCGGTCAAAAGGGCCATGCTGAATAAAGTGTCAAAACCAGAAATGCAGGACAGGCCATGGAGAAACGGGAGCCTTGCTACGCTGATGGGCGGGATGTAAATTGCCAACAGCCACCCTGGAGAAGTGTACGGTGTGTCCTGAAACATCTAAAAAACTCAGCTTACAGAGCATAGGGCACTTCCACTCATGGGCTTATAAATTGGGAAAACTAAAAATCAGCAAGACACAGGCACCCCAAAGTTTAAGGCTGCTCTGTTGACAAGAACCTCCACTTCGTTACACCTTAAATATCCCAGGAAAGAGGAAAATGGATAAAGAAGTTGTGGTCCTTATGTACAAAGGAATATCACTCAGCCATGAAATCAACGTCATAAGGCTAGTAGCAGCATGATGAGTGGATTTAGGTACGACGATTCTAAGTGAAATAAGTCACACAGAAAAAGACACTGATCCTAAGATATCACTTATAGAGGCAATGTAAAAACCGCTACACTTGAACTGAATTACAAAACAGAACAGAGTCACACGTTTAGAAAACACACTATGGCTGCTTAACGGGAAAGGAGAGGTGGGGTGATGCATAAAACAAGGGTTTCAAATTAGCTCAGATACCGTTCCATAAACCCAATATGTAATAGACAAGACCTACTCCTTGCTCAGTGAACTGGACTCAAGACCCCCTATTCACCGCCCAAGAATATATCTGACTAGTAAGACTGTTAAAACCTATGTATTGATATCTCTCTGTAAGTGAGACTTGTGGATGTAAAGCGGCATAAACACAGCAGTGAAAAGCAGCTAAACCCCATTACAAAAATCAATTACTGGGCTTCCCTGGTTGCGCAGTGTCTGAGAATCTGCCTGCTAATGCAGGAAACACGGGTTCGAGCCCTGGTCTGGGAAGATCCCACATGCCGTGGAGCAACTAGGCCCGTGAGCCACAACTACTGAGCCTGCGCGTCTGGAGCCTGTGCTCCGCAACAAGAGAGGCCAAAATAGTGAGAGGCCCGCGCACCAAGATGAAGAGTGGCCCCCACTTGCCACAACTGGAGAAAGCCCTAGCACAGAAACGAAGACCCAACATAACAATCAATTAATCAATGAATCACTAAAGAAATCTTAAAAAAAAAATTTGCTTATATTTAAAAAAAAACATTACTTTAAAAAACCCGTGAAACAAAGACAGTGAAAGAGAGAGAAATTCTTACCAAATTCGTTCAGGGGCTGTGATGCCACCTGGATTGACCATACCTAGACCCACAGGTGATTGAGACATAAGGGTGGACACTCAGGGGCTGAGAGGTTTGGTGAGGTTGGGGGAGCAAACGCAGACCCTTTAAAGGAATACTGCGTGGTACCCATCCCATGGGTCCCAAATCTCCAGGTTCAAGGGCATCTTCCTACATCGAAAACATGCATGAGAAACCCAAAAGGTGGTACACCATGTGATCGGGAAAGGTTTCTAAAACGCTCCTCATTTCTCATCTCCTTGGGCTCGGGTTCGCCATTCCAGCCGCTTTACTAGCAATCTCCCTCCTTGGAGAATCAGCACCTTTAACCTCCTGTTCCGTACAGGTTGCAATTTGTCCTGAGGATGAACGGGAAGAGGGGGAACCAAGGAGAGACTAGCTCTAGGTGTTGGGACAGGCACAGCTCACTCTATTTTCCCATCAGGAAGAAGAATTAACCACAGGCTCAGCCTGCGCCTGGAACCAGAATAGGGCCTGAAGCAATCCTGCGCTTTTGCGGCCAGCCTTCAAGAAAGGGAGTTGAAAAATGGAGCTCAGTGGCACTGCAATTCACAAACCTGCAGAGTTATAAATGATAACTCTCGTCCACAAATATATCGAGGGAAGGCAACGAAGAGGATTTGAAAGCAAGGCACAATTGCAGGAAACAGATTTCAGGAGGTAGATTCGAATCGCCTTTAAAGCACAGGAAAAGCGGCGAAACCTCGACAATGATGCCCTTGGCCAAAAAGGGCGTATGCGTTTTTTCCTGAATATATTCAGGAAAAAACGCATACGCCCTTTTTGGCCAACCAAGCAACCTGGAAAGGCAAATCAGCGCTACAAAGAAGTCTCGCTTCCCATCGGTCAAAAGGGCCATGCTGAATAAAGTGTCAAAACCAGAAATGCAGGACAGGCCATGGAGAAACGGGAGCCTTGCTACGCTGATGGGCGGGATGTAAATTGCCAACAGCCACTCTGGAGAAGTGTACGGTGTGTCCTGAAACATCTAAAAAACTCAGCTTACAGAGCATAGGGAACTTCCACTCATGGGCTTATAAATTGGGAAAACTAAAAATCAGCAAGACACAGGCACCCCAAAGTTTAGGGCTGCTCTGTTGACAAGAACCTCCAGTTCGTTACACCTTAAATATCCCAGGAAAGAGGAAAATGGATAAAGAAGTTGTGGTCCTTATGTACAAAGGAATATCACTCAGCCATGAAATCAACGTCATAAGGCTAGTAGCAGCATGATGAGTGGATTTAGGTACGACGATTCTAAGTGAAATAAGTCACACAGAAAAAGACACTGATCCTAAGATATCACTTATAGAGGCAATGTAAAAACCGCTACACTTGAACTGAATTACAAAACAGAACAGAGTCACACGTTTAGAAAACACACTATGGCTGCTTAACGGGAAAGGTGAGATGGGGTGATGCATAAAACAAGGGTTTGAAATTAGCTCAGATACCGTTCCATAAACCCAATATGTAATAGACAAGACCTACTCCTTGCTCAGTGAACTGGACTCAAGACCCCCTATTCACCGCCCAAGAATATATCTGACTAGTAAGAATCTTAAAACCTATGTATTGATATCTCTCTGTAAGTGAGTCTAGTGGGTGTAAAGCAGCATAAACACAGCAGTGAAAAGCAGCTAAACCCCATTATAAAAATCAATTACTTTTAAAAACCCGTGAAACAAAGACAGTGAAAGAGAGAGAAATTCTTACCAAATTCGTTCACGGGCTGTGATGCCACCTGGATTGACCATATCTAGACCCACAGGTGATTGAGACATAAGGGTGGACACTCAGGGGCTGAGAGGTTTGGTGAGGTTGGGGGAGCAAACGCAGACCCTTTAAAGGAATACTGCGTGGTACCCATCCCATGGGTCCCAAATCTCCAGGTTCAAGGGCATCTTCCTACATCGAAAACATGCATGAGAAACCCAAAAGGTGGTACACCATGTGATCGGGAAAGGTTTCTAAAACGCTCCTCATTTCTCATCTCCTTGGGCTCGGGTTCGCCATTCCAGCCGCTTTACTAGCAATCTCCCTCCTTGGAGAATCAGCACCTTTAACCTCCTGTTCCGTACAGGTTGCAATTTGTCCTGAGGATGAACGGGAAGAGGGGGAACCAAGGAGAGACTAGCTCTAGGTGTTGGGACAGGCACAGCTCACTCTATTTTCCCATCAGGAAGAAGAATTAACCACAGGCTCAGCCTGCGCATGGAACCAGAATAGGGCCTGAAGCAATCCTGCGCTTTTGCGGCCAGCCTTCAAGAAAGGGAGTTGAAAAATGGAGCTCAGGGGCACTGCAATTCACAAACCTGCAGAGTTATAAATGATAACTCTCGTCCACAAATATATCGAGGGAAGGCAACGAAGAGGATTTGAAAGCAAGGCACAATTGCAGGAAACAGATTTCAGGAGGTAGATTAGAATCGCCTTTAAAGCACAGGAAAAGCGGCGAAACCTCGACAATGATGCCCTTGGCCAAAAAGGGCGTATGCGTTTTTTCCTGAATATATTCAGGAAAAAACGCATACGCCCTTTTTGGCCAACCAAGCAACCTGGAAAGGCAAATCAGCGCTACAAAGAAGTCTCGCTTCCCATCGGTCAAAAGGGCCATGCTGAATAAAGTGTCAAAACCAGAAATGCAGGACAGGCCATGGAGAAACGGGAGCCTTGCTACGCTGATGGGCGGGATGTAAATTGCCAACAGCCACCCTGGAGAAGTGTACGGTGTGTCCTGAAACATCTAAAAAACTCAGCTTACAGAGCATAGGGCACTTCCACTCATGGGCTTATAAATTGGGAAAACTAAAAATCAGCAAGACACAGGCACCCCAAAGTTTAAGGCTGCTCTGTTGACAAGAACCTCCACTTCGTTACACCTTAAATATCCCAGGAAAGAGGAAAATGGATAAAGAAGTTGTGGTCCTTATGTACAAAGGAATATCACTCAGCCATGAAATCAACGTCATAAGGCTAGTAGCAGCATGATGAGTGGATTTAGGTACGACGATTCTAAGTGAAATAAGTCACACAGAAAAAGACACTGATCCTAAGATATCACTTATAGAGGCAATGTAAAAACCGCTACACTTGAACTGAATTACAAAACAGAACAGAGTCACACGTTTAGAAAACACACTATGGCTGCTTAACGGGAAAGGAGAGGTGGGGTGATGCATAAAACAAGGGTTTCAAATTAGCTCAGATACCGTTCCATAAACCCAATATGTAATAGACAAGACCTACTCCTTGCTCAGTGAACTGGACTCAACACCCCCTATTCACCGCCCAAGAATATATCTGACTAGTAAGACTGTTAAAACCTATGTATTGATATCTCTCTGTAAGTGAGACTTGTGGATGTAAAGCGGCATAAACACAGCAGTGAAAAGCAGCTAAACCCCATTACAAAAATCAATTACTGGGCTTCCCTGGTTGCGCAGTGTCTGAGAATCTGCCTGCTAATGCAGGAAACACGGGTTCGAGCCCTGGTCTGGGAAGATCCCACATGCCGTGGAGCAACTAGGCCCGTGAGCCACAACTACTGAGCCTGCGCGTCTGGAGCCTGTGCTCCGCAACAAGAGAGGCCAAAATAGTGAGAGGCCCGCGCACCAAGATGAAGAGTGGCCCCCACTTGCCACAACTGGAGAAAGCCCTAGCACAGAAACGAAGACCCAACATAACAATCAATTAATCAATGAATCACTAAAGAAATCTTAAAAAAAAAATTTGCTTATATTTAAAAAAAAACATTACTTTAAAAAACCCGTGAAACAAAGACAGTGAAAGAGAGAGAAATTCTTACCAAATTCGTTCAGGGGCTGTGATGCCACCTGGATTGACCATACCTAGACCCACAGGTGATTGAGACATAAGGGTGGACACTCAGGGGCTGAGAGGTTTGGTGAGGTTGGGGGAGCAAACGCAGACCCTTTAAAGGAATACTGCGTGGTACCCATCCCATGGGTCCCAAATCTCCAGGTTCAAGGGCATCTTCCTACATCGAAAACATGCATGAGAAACCCAAAAGGTGGTACACCATGTGATCGGGAAAGGTTTCTAAAACGCTCCTCATTTCTCATCTCCTTGGGCTCGGGTTCGCCATTCCAGCCGCTTTACTAGCAATCTCCCTCCTTGGAGAATCAGCACCTTTAACCTCCTGTTCCGTACAGGTTGCAATTTGTCCTGAGGATGAACGGGAAGAGGGGGAACCAAGGAGAGACTAGCTCTAGGTGTTGGGACAGGCACAGCTCACTCTATTTTCCCATCAGGAAGAAGAATTAACCACAGGCTCAGCCTGCGCCTGGAACCAGAATAGGGCCTGAAGCAATCCTGCGCTTTTGCGGCCAGCCTTCAAGAAAGGGAGTTGAAAAATGGAGCTCAGGGGCACTGCAATTCAAAAACCTGCAGAGTTATAAATGATAACTCTCGTCCACAAATATATCGAGGGAAGGCAACGAAGAGGATTTGAAAGCAAGGCACAATTGCAGGAAACAGATTTCAGGAGGTAGATTCGAATCGCCTTTAAAGCACAGGAAAAGCGGCGAAACCTCGACAATGATGCCCTTGGCCAAAAAGGGCGTATGCGTTTTTTCCTGAATATATTCAGGAAAAAACGCATACGCCCTTTTTGGCCAACCAAGCAACCTGGAAAGGCAAATCAGCGCTACAAAGAAGTCTCGCTTCCCATCGGTCAAAAGGGCCATGCTGAATAAAGTGTCAAAACCAGAAATGCAGGACAGGCCATGGAGAAACGGGAGCCTTGCTACGCTGATGGGCGGGATGTAAATTGCCAACAGCCACTCTGGAGAAGTGTACGGTGTGTCCTGAAACATCTAAAAAACTCAGCTTACAGAGCATAGGGAACTTCCACTCATGGGCTTATAAATTGGGAAAACTAAAAATCAGCAAGACACAGGCACCCCAAAGTTTAGGGCTGCTCTGTTGACAAGAACCTCCAGTTCGTTACACCTTAAATATCCCAGGAAAGAGGAAAATGGATAAAGAAGTTGTGGTCCTTATGTACAAAGGAATATCACTCAGCCATGAAATCAACGTCATAAGGCTAGTAGCAGCATGATGAGTGGATTTAGGTACGACGATTCTAAGTGAAATAAGTCACACAGAAAAAGACACTGATCCTAAGATATCACTTATAGAGGCAATGTAAAAACCGCTACACTTGAACTGAATTACAAAACAGAACAGAGTCACACGTTTAGAAAACACACTATGGCTGCTTAACGGGAAAGGTGAGATGGGGTGATGCATAAAACAAGGGTTTCAAATTAGCTCAGATACCGTTCCATAAACCCAATATGTAATAGACAAGACCTACTCCTTGCTCAGTGAACTGGACTCAAGACACCCTATTCACCGCCCAAGAATATATCTGACTAGTAAGAATCTTAAAACCTATGTATTGATATCTCTCTGTAAGTGAGTCTAGTGGGTGTAAAGCAGCATAAACACAGCAGTGAAAAGCAGCTAAACCCCATTATAAAAATTAATTACTTTTAAAAACCCGTGAAACGAAGACAGTGAAAGAGAGAGAAATTCTTACCAAATTCGTTCAGGGGCTGTGATGCCACCTGTATTGACCATATCTAGACCCACAGCTGATTGAGACATAAGGGTGGACACTCAGGGGCTGAGAGGTTTGGTGAGGTTGGGGGAGCAAACGCAGACCCTTTAAAGGAATACTGCGTGGTACCCATCCCATGGGTCCCAAATCTCCAGGTTCAAGGGCATCTTCCTACATCGAAAACATGCATGAGAAACCCAGAAGATGGTACACCGTGTGATCGGGAAACGTTTCTAAAACGCTCCTCATTTCTGATCTCCTTGGGCTCGGGTTCGCCATTCCAGCCGCTTTACTAGCAATCTCCCTCCTTGGAGAATCTGCACCTTTAACCTCCTGTTCCGTACAGGTTGCAATTTGTCCTGAGGATGAACGGGAAGAGGGGGAACCAATGAGAGACTAGCTCTAGGTGTTGGGACAGGCACAGCTCACTCTATTTTCCCATCAGGAAGAAGAATTAACCACAGGCTCAGCCTGCGCCCGGAACCAGAATAGGGCCTTAAGCAATCCTGCGCTTTTGCGGCCAGCCTTCAAGAAAGCGAGTTGAAAAATGGAGCTCAGGGGCACTGCAATTCACAAACCTGCAGAGTTATAAATGATAACTCTCGTGCACAAATATATTGAGGGAAGGCAATGAAGAGGATTTGAAAGCAAGGCACAATTGCAGGAAACAGATTTCAGGAGGTAGATTCGAATCGCCTTTAAAGCACAGGAAAAGCGGCAAAACCTCGACAATGATGCCCTTGGCCAAAAAGGGCGTATGCGTTTTTTCCTGAATATATTCCGGAAAAAACGCATACGCCCTTTTTGGCCAACCAAGCAACCTGGAAAGGCAAATCAGCGCTACAAAGAAGTCTCGCTTCCCATCGGTCAAAAGGGCCATGCTGAATAAAGTGTCAAAACCAGAAATGCAGGACAGGCCATGGAGAAACGGGAGCCTTGCTACGCTGATGGGCGGGATGTAAATTGCCAACAGCCACCCTGGAGAAGTGTACGGTGTGTCCTGAAACATCTAAAAAACTCAGCTTACAGAGCATAGGGCACTTCCACTCATGGGCTTATAAATTGGGAAAACTAAAAATCAGCAAGACACAGGCACCCCAAAGTTTAAGGCTGCTCTGTTGACAAGAACCTCCACTTCGTTACACCTTAAATATCCCAGGAAAGAGGAAAATGGATAAAGAAGTTGTGGTCCTTATGTACAAAGGAATATCACTCAGCCATGAAATCAACGTCATAAGGCTAGTAGCAGCATGATGAGTGGATTTAGGTACGACGATTCTAAGTGAAATAAGTCACACAGAAAAAGACACTGATCCTAAGATATCACTTATAGAGGCAATGTAAAAACCGCTACACTTGAACTGAATTACAAAACAGAACAGAGTCACACGTTTAGAAAACACACTATGGCTGCTTAACGGGAAAGGAGAGGTGGGGTGATGCATAAAACAAGGGTTTCAAATTAGCTCAGATACCGTTCCATAAACCCAATATGTAATAGACAAGACCTACTCCTTGCTCAGTGAACTGGACTCAAGACCCCCTATTCACCGCCCAAGAATATATCTGACTAGTAAGACTGTTAAAACCTATGTATTGATATCTCTCTGTAAGTGAGACTTGTGGATGTAAAGCGGCATAAACACAGCAGTGAAAAGCAGCTAAACCCCATTACAAAAATCAATTACTGGGCTTCCCTGGTTGCGCAGTGTCTGAGAATCTGCCTGCTAATGCAGGAAACACGGGTTCGAGCCCTGGTCTGGGAAGATCCCACATGCCGTGGAGCAACTAGGCCCGTGAGCCACAACTACTGAGCCTGCGCGTCTGGAGCCTGTGCTCCGCAACAAGAGAGGCCAAAATAGTGAGAGGCCCGCGCACCAAGATGAAGAGTGGCCCCCACTTGCCACAACTGGAGAAAGCCCTAGCACAGAAACGAAGACCCAACATAACAATCAATTAATCAATGAATCACTAAAGAAATCTTAAAAAAAAAATTTGCTTATATTTAAAAAAAAACATTACTTTAAAAAACCCGTGAAACAAAGACAGTGAAAGAGAGAGAAATTCTTACCAAATTCGTTCAGGGGCTGTGATGCCACCTGGATTGACCATACCTAGACCCACAGGTGATTGAGACATAAGGGTGGACACTCAGGGGCTGAGAGGTTTGGTGAGGTTGGGGGAGCAAACGCAGACCCTTTAAAGGAATACTGCGTGGTACCCATCCCATGGGTCCCAAATCTCCAGGTTCAAGGGCATCTTCCTACATCGAAAACATGCATGAGAAACCCAAAAGGTGGTACACCATGTGATCGGGAAAGGTTTCTAAAACGCTCCTCATTTCTCATCTCCTTGGGCTCGGGTTCGCCATTCCAGCCGCTTTACTAGCAATCTCCCTCCTTGGAGAATCAGCACCTTTAACCTCCTGTTCCGTACAGGTTGCAATTTGTCCTGAGGATGAACGGGAAGAGGGGGAACCAAGGAGAGACTAGCTCTAGGTGTTGGGACAGGCACAGCTCACTCTATTTTCCCATCAGGAAGAAGAATTAACCACAGGCTCAGCCTGCGCCTGGAACCAGAATAGGGCCTGAAGCAATCCTGCGCTTTTGCGGCCAGCCTTCAAGAAAGGGAGTTGAAAAATGGAGCTCAGGGGCACTGCAATTCACAAACCTGCAGAGTTATAAATGATAACTCTCGTCCACAAATATATCGAGGGAAGGCAACGAAGAGGATTTGAAAGCAAGGCACAATTGCAGGAAACAGATTTCAGGAGGTAGATTCGAATCGCCTTTAAAGCACAGGAAAAGCGGCGAAACCTCGACAATGATGCCCTTGGCCAAAAAGGGCGTATGCGTTTTTTCCTGAATATATTCAGGAAAAAACGCATACGCCCTTTTTGGCCAACCAAGCAACCTGGAAAGGCAAATCAGCGCTACAAAGAAGTCTCGCTTCCCATCGGTCAAAAGGGCCATGCTGAATAAAGTGTCAAAACCAGAAATGCAGGACAGGCCATGGAGAAACGGGAGCCTTGCTACGCTGATGGGCGGGATGTAAATTGCCAACAGCCACTCTGGAGAAGTGTACGGTGTGTCCTGAAACATCTAAAAAACTCAGCTTACAGAGCATAGGGAACTTCCACTCATGGGCTTATAAATTGGGAAAACTAAAAATCAGCAAGACACAGGCACCCCAAAGTTTAGGGCTGCTCTGTTGACAAGAACCTCCAGTTCGTTACACCTTAAATATCCCAGGAAAGAGGAAAATGGATAAAGAAGTTGTGGTCCTTATGTACAAAGGAATATCACTCAGCCATGAAATCAACCTCATAAGGCTAGTAGCAGCATGATGAGTGGATTTAGGTACGACGATTCTAAGTGAAATAAGTCACACAGAAAAAGACACTGATCCTAAGATATCACTTATAGAGGCAATGTAAAAACCGCTACACTTGAACTGAATTACAAAACAGAACAGAGTCACACGTTTAGAAAACACACTATGGCTGCTTAACGGGAAAGGTGAGATGGGGTGATGCATAAAACAAGGGTTTGAAATTAGCTCAGATACCGTTCCATAAACCCAATATGTAATAGACAAGACCTACTCCTTGCTCAGTGAACTGGACTCAAGACCCCCTATTCACCGCCCAAGAATATATCTGACTAGTAAGAATCTTAAAACCTATGTATTGATATCTCTCTGTAAGTGAGTCTAGTGGGTGTAAAGCAGCATAAACACAGCAGTGAAAAGCAGCTAAACCCCATTATAAAAATCAATTACTTTTAAAAACCCGTGAAACGAAGACAGTGAAAGAGAGAGAAATTCTTACCAAATTCGTTCAGGGGGTGTGATGCCACCTGTATTGACCATATCTAGACCCACAGCTGATTGAGACATAAGGGTGGACACTCAGGGGCTGAGAGGTTTGGTGAGGTTGGGGGAGCAAACGCAGACCCTTTAAAGGAATACTGCGTGGTACCCATCCCATGGGTCCCAAATCTCCAGGTTCAAGGGCATCTTCCTACATCGAAAACATGCATGAGAAACCCAGAAGATGGTACACCGTGTGATCGGGAAAGGTTTCTAAAACGCTCCTCATTTCTGATCTCCTTGGGCTCGGGTTTGCCATTCCAGCCGCTTTACTAGCAATCTCCCTCCTTGGAGAATCTGCACCTTTAACCTCCTGTTCCGTACAGGTTGCAATTTGTCCTGAGGATGAACGGGAAGAGGGGGAACCAATGAGAGACTAGCTCTAGGTGTTGGGACAGGCACAGCTCACTCTATTTTCCCATCAGGAAGAAGAATTAACCAGAGGCTCAGCCTGCGCCCGGAACCAGAATAGGGCCTGAAGCAATCCTGCGCTTTTGCGGCCAGCCTTCAAGAAAGCGAGTTGAAAAATGGAGCTCAGGGGCACTGCAATTCACAAACCTGCAGAGTTATAAATGATAACTCTCGTCCACAAATATATCGAGGGAAGGCAACGAAGAGGATTTGAAAGCAAGGCACAATTGCAGGAAACAGATTTCAGGAGGTAGATTCGAATCGCCTTTAAAGCACAGGAAAAGCGGCGAAACCTCGACAATGATGCCCTTGGCCAAAAAGGGCGTATGCGTTTTTTCCTGAATATATTCCGGAAAAAACGCATACGCCCTTTTTGGCCAACCAAGCAACCTGGAAAGGCAAATCAGCGCTACAAAGAAGTCTCGCTTCCCATCGGTCAAAAGGGCCATGCTGAATAAAGTGTCAAAACCAGAAATGCAGGACAGGCCATGGAGAAACGGGAGCCTTGCTACGCTGATGGGCGGGATGTAAATTGCCAACAGCCACTCTGGAGAAGTGTACGGTGTGTCCTGAAACATCTAAACAACTCAGCTTACAGAGCATAGGGCACTTCCACTCATGGGCGTATAAATTGGGAAAACTAAAAATCAGCAAGACACAGGCACCCCAAAGTTTAGGGCTGCTCTGTTGACAAGAACCTCCACTTCCTTACACCTTAAATATCCCAGGAAAGAGGAAAATGGATAAAGAAGTTGTGGTCCTTATGTACAAAGGAATATCACTCAGCCATGAAATCAACCTCATAAGGCTAGTAGCAGCATGATGAGTGGATTTAGGTACGACGATTCTAAGTGAAATAAGTCACACAGAAAAAGACACTGATCCTAAGATATCACTTATAGAGGCAATGTAAAAACCGCTACACTTGAACTGAATTACAAAACAGAACAGAGTCACACGTTTAGAAAACACACTATGGCTGCTTAACGGGAAAGGTGAGATGGGGTGATGCATAAAACAAGGGTTTGAAATTAGCTCAGATACCGTTCCATAAACCCAATATGTAATAGACAAGACCTACTCCTTGCTCAGTGAACTGGACTCAAGACCCCCTATTCACCGCCCAAGAATATATCTGACTAGTAAGAATCTTAAAACCTATGTATTGATATCTCTCTGTAAGTGAGTCTAGTGGGTGTAAAGCAGCATAAACACAGCAGTGAAAAGCAGCTAAACCCCATTATAAAAATCAATTACTTTTAAAAACCCGTGAAACGAAGACAGTGAAAGAGAGAGAAATACTTACCAAATTCGTTCAGGGGGTGTGATGCCACCTGTATTGACCATATCTAGACCCACAGCTGATTGAGACATAAGGGTGGACACTCAGGGGCTGAGAGGTTTGGTGAGGTTGGGGGAGCAAACGCAGACCCTTTAAAGGAATACTGCGTGGTACCCATCCCATGGGTCCCAAATCTCCAGGTTCAAGGGCATCTTCCTACATCGAAAACATGCATGAGAAACCCAGAAGATGGTACACCGTGTGATCGGGAAAGGTTTCTAAAACGCTCCTCATTTCTGATCTCCTTGGGCTCGGGTTTGCCATTCCAGCCGCTTTACTAGCAATCTCCCTCCTTGGAGAATCTGCACCTTTAACCTCCTGTTCCGTACAGGTTGCAATTTGTCCTGAGGATGAACGGGAAGAGGGGGAACCAATGAGAGACTAGCTCTAGGTGTTGGGACAGGCACAGCTGACTCTATTTTCCCATCAGGAAGAAGAATTAACCACAGGCTCAGCCTGCGCCCGGAACCAGAATAGGGCCTGAAGCAATCCTGCGCTTTTGCGGCCAGCCTTCAAGAAAGCGAGTTGAAAAATGGAGCTCAGGGGCACTGCAATTCACAAACCTGCAGAGTTATAAATGATAACTCTCGTCCACAAATATATCGAGGGAAGGCAACGAAGAGGATTTGAAAGCAAGGCACAATTGCAGGAAACAGATTTCAGGAGGTAGATTCGAATCGCCTTTAAAGCACAGGAAAAGCGGCGAAACCTCGACAATGATGCCCTTGGCCAAAAAGGGCGTATGCGTTTTTTCCTGAATATATTCAGGAAAAAACGCATACGCCCTTTTTGGCCAACCAAGCAACCTGGAAAGGCAAATCAGCGCTACAAAGAAGTCTCGCTTCCCATCGGTCAAAAGGGCCATGCTGAATAAAGTGTCAAAACCAGAAATGCAGGACAGGCCATGGAGAAACGGGAGCCTTGCTACGCTGATGGGCGGGATGTAAATTGCCAACAGCCACCCTGGAGAAGTGTACGGTGTGTCCTGAAACATCTAAAAAACTCAGCTTACAGAGCATAGGGCACTTCCACTCATGGGCTTATAAATTGGGAAAACTAAAAATCAGCAAGACACAGGCACCCCAAAGTTTAAGGCTGCTCTGTTGACAAGAACCTCCACTTCGTTACACCTTAAATATCCCAGGAAAGAGGAAAATGGATAAAGAAGTTGTGGTCCTTATGTACAAAGGAATATCACTCAGCCATGAAATCAACGTCATAAGGCTAGTAGCAGCATGATGAGTGGATTTAGGTACGACGATTCTAAGTGAAATAAGTCACACAGAAAAAGACACTGATCCTAAGATATCACTTATAGAGGCAATGTAAAAACCGCTACACTTGAACTGAATTACAAAACAGAACAGAGTCACACGTTTAGAAAACACACTATGGCTGCTTAACGGGAAAGGAGAGGTGGGGTGATGCATAAAACAAGGGTTTCAAATTAGCTCAGATACCGTTCCATAAACCCAATATGTAATAGACAAGACCTACTCCTTGCTCAGTGAACTGGACTCAACACCCCCTATTCACCGCCCAAGAATATATCTGACTAGTAAGACTGTTAAAACCTATGTATTGATATCTCTCTGTAAGTGAGACTTGTGGATGTAAAGCGGCATAAACACAGCAGTGAAAAGCAGCTAAACCCCATTACAAAAATCAATTACTGGGCTTCCCTGGTTGCGCAGTGTCTGAGAATCTGCCTGCTAATGCAGGAAACACGGGTTCGAGCCCTGGTCTGGGAAGATCCCACATGCCGTGGAGCAACTAGGCCCGTGAGCCACAACTACTGAGCCTGCGCGTCTGGAGCCTGTGCTCCGCAACAAGAGAGGCCAAAATAGTGAGAGGCCCGCGCACCAAGATGAAGAGTGGCCCCCACTTGCCACAACTGGAGAAAGCCCTAGCACAGAAACGAAGACCCAACATAACAATCAATTAATCAATGAATCACTAAAGAAATCTTAAAAAAAAAATTTGCTTATATTTAAAAAAAAACATTACTTTAAAAAACCCGTGAAACAAAGACAGTGAAAGAGAGAGAAATTCTTACCAAATTCGTTCAGGGGCTGTGATGCCACCTGGATTGACCATACCTAGACCCACAGGTGATTGAGACATAAGGGTGGACACTCAGGGGCTGAGAGGTTTGGTGAGGTTGGGGGAGCAAACGCAGACCCTTTAAAGGAATACTGCGTGGTACCCATCCCATGGGTCCCAAATCTCCAGGTTCAAGGGCATCTTCCTACATCGAAAACATGCATGAGAAACCCAAAAGGTGGTACACCATGTGATCGGGAAAGGTTTCTAAAACGCTCCTCATTTCTCATCTCCTTGGGCTCGGGTTCGCCATTCCAGCCGCTTTACTAGCAATCTCCCTCCTTGGAGAATCAGCACCTTTAACCTCCTGTTCCGTACAGGTTGCAATTTGTCCTGAGGATGAACGGGAAGAGGGGGAACCAAGGAGAGACTAGCTCTAGGTGTTGGGACAGGCACAGCTCACTCTATTTTCCCATCAGGAAGAAGAATTAACCACAGGCTCAGCCTGCGCCTGGAACCAGAATAGGGCCTGAAGCAATCCTGCGCTTTTGCGGCCAGCCTTCAAGAAAGGGAGTTGAAAAATGGAGCTCAGGGGCACTGCAATTCACAAACCTGCAGAGTTATAAATGATAACTCTCGTCCACAAATATATCGAGGGAAGGCAACGAAGAGGATTTGAAAGCAAGGCACAATTGCAGGAAACAGATTTCAGGAGGTAGATTCGAATCGCCTTTAAAGCACAGGAAAAGCGGCGAAACCTCGACAATGATGCCCTTGGCCAAAAAGGGCGTATGCGTTTTTTCCTGAATATATTCAGGAAAAAACGCATACGCCCTTTTTGGCCAACCAAGCAACCTGGAAAGGCAAATCAGCGCTACAAAGAAGTCTCGCTTCCCATCGGTCAAAAGGGCCATGCTGAATAAAGTGTCAAAACCAGAAATGCAGGACAGGCCATGGAGAAACGGGAGCCTTGCTACGCTGATGGGCGGGATGTAAATTGCCAACAGCCACTCTGGAGAAGTGTACGGTGTGTCCTGAAACATCTAAAAAACTCAGCTTACAGAGCATAGGGAACTTCCACTCATGGGCTTATAAATTGGGAAAACTAAAAATCAGCAAGACACAGGCACCCCAAAGTTTAGGGCTGCTCTGTTGACAAGAACCTCCAGTTCGTTACACCTTAAATATCCCAGGAAAGAGGAAAATGGATAAAGAAGTTGTGGTCCTTATGTACAAAGGAATATCACTCAGCCATGAAATCAACGTCATAAGGCTAGTAGCAGCATGATGAGTGGATTTAGGTACGACGATTCTAAGTGAAATAAGTCACACAGAAAAAGACACTGATCCTAAGATATCACTTATAGAGGCAATGTAAAAACCGCTACACTTGAACTGAATTACAAAACAGAACAGAGTCACACGTTTAGAAAACACACTATGGCTGCTTAACGGGAAAGGTGAGATGGGGTGATGCATAAAACAAGGGTTTCAAATTAGCTCAGATACCGTTCCATAAACCCAATATGTAATAGACAAGACCTACTCCTTGCTCAGTGAACTGGACTCAAGACACCCTATTCACCGCCCAAGAATATATCTGACTAGTAAGAATCTTAAAACCTATGTATTGATATCTCTCTGTAAGTGAGTCTAGTGGGTGTAAAGCAGCATAAACACAGCAGTGAAAAGCAGCTAAACCCCATTATAAAAATTAATTACTTTTAAAAACCCGTGAAACGAAGACAGTGAAAGAGAGAGAAATTCTTACCAAATTCGTTCAGGGGCTGTGATGCCACCTGTATTGACCATATCTAGACCCACAGCTGATTGAGACATAAGGGTGGACACTCAGGGGCTGAGAGGTTTGGTGAGGTTGGGGGAGCAAACGCAGACCCTTTAAAGGAATACTGCGTGGTACCCATCCCATGGGTCCCAAATCTCCAGGTTCAAGGGCATCTTCCTACATCGAAAACATGCATGAGAAACCCAGAAGATGGTACACCGTGTGATCGGGAAAGGTTTCTAAAACGCTCCTCATTTCTGATCTCCTTGGGCTCGGGTTCGCCATTCCAGCCGCTTTACTAGCAATCTCCCTCCTTGGAGAATCTGCACCTTTAACCTCCTGTTCCGTACAGTTTGCAATTTGTCCTGAGGATGAACGGGAAGAGGGGGAACCAATGAGAGACTAGCTCTAGGTGTTGGGACAGGCACAGCTCACTCTATTTTCCCATCAGGAAGAAGAATTAACCACAGGCTCAGCCTGCGCCCGGAACCAGAATAGGGCCTTAAGCAATCCTGCGCTTTTGCGGCCAGCCTTCAAGAAAGCGAGTTGAAAAATGGAGCTCAAGGGCACTGCAATTCACAAACCTGCAGAGTTATAAATGATAACTCTCGTGCACAAATATATTGAGGGAAGGCAATGAAGAGGATTTGAAAGCAAGGCACAATTGCAGGAAACAGATTTCAGGAGGTAGATTCGAATCGCCTTTAAAGCACAGGAAAAGCGGCAAAACCTCGACAATGATGCCCTTGGCCAAAAAGGGCGTATGCGTTTTTTCCTGAATATATTCCGGAAAAAACGCATACGCCCTTTTTGGCCAACCAAGCAACCTGGAAAGGCAAATCAGCGCTACAAAGAAGTCTCGCTTCCCATCGGTCAAAAGGGCCATGCTGAATAAAGTGTCAAAACCAGAAATGCAGGACAGGCCATGGAGAAACGGGAGCCTTGCTACGCTGATGGGCGGGATGTAAATTGCCAACAGCCACCCTGGAGAAGTGTACGGTGTGTCCTGAAACATCTAAAAAACTCAGCTTACAGAGCATAGGGCACTTCCACTCATGGGCTTATAAATTGGGAAAACTAAAAATCAGCAAGACACAGGCACCCCAAAGTTTAAGGCTGCTCTGTTGACAAGAACCTCCACTTCGTTACACCTTAAATATCCCAGGAAAGAGGAAAATGGATAAAGAAGTTGTGGTCCTTATGTACAAAGGAATATCACTCAGCCATGAAATCAACGTCATAAGGCTAGTAGCAGCATGATGAGTGGATTTAGGTACGACGATTCTAAGTGAAATAAGTCACACAGAAAAAGACACTGATCCTAAGATATCACTTATAGAGGCAATGTAAAAACCGCTACACTTGAACTGAATTACAAAACAGAACAGAGTCACACGTTTAGAAAACACACTATGGCTGCTTAACGGGAAAGGAGAGGTGGGGTGATGCATAAAACAAGGGTTTCAAATTAGCTCAGATACCGTTCCATAAACCCAATATGTAATAGACAAGACCTACTCCTTGCTCAGTGAACTGGACTCAAGACCCCCTATTCACCGCCCAAGAATATATCTGACTAGTAAGACTGTTAAAACCTATGTATTGATATCTCTCTGTAAGTGAGACTTGTGGATGTAAAGCGGCATAAACACAGCAGTGAAAAGCAGCTAAACCCCATTACAAAAATCAATTACTGGGCTTCCCTGGTTGCGCAGTGTCTGAGAATCTGCCTGCTAATGCAGGAAACACGGGTTCGAGCCCTGGTCTGGGAAGATCCCACATGCCGTGGAGCAACTAGGCCCGTGAGCCACAACTACTGAGCCTGCGCGTCTGGAGCCTGTGCTCCGCAACAAGAGAGGCCAAAATAGTGAGAGGCCCGCGCACCAAGATGAAGAGTGGCCCCCACTTGCCACAACTGGAGAAAGCCCTAGCACAGAAACGAAGACCCAACATAACAATCAATTAATCAATGAATCACTAAAGAAATCTTAAAAAAAAAATTTGCTTATATTTAAAAAAAAACATTACTTTAAAAAACCCGTGAAACAAAGACAGTGAAAGAGAGAGAAATTCTTACCAAATTCGTTCAGGGGCTGTGATGCCACCTGGATTGACCATACCTAGACCCACAGGTGATTGAGACATAAGGGTGGACACTCAGGGGCTGAGAGGTTTGGTGAGGTTGGGGGAGCAAACGCAGACCCTTTAAAGGAATACTGCGTGGTACCCATCCCATGGGTCCCAAATCTCCAGGTTCAAGGGCATCTTCCTACATCGAAAACATGCATGAGAAACCCAAAAGGTGGTACACCATGTGATCGGGAAAGGTTTCTAAAACGCTCCTCATTTCTCATCTCCTTGGGCTCGGGTTCGCCATTCCAGCCGCTTTACTAGCAATCTCCCTCCTTGGAGAATCAGCACCTTTAACCTCCTGTTCCGTACAGGTTGCAATTTGTCCTGAGGATGAACGGGAAGAGGGGGAACCAAGGAGAGACTAGCTCTAGGTGTTGGGACAGGCACAGCTCACTCTATTTTCCCATCAGGAAGAAGAATTAACCACAGGCTCAGCCTGCGCCTGGAACCAGAATAGGGCCTGAAGCAATCCTGCGCTTTTGCGGCCAGCCTTCAAGAAAGGGAGTTGAAAAATGGAGCTCAGGGGCACTGCAATTCACAAACCTGCAGAGTTATAAATGATAACTCTCGTGCACAAATATATTGAGGGAAGGCAATGAAGAGGATTTGAAAGCAAGGCACAATTGCAGGAAACAGATTTCAGGAGGTAGATTCGAATCGCCTTTAAAGCACAGGAAAAGCGGCAAAACCTCGACAATGATGCCCTTGGCCAAAAAGGGCGTATGCGTTTTTTCCTGAATATATTCCGGAAAAAACGCATACGCCCTTTTTGGCCAACCAAGCAACCTGGAAAGGCAAATCAGCGCTACAAAGAAGTCTCGCTTCCCATCGGTCAAAAGGGCCATGCTGAATAAAGTGTCAAAACCAGAAATGCAGGACAGGCCATGGAGAAACGGGAGCCTTGCTACGCTGATGGGCGGGATGTAAATTGCCAACAGCCACCCTGGAGAAGTGTACGGTGTGTCCTGAAACATCTAAAAAACTCAGCTTACAGAGCATAGGGCACTTCCACTCATGGGCTTATAAATTGGGAAAACTAAAAATCAGCAAGACACAGGCACCCCAAAGTTTAAGGCTGCTCTGTTGACAAGAACCTCCACTTCGTTACACCTTAAATATCCCAGGAAAGAGGAAAATGGATAAAGAAGTTGTGGTCCTTATGTACAAAGGAATATCACTCAGCCATGAAATCAACGTCATAAGGCTAGTAGCAGCATGATGAGTGGATTTAGGTACGACGATTCTAAGTGAAATAAGTCACACAGAAAAAGACACTGATCCTAAGATATCACTTATAGAGGCAATGTAAAAACCGCTACACTTGAACTGAATTACAAAACAGAACAGAGTCACACGTTTAGAAAACACACTATGGCTGCTTAACGGGAAAGGAGAGGTGGGGTGATGCATAAAACAAGGGTTTCAAATTAGCTCAGATACCGTTCCATAAACCCAATATGTAATAGACAAGACCTACTCCTTGCTCAGTGAACTGGACTCAAGACCCCCTATTCACCGCCCAAGAATATATCTGACTAGTAAGACTGTTAAAACCTATGTATTGATATCTCTCTGTAAGTGAGACTTGTGGATGTAAAGCGGCATAAACACAGCAGTGAAAAGCAGCTAAACCCCATTACAAAAATCAATTACTGGGCTTCCCTGGTTGCGCAGTGTCTGAGAATCTGCCTGCTAATGCAGGAAACACGGGTTCGAGCCCTGGTCTGGGAAGATCCCACATGCCGTGGAGCAACTAGGCCCGTGAGCCACAACTACTGAGCCTGCGCGTCTGGAGCCTGTGCTCCGCAACAAGAGAGGCCAAAATAGTGAGAGGCCCGCGCACCAAGATGAAGAGTGGCCCCCACTTGCCACAACTGGAGAAAGCCCTAGCACAGAAACGAAGACCCAACATAACAATCAATTAATCAATGAATCACTAAAGAAATCTTAAAAAAAAAATTTGCTTATATTTAAAAAAAAACATTACTTTAAAAAACCCGTGAAACAAAGACAGTGAAAGAGAGAGAAATTCTTACCAAATTCGTTCAGGGGCTGTGATGCCACCTGGATTGACCATACCTAGACCCACAGGTGATTGAGACATAAGGGTGGACACTCAGGGGCTGAGAGGTTTGGTGAGGTTGGGGGAGCAAACGCAGACCCTTTAAAGGAATACTGCGTGGTACCCATCCCATGGGTCCCAAATCTCCAGGTTCAAGGGCATCTTCCTACATCGAAAACATGCATGAGAAACCCAAAAGGTGGTACACCATGTGATCGGGAAAGGTTTCTAAAACGCTCCTCATTTCTCATCTCCTTGGGCTCGGGTTCGCCATTCCAGCCGCTTTACTAGCAATCTCCCTCCTTGGAGAATCAGCACCTTTAACCTCCTGTTCCGTACAGGTTGCAATTTGTCCTGAGGATGAACGGGAAGAGGGGGAACCAAGGAGAGACTAGCTCTAGGTGTTGGGACAGGCACAGCTCACTCTATTTTCCCATCAGGAAGAAGAATTAACCACAGGCTCAGCCTGCGCCTGGAACCAGAATAGGGCCTGAAGCAATCCTGCGCTTTTGCGGCCAGCCTTCAAGAAAGGGAGTTGAAAAATGGAGCTCAGTGGCACTGCAATTCACAAACCTGCAGAGTTATAAATGATAACTCTCGTCCACAAATATATCGAGGGAAGGCAACGAAGAGGATTTGAAAGCAAGGCACAATTGCAGGAAACAGATTTCAGGAGGTAGATTCGAATCGCCTTTAAAGCACAGGAAAAGCGGCGAAACCTCGACAATGATGCCCTTGGCCAAAAAGGGCGTATGCGTTTTTTCCTGAATATATTCAGGAAAAAACGCATACGCCCTTTTTGGCCAACCAAGCAACCTGGAAAGGCAAATCAGCGCTACAAAGAAGTCTCGCTTCCCATCGGTCAAAAGGGCCATGCTGAATAAAGTGTCAAAACCAGAAATGCAGGACAGGCCATGGAGAAACGGGAGCCTTGCTACGCTGATGGGCGGGATGTAAATTGCCAACAGCCACTCTGGAGAAGTGTACGGTGTGTCCTGAAACATCTAAAAAACTCAGCTTACAGAGCATAGGGAACTTCCACTCATGGGCTTATAAATTGGGAAAACTAAAAATCAGCAAGACACAGGCACCCCAAAGTTTAGGGCTGCTCTGTTGACAAGAACCTCCAGTTCGTTACACCTTAAATATCCCAGGAAAGAGGAAAATGGATAAAGAAGTTGTGGTCCTTATGTACAAAGGAATATCACTCAGCCATGAAATCAACGTCATAAGGCTAGTAGCAGCATGATGAGTGGATTTAGGTACGACGATTCTAAGTGAAATAAGTCACACAGAAAAAGACACTGATCCTAAGATATCACTTATAGAGGCAATGTAAAAACCGCTACACTTGAACTGAATTACAAAACAGAACAGAGTCACACGTTTAGAAAACACACTATGGCTGCTTAACGGGAAAGGTGAGATGGGGTGATGCATAAAACAAGGGTTTGAAATTAGCTCAGATACCGTTCCATAAACCCAATATGTAATAGACAAGACCTACTCCTTGCTCAGTGAACTGGACTCAAGACCCCCTATTCACCGCCCAAGAATATATCTGACTAGTAAGAATCTTAAAACCTATGTATTGATATCTCTCTGTAAGTGAGTCTAGTGGGTGTAAAGCAGCATAAACACAGCAGTGAAAAGCAGCTAAACCCCATTATAAAAATCAATTACTTTTAAAAACCCGTGAAACAAAGACAGTGAAAGAGAGAGAAATTCTTACCAAATTCGTTCACGGGCTGTGATGCCACCTGGATTGACCATATCTAGACCCACAGGTGATTGAGACATAAGGGTGGACACTCAGGGGCTGAGAGGTTTGGTGAGGTTGGGGGAGCAAACGCAGACCCTTTAAAGGAATACTGCGTGGTACCCATCCCATGGGTCCCAAATCTCCAGGTTCAAGGGCATCTTCCTACATCGAAAACATGCATGAGAAACCCAAAAGGTGGTACACCATGTGATCGGGAAAGGTTTCTAAAACGCTCCTCATTTCTCATCTCCTTGGGCTCGGGTTCGCCATTCCAGCCGCTTTACTAGCAATCTCCCTCCTTGGAGAATCAGCACCTTTAACCTCCTGTTCCGTACAGGTTGCAATTTGTCCTGAGGATGAACGGGAAGAGGGGGAACCAAGGAGAGACTAGCTCTAGGTGTTGGGACAGGCACAGCTCACTCTATTTTCCCATCAGGAAGAAGAATTAACCACAGGCTCAGCCTGCGCCTGGAACCAGAATAGGGCCTGAAGCAATCCTGCGCTTTTGCGGCCAGCCTTCAAGAAAGGGAGTTGAAAAATGGAGCTCAGGGGCACTGCAATTCACAAACCTGCAGAGTTATAAATGATAACTCTCGTCCACAAATATATCGAGGGAAGGCAACGAAGAGGATTTGAAAGCAAGGCACAATTGCAGGAAACAGATTTCAGGAGGTAGATTCGAATCGCCTTTAAAGCACAGGAAAAGCGGCGAAACCTCGACAATGATGCCCTTGGCCAAAAAGGGCGTATGCGTTTTTTCCTGAATATATTCAGGAAAAAACGCATACGCCCTTTTTGGCCAACCAAGCAACCTGGAAAGGCAAATCAGCGCTACAAAGAAGTCTCGCTTCCCATCGGTCAAAAGGGCCATGCTGAATAAAGTGTCAAAACCAGAAATGCAGGACAGGCCATGGAGAAACGGGAGCCTTGCTACGCTGATGGGCGGGATGTAAATTGCCAACAGCCACTCTGGAGAAGTGTACGGTGTGTCCTGAAACATCTAAAAAACTCAGCTTACAGAGCATAGGGAACTTCCACTCATGGGCTTATAAATTGGGAAAACTAAAAATCAGCAAGACACAGGCACCCCAAAGTTTAGGGCTGCTCTGTTGACAAGAACCTCCAGTTCGTTACACCTTAAATATCCCAGGAAAGAGGAAAATGGATAAAGAAGTTGTGGTCCTTATGTACAAAGGAATATCACTCAGCCATGAAATCAACGTCATAAGGCTAATAGCAGCATGATGAGTGGATTTAGGTACGACGATTCTAAGTGAAATAAGTCACACAGAAAAAGACACTGATCCTAAGATATCACTTATAGAGGCAATGTAAAAAGCGCTACACTTGAACTGAATTACAAAACAGAACAGAGTCACACGTTTAGAAAACACACTATGGCTGCTTAACGGGAAAGGTGAGATGGGGTGATGCATAAAACAAGGGTTTCAAATTAGCTCAGATACCGTTCCATAAACCCAATATGTAATAGACAAGACCTACTCCTTGCTCAGTGAACTGGACTCAAGACACCCTATTCACCGCCCAAGAATATATCTGACTAGTAAGAATCTTAAAACCTATGTATTGATATCTCTCTGTAAGTGAGTCTAGTGGGTGTAAAGCAGCATAAACACAGCAGAGAAAAGCAGCTAAACCCCATTATAAAAATTAATTACTTTTAAAAACCCGTGAAACGAAGACAGTGAAAGAGAGAGAAATTCTTACCAAATTCGTTCAGGGGCTGTGATGCCACCTGTATTGACCATATCTAGACCCACAGCTGATTGAGACATAAGGGTGGACACTCAGGGGCTGAGAGGTTTGGTGAGGTTGGGGGAGCAAACGCAGACCCTTTAAAGGAATACTGCGTGGTACCCATCCCATGGGTCCCAAATCTCCAGGTTCAAGGGCATCTTCCTACATCGAAAACATGCATGAGAAACCCAGAAGATGGTACACCGTGTGATCGGGAAACGTTTCTAAAACGCTCCTCATTTCTGATCTCCTTGGGCTCGGGTTCGCCATTCCAGCCGCTTTACTAGCAATCTCCCTCCTTGGAGAATCTGCACCTTTAACCTCCTGTTCCGTACAGGTTGCAATTTGTCCTGAGGATGAACGGGAAGAGGGGGAACCAATGAGAGAATAGCTCTAGGTGTTGGGACAGGCACAGCTCACTCTATTTTCCCATCAGGAAGAAGAATTAACCACAGGCTCAGCCTGCGCCCGGAACCAGAATAGGGCCTTAAGCAATCCTGCGCTTTTGCGGCCAGCCTTCAAGAAAGCGAGTTGAAAAATGGAGCTCAGGGGCACTGCAATTCACAAACCTGCAGAGTTATAAATGATAACTCTCGTGCACAAATATATTGAGGGAAGGCAATGAAGAGGATTTGAAAGCAAGGCACAATTGCAGGAAACAGATTTCAGGAGGTAGATTCGAATCGCCTTTAAAGCACAGGAAAAGCGGCAAAACCTCGACAATGATGCCCTTGGCCAAAAAGGGCGTATGCGTTTCTTCCTGAATATATTCCGGAAAAAACGCATACGCCCTTTTTGGCCAACCAAGCAACCTGGAAAGGCAAATCAGCGCTACAAAGAAGTCTCGCTTCCCATCGGTCAAAAGGGCCATGCTGAATAAAGTGTCAAAACCAGAAATGCAGGACAGGCCATGGAGAAACGGGAGCCTTGCTACGCTGATGGGCGGGATGTAAATTGCCAACAGCCACCCTGGAGAAGTGTACGGTGTGTCCTGAAACATCTAAAAAACTCAGCTTACAGAGCATAGGGCACTTCCACTCATGGGCTTATAAATTGGGAAAACTAAAAATCAGCAAGACACAGGCACCCCAAAGTTTAAGGCTGCTCTGTTGACAAGAACCTCCACTTCGTTACACCTTAAATATCCCAGGAAAGAGGAAAATGGATAAAGAAGTTGTGGTCCTTATGTACAAAGGAATATCACTCAGCCATGAAATCAACGTCATAAGGCTAGTAGCAGCATGATGAGTGGATTTAGGTATGACGATTCTAAGTGAAATAAGTCACACAGAAAAAGACACTGATCCTAAGATATCACTTATAGAGGCAATGTAAAAACCGCTACACTTGAACTGAATTACAAAACAGAACAGAGTCACACGTTTAGAAAACACACTATGGCTGCTTAACGGGAAAGGAGAGGTGGGGTGATGCATAAAACAAGGGTTTCAAATTAGCTCAGATACCGTTCCATAAACCCAATATGTAATAGACAAGACCTACTCCTTGCTCAGTGAACTGGACTCAAGACCCCCTATTCACCGCCCAAGAATATATCTGACTAGTAAGACTGTTAAAACCTATGTATTGATATCTCTCTGTAAGTGAGACTTGTGGATGTAAAGCGGCATAAACACAGCAGTGAAAAGCAGCTAAACCCCATTACAAAAATCAATTACTGGGCTTCCCTGGTTGCGCAGTGTCTGAGAATCTGCCTGCTAATGCAGGAAACACGGGTTCGAGCCCTGGTCTGGGAAGATCCCACATGCCGTGGAGCAACTAGGCCCGTGAGCCACAACTACTGAGCCTGCGCGTCTGGAGCCTGTGCTCCGCAACAAGAGAGGCCAAAATAGTGAGAGGCCCGCGCACCAAGATGAAGAGTGGCCCCCACTTGCCACAACTGGAGAAAGCCCTAGCACAGAAACGAAGACCCAACATAACAATCAATTAATCAATGAATCACTAAAGAAATCTTAAAAAAAAATTTGCTTATATTTAAAAAAAAACATTACTTTAAAAAACCCGTGAAACAAAGACAGTGAAAGAGAGAGAAATTCTTACCAAATTCGTTCAGGGGCTGTGATGCCACCTGGATTGACCATACCTAGACCCACAGGTGATTGAGACATAAGGGTGGACACTCAGGGGCTGAGAGGTTTGGTGAGGTTGGGGGAGCAAACGCAGACCCTTTAAAGGAATACTGCGTGGTACCCATCCCATGGGTCCCAAATCTCCAGGTTCAAGGGCATCTTCCTACATCGAAAACATGCATGAGAAACCCAAAAGGTGGTACACCATGTGATCGGGAAAGGTTTCTAAAACGCTCCTCATTTCTCATCTCCTTGGGCTCGGGTTCGCCATTCCAGCCGCTTTACTAGCAATCTCCCTCCTTGGAGAATCAGCACCTTTAACCTCCTGTTCCGTACAGGTTGCAATTTGTCCTGAGGATGAACGGGAAGAGGGGGAACCAAGGAGAGACTAGCTCTAGGTGTTGGGACAGGCACAGCTCACTCTATTTTCCCATCAGGAAGAAGAATTAACCACAGGCTCAGCCTGCGCCTGGAACCAGAATAGGGCCTGAAGCAATCCTGCGCTTTTGCGGCCAGCCTTCAAGAAAGGGAGTTGAAAAATGGAGCTCAGGGGCACTGCAATTCACAAACCTGCAGAGTTATAAATGATAACTCTCGTCCACAAATATATCGAGGGAAGGCAACGAAGAGGATTTGAAAGCAAGGCACAATTGCAGGAAACAGATTTCAGGAGGTAGATTCGAATCGCCTTTAAAGCACAGGAAAAGCGGCGAAACCTCGACAATGATGCCCTTGGCCAAAAAGGGCGTATGCGTTTTTTCCTGAATATATTCAGGAAAAAACGCATACGCCCTTTTTGGCCAACCAAGCAACCTGGAAAGGCAAATCAGCGCTACAAAGAAGTCTCGCTTCCCATCGGTCAAAAGGGCCATGCTGAATAAAGTGTCAAAACCAGAAATGCAGGACAGGCCATGGAGAAACGGGAGCCTTGCTACGCTGATGGGCGGGATGTAAATTGCCAACAGCCACTCTGGAGAAGTGTACGGTGTGTCCTGAAACATCTAAAAAACTCAGCTTACAGAGCATAGGGAACTTCCACTCATGGGCTTATAAATTGGGAAAACTAAAAATCAGCAAGACACAGGCACCCCAAAGTTTAGGGCTGCTCTGTTGACAAGAACCTCCAGTTCGTTACACCTTAAATATCCCAGGAAAGAGGAAAATGGATAAAGAAGTTGTGGTCCTTATGTACAAAGGAATATCACTCAGCCATGAAATCAACCTCATAAGGCTAGTAGCAGCATGATGAGTGGATTTAGGTACGACGATTCTAAGTGAAATAAGTCACACAGAAAAAGACACTGATCCTAAGATATCACTTATAGAGGCAATGTAAAAACCGCTACACTTGAACTGAATTACAAAACAGAACAGAGTCACACGTTTAGAAAACACACTATGGCTGCTTAACGGGAAAGGTGAGATGGGGTGATGCATAAAACAAGGGTTTGAAATTAGCTCAGATACCGTTCCATAAACCCAATATGTAATAGACAAGACCTACTCCTTGCTCAGTGAACTGGACTCAAGACCCCCATTCACCGCCCAAGAATATATCTGACTAGTAAGAATCTTAAAACCTATGTATTGATATCTCTCTGTAAGTGAGTCTAGTGGGTGTAAAGCAGCATAAACACAGCAGTGAAAAGCAGCTAAACCCCATTATAAAAATCAATTACTTTTAAAAACCCGTGAAACGAAGACAGTGAAAGAGAGAGAAATTCTTACCAAATTCGTTCAGGGGGTGTGATGCCACCTGTATTGACCATATCTAGACCCACAGCTGATTGAGACATAAGGGTGGACACTCAGGGGCTGAGAGGTTTGGTGAGGTTGGGGGAGCAAACGCAGACCCTTTAAAGGAATACTGCGTGGTACCCATCCCATGGGTCCCAAATCTCCAGGTTCAAGGGCATCTTCCTACATCGAAAACATGCATGAGAAACCCAGAAGATGGTACACCGTGTGATCGGGAAAGGTTTCTAAAACGCTCCTCATTTCTGATCTCCTTGGGCTCGGGTTTGCCATTCCAGCCGCTTTACTAGCAATCTCCCTCCTTGGAGAATCTGCACCTTTAACCTCCTGTTCCGTACAGGTTGCAATTTGTCCTGAGGATGAACGGGAAGAGGGGGAACCAATGAGAGACTAGCTCTAGGTGTTGGGACAGGCACAGCTCACTCTATTTTCCCATCAGGAAGAAGAATTAACCAGAGGCTCAGCCTGCGCCCGGAACCAGAATAGGGCCTGAAGCAATCCTGCGCTTTTGCGGCCAGCCTTCAAGAAAGCGAGTTGAAAAATGGAGCTCAGGGGCACTGCAATTCACAAACCTGCAGAGTTATAAATGATAACTCTCGTCCACAAATATATCGAGGGAAGGCAACGAAGAGGCTTTGAAAGCAAGGCACAATTGCAGGAAACAGATTTCAGGAGGTAGATTCGAATCGCCTTTAAAGCACAGGAAAAGCGGCGAAACCTCGACAATGATGCCCTTGGCCAAAAAGGGCGTATGCGTTTTTTCCTGAATATATTCCGGAAAAAACGCATACGCCCTTTTTGGCCAACCAAGCAACCTGGAAAGGCAAATCAGCGCTACAAAGAAGTCTCGCTTCCCATCGGTCAAAAGGGCCATGCTGAATAAAGTGTCAAAACCAGAAATGCAGGACAGGCCATGGAGAAACGGGAGCCTTGCTACGCTGATGGGCGGGATGTAAATTGCCAACAGCCACTCTGGAGAAGTGTACGGTGTGTCCTGAAACATCTAAACAACTCAGCTTACAGAGCATAGGGCACTTCCACTCATGGGCGTATAAATTGGGAAAACTAAAAATCAGCAAGACACAGGCACCCCAAAGTTTAGGGCTGCTCTGTTGACAAGAACCTCCAGTTCGTTACACCTTAAATATCCCAGGAAAGAGGAAAATGGATAAAGAAGTTGTGGTCCTTATGTACAAAGGAATATCACTCAGCCATGAAATCAACCTCATAAGGCTAGTAGCAGCATGATGAGTGGATTTAGGTACGACGATTCTAAGTGAAATAAGTCACACAGAAAAAGACACTGATCCTAAGATATCACTTATAGAGGCAATGTAAAAACCGCTACACTTGAACTGAATTACAAAACAGAACAGAGTCACACGTTTAGAAAACACACTATGGCTGCTTAACGGGAAAGGTGAGATGGGGTGATGCATAAAACAAGGGTTTGAAATTAGCTCAGATACCGTTCCATAAACCCAATATGTAATAGACAAGACCTACTCCTTGCTCAGTGAACTGGACTCAAGACCCCCTATTCACCGCCCAAGAATATATCTGACTAGTAAGAATCTTAAAACCTATGTATTGATATCTCTCTGTAAGTGAGTCTAGTGGGTGTAAAGCAGCATAAACACAGCAGTGAAAAGCAGCTAAACCCCATTATAAAAATCAATTACTTTTAAAAACCCGTGAAACGAAGACAGTGAAAGAGAGAGAAATACTTACCAAATTCGTTCAGGGGGTGTGATGCCACCTGTATTGACCATATCTAGACCCACAGCTGATTGAGACATAAGGGTGGACACTCAGGGGCTGAGAGGTTTGGTGAGGTTGGGGGAGCAAACGCAGACCCTTTAAAGGAATACTGCGTGGTACCCATCCCATGGGTCCCAAATCTCCAGGTTCAAGGGCATCTTCCTACATCGAAAACATGCATGAGAAACCCAGAAGATGGTACACCGTGTGATCGGGAAAGGTTTCTAAAACGCTCCTCATTTCTGATCTCCTTGGGCTCGGGTTTGCCATTCCAGCCGCTTTACTAGCAATCTCCCTCCTTGGAGAATCTGCACCTTTAACCTCCTGTTCCGTACAGGTTGCAATTTGTCCTGAGGATGAACGGGAAGAGGGGGAACCAATGAGAGACTAGCTCTAGGTGTTGGGACAGGCACAGCTCACTCTATTTTCCCATCAGGAAGAAGAATTAACCAGAGGCTCAGCCTGCGCCCGGAACCAGAATAGGGCCTGAAGCAATCCTGCGCTTTTGCGGCCAGCCTTCAAGAAAGCGAGTTGAAAAATGGAGCTCAGGGGCACTGCAATTCACAAACCTGCAGAGTTATAAATGATAACTCTCGTCCACAAATATATCGAGGGAAGGCAACGAAGAGGATTTGAAAGCAAGGCACAATTGCAGGAAACAGATTTCAGGAGGTAGATTCGAATCGCCTTTAAAGCACAGGAAAAGCGGCGAAACCTCGACAATGATGCCCTTGGCCAAAAAGGGCGTATGCGTTTTTTCCTGAATATATTCCGGAAAAAACGCATACGCCCTTTTTGGCCAACCAAGCAACCTGGAAAGGCAAATCAGCGCTACAAAGAAGTCTCGCTTCCCATCGGTCAAAAGGGCCATGCTGAATAAAGTGTCAAAACCAGAAATGCAGGACAGGCCATGGAGAAACGGGAGCCTTGCTACGCTGATGGGCGGGATGTAAATTGCCAACAGCCACTCTGGAGAAGTGTACGGTGTGTCCTGAAACATCTAAAAAACTCAGCTTACAGAGCATAGGGCACTTCCACTCATGGGCTTATAAATTGGGAAAACTAAAAATCAGCAAGACACAGGCACCCCAAAATTTAGGGCTGCTCTGTTGACAAGAACCTCCACTTCGTTACACCTTAAATATCCCAGGAAAGAGGAAAATGGATAAAGAAGTTGTGGTCCTTATGTACAAAGGAATATCACTCAGCCATGAAATCAACGTCATAAGGCTAGTAGCAGCATGATGAGTGGATTTAGGTACGACGATTCTAAGTGAAATAAGTCACAGAGAAAAAGACACTTATCAGAAGATATCACTTATAGAGGGAATGTAAAAACCGCTACACTTGAACTGAATTACAAAACAGAACAGAGTCACACGTTTAGAAAACACACTATGGCTGCTTAACGGGAAAGGTGAGATGGGGTGATGCATAAAACAAGGGTTTGAAATTAGCTCAGATACCGTTCCATAAACCCAATATGTAATAGACAAGACCTACTCCTTGCTCAGTTAACTGGACTCAAGACCCCCTATTCACCGCCCAAGAATATATCTGACTAGTAAGAATCTTAAAACTTATGTATTGATATCTCTCTGTAAGTGAGTCTAGTGGGTGTAAAGCAGCATAAACACAGCAGTGAAAAGCAGCTAAACCCCATTATAAAAATCAATTACTTTTAAAAACCCGTGAAACAAAGACAGTGAAAGAGAGAGAAATTCTTACCAAATTCGTTCACGGGCTGTGATGCCACCTGGATTGACCATACCTAGACCCACAGGTGATTGAGACATAAGGGTGGACACTCAGGGGCTGAGAGGTTTGGTGAGGTTGGGGGAGCAAACGCAGACCCTTTAAAGGAATACTGCGTGGTACCCATCCCATGGGTCCCAAATCTCCAGGTTCAAGGGCATCTTCCTACATCGAAAACATGCATGAGAAACCCAGAAGATGGTACACCGTGTGATCGGGAAACGTTTCTAAAACGCTCCTCATTTCTGATCTCCTTGGGCTCGGGTTCGCCATTCCAGCCGCTTTACTAGCAATCTCCCTCCTTGGAGAATCAGCACCTTTAACCTCCTGTTCCGTACAGGTTGCAATTTGTCCTGAGGATGAACGGGAAGAGGGGGAACCAATGAGAGACTAGCTCTAGGTGTTGGGACAGGCACAGCTCACTCTATTTTCCCATCAGGAAGAAGAATTAACCACAGGCTCAGCCTGCGCCCGGAACCAGAATAGGGCCTGAAGCAATCCTGCGCTTTTGCGGCCAGCCTTCAAGAAAGCGAGTTGAAAAATGGAGCTCAGGGGCACTGCAATTCACAAACCTGCAGAGTTATAAATGATAACTCTCGTCCACAAATATATCGAGGGAAGGCAACGAAGAGGATTTGAAAGCAAGGCACAATTGCAGGAAACAGATTTCAGGAGGTAGATTCGAATCGCCTTTAAAGCACAGGAAAAGCGGCGAAACCTCGACAATGATGCCCTTGGCCAAAAAGGGCGTATGCGTTTTTTCCTGAATATATTCAGGAAAAAACGCATACGCCCTTTTTGGCCAACCAAGCAACCTGGAAAGGCAAATCAGCGCTACAAAGAAGTCTCGCTTCCCATCGGTCAAAAGGGCCATGCTGAATAAAGTGTCAAAACCAGAAATGCAGGACAGGCCATGGAGAAACGGGAGCCTTGCTACGCTGATGGGCGGGATGTAAATTGCCAACAGCCACTCTGGAGAAGTGTACGGTGTGTCCTGAAACATCTAAAAAACTCAGCTTACAGAGCATAGGGCACTTCCACTCATGGGCGTATAAATTGGGAAAACTAAAAATCAGCAAGACACAGGCACCCCAAAGTTTAGGGCTGCTCTGTTGACAAGAACCTCCACTTCGTTACACCTTAAATATCCCAGGAAAGAGGAAAATGGATAAAGAAGTTGTGGTCCTTATGTACAAAGGAATATCACACAGCCATGAAATCAACCTCATAAGGCTAGTAGCAGCATGATGAGTGGATTTAGGTACGACGATTCTAAGTGAAATAAGTCACAGAGAAAAAGACACTTATCAGAAGATATCACTTATAGAGGGAATGTAAAAACCGCTACACTTGAACTGAATTACAAAACAGAACAGAGTCACACGTTTAGAAAACACACTATGGCTGCTTAACGGGAAAGGTGAGATGGGGTGATGCATAAAACAAGGGTTTGAAATTAGCTCAGATACCGTTCCATAAACCCAATATGTAATAGACAAGACCTACTCCTTGCTCAGTGAACTGGACTCAAGACCCCCTATTCACCGCCCAAGAATATATCTGACTAGTAAGAATCTTAAAACCTATGTATTGATATCTCTCTGTAAGTGAGTCTAGTGGGTGTAAAGCAGCATAAACACAGCAGTGAAAAGCAGCTAAACCCCATTATAAAAATCAATTACTTTTAAAAACCCGTGAAACAAAGACAGTGAAAGAGAGAGAAATTCTTACCAAATTCGTTCACGGGCTGTGATGCCACCTGGATTGACCATACCTAGACCCACAGGTGATTGAGACATAAGGGTGGACACTCAGGGGCTGAGAGGTTTGGTGAGGTTGGGGGAGCAAACGCAGACCCTTTAAAGGAATACTGCGTGGTACCCATCCCATGGGTCCCAAATCTCCAGGTTCAAGGGCATCTTCCTACATCGAAAACATGCATGAGAAACCCAGAAGATGGTACACCGTGTGATCGGGAAACGTTTCTAAAACGCTCCTCATTTCTGATCTCCTTGGGCTCGGGTTCGCCATTCCAGCCGCTTTACTAGCAATCTCCCTCCTTGGAGAATCAGCACCTTTAACCTCCTGTTCCGTACAGGTTGCAATTTGTCCTGAGGATGAACGGGAAGAGGGGGAACCAATGAGAGACTAGCTCTAGGTGTTGGGACAGGCACAGCTCACTCTATTTTCCCATCAGGAAGAAGAATTAACCACAGGCTCAGCCTGCGCCCGGAACCAGAATAGGGCCTGAAGCAATCCTGCGCTTTTGCGGCCAGCCTTCAAGAAAGCGAGTTGAAAAATGGAGCTCAGGGGCACTGCAATTCACAAACCTGCAGAGTTATAAATGATAACTCTCGTCCACAAATATATCGAGGGAAGGCAACGAAGAGGATTTGAAAGCAAGGCACAATTGCAGGAAACAGATTTCAGGAGGTAGATTCGAATCGCCTTTAAAGCACAGGAAAAGCGGCGAAACCTCGACAATGATGCCCTTGGCCAAAAAGGGCGTATGCGTTTTTTCCTGAATATATTCAGGAAAAAACGCATACGCCCTTTTTGGCCAACCAAGCAACCTGGAAAGGCAAATCAGCGCTACAAAGAAGTCTCGCTTCCCATCGGTCAAAAGGGCCATGCTGAATAAAGTGTCAAAACCAGAAATGCAGGACAGGCCATGGAGAAACGGGAGCCTTGCTACGCTGATGGGCGGGATGTAAATTGCCAACAGCCACTCTGGAGAAGTGTACGGTGTGTCCTGAAACATCTAAAAAACTCAGCTTACAGAGCATAGGGCACTTCCACTCATGGGCTTATAAATTGGGAAAACTAAAAATCAGCAAGACACAGGCACCCCAAAATTTAGGGCTGCTCTGTTGACAAGAACCTCCACTTCGTTACACCTTAAATATCCCAGGAAAGAGGAAAATGGATAAAGAAGTTGTGGTCCTTATGTACAAAGGAATATCACTCAGCCATGAAATCAACGTCATAAGGCTAGTAGCAGCATGATGAGTGGATTTAGGTACGACGATTCTAAGTGAAATAAGTCACAGAGAAAAAGACACTTATCAGAAGATATCACTTATAGAGGGAATGTAAAAACCGCTACACTTGAACTGAATTACAAAACAGAACAGAGTCACACGTTTAGAAAACACACTATGGCTGCTTAACGGGAAAGGTGAGATGGGGTGATGCATAAAACAAGGGTTTGAAATTAGCTCAGATACCGTTCCATAAACCCAATATGTAATAGACAAGACCTACTCCTTGCTCAGTTAACTGGACTCAAGACCCCCTATTCACCGCCCAAGAATATATCTGACTAGTAAGAATCTTAAAACTTATGTATTGATATCTCTCTGTAAGTGAGTCTAGTGGGTGTAAAGCAGCATAAACACAGCAGTGAAAAGCAGCTAAACCCCATTATAAAAATCAATTACTTTTAAAAACCCGTGAAACAAAGACAGTGAAAGAGAGAGAAATTCTTACCAAATTCGTTCACGGGCTGTGATGCCACCTGGATTGACCATACCTAGACCCACAGGTGATTGAGACATAAGGGTGGACACTCAGGGGCTGAGAGGTTTGGTGAGGTTGGGGGAGCAAACGCAGACCCTTTAAAGGAATACTGCGTGGTACCCATCCCATGGGTCCCAAATCTCCAGGTTCAAGGGCATCTTCCTACATCGAAAACATGCATGAGAAACCCAGAAGATGGTACACCGTGTGATCGGGAAACGTTTCTAAAACGCTCCTCATTTCTGATCTCCTTGGGCTCGGGTTCGCCATTCCAGCCGCTTTACTAGCAATCTCCCTCCTTGGAGAATCAGCACCTTTAACCTCCTGTTCCGTACAGGTTGCAATTTGTCCTGAGGATGAACGGGAAGAGGGGGAACCAATGAGAGACTAGCTCTAGGTGTTGGGACAGGCACAGCTCACTCTATTTTCCCATCAGGAAGAAGAATTAACCACAGGCTCAGCCTGCGCCCGGAACCAGAATAGGGCCTGAAGCAATCCTGCGCTTTTGCGGCCAGCCTTCAAGAAAGCGAGTTGAAAAATGGAGCTCAGGGGCACTGCAATTCACAAACCTGCAGAGTTATAAATGATAACTCTCGTCCACAAATATATCGAGGGAAGGCAACGAAGAGGATTTGAAAGCAAGGCACAATTGCAGGAAACAGATTTCAGGAGGTAGATTCGAATCGCCTTTAAAGCACAGGAAAAGCGGCGAAACCTCGACAATGATGCCCTTGGCCAAAAAGGGCGTATGCGTTTTTTCCTGAATATATTCAGGAAAAAACGCATACGCCCTTTTTGGCCAACCAAGCAACCTGGAAAGGCAAATCAGCGCTACAAAGAAGTCTCGCTTCCCATCGGTCAAAAGGGCCATGCTGAATAAAGTGTCAAAACCAGAAATGCAGGACAGGCCATGGAGAAACGGGAGCCTTGCTACGCTGATGGGCGGGATGTAAATTGCCAACAGCCACTCTGGAGAAGTGTACGGTGTGTCCTGAAACATCTAAAAAACTCAGCTTACAGAGCATAGGGCACTTCCACTCATGGGCGTATAAATTGGGAAAACTAAAAATCAGCAAGACACAGGCACCCCAAAGTTTAGGGCTGCTCTGTTGACAAGAACCTCCACTTCGTTACACCTTAAATATCCCAGGAAAGAGGAAAATGGATAAAGAAGTTGTGGTCCTTATGTACAAAGGAATATCACACAGCCATGAAATCAACCTCATAAGGCTAGTAGCAGCATGATGAGTGGATTTAGGTACGACGATTCTAAGTGAAATAAGTCACAGAGAAAAAGACACTTATCAGAAGATATCACTTATAGAGGGAATGTAAAAACCGCTACACTTGAACTGAATTACAAAACAGAACAGAGTCACACGTTTAGAAAACACACTATGGCTGCTTAACGGGAAAGGTGAGATGGGGTGATGCATAAAACAAGGGTTTGAAATTAGCTCAGATACCGTTCCATAAACCCAATATGTAATAGACAAGACCTACTCCTTGCTCAGTGAACTGGACTCAAGACCCCCTATTCACCGCCCAAGAATATATCTGACTAGTAAGAATCTTAAAACCTATGTATTGATATCTCTCTGTAAGTGAGTCTAGTGGGTGTAAAGCAGCATAAACACAGCAGTGAAAAGCAGCTAAACCCCATTATAAAAATCAATTACTTTTAAAAACCCGTGAAACAAAGACAGTGAAAGAGAGAGAAATTCTTACCAAATTCGTTCACGGGCTGTGATGCCACCTGGATTGACCATACCTAGACCCACAGGTGATTGAGACATAAGGGTGGACACTCAGGGGCTGAGAGGTTTGGTGAGGTTGGGGGAGCAAACGCAGACCCTTTAAAGGAATACTGCGTGGTACCCATCCCATGGGTCCCAAATCTCCAGGTTCAAGGGCATCTTCCTACATCGAAAACATGCATGAGAAACCCAGAAGATGGTACACCGTGTGATCGGGAAACGTTTCTAAAACGCTCCTCATTTCTGATCTCCTTGGGCTCGGGTTCGCCATTCCAGCCGCTTTACTAGCAATCTCCCTCCTTGGAGAATCAGCACCTTTAACCTCCTGTTCCGTACAGGTTGCAATTTGTCCTGAGGATGAACGGGAAGAGGGGGAACCAATGAGAGACTAGCTCTAGGTGTTGGGACAGGCACAGCTCACTCTATTTTCCCATCAGGAAGAAGAATTAACCACAGGCTCAGCCTGCGCCCGGAACCAGAATAGGGCCTGAAGCAATCCTGCGCTTTTGCGGCCAGCCTTCAAGAAAGCGAGTTGAAAAATGGAGCTCAGGGGCACTGCAATTCACAAACCTGCAGAGTTATAAATGATAACTCTCGTCCACAAATATATCGAGGGAAGGCAACGAAGAGGATTTGAAAGCAAGGCACAATTGCAGGAAACAGATTTCAGGAGGTAGATTCGAATCGCCTTTAAAGCACAGGAAAAGCGGCGAAACCTCGACAATGATGCCCTTGGCCAAAAAGGGCGTATGCGTTTTTTCCTGAATATATTCAGGAAAAAACGCATACGCCCTTTTTGGCCAACCAAGCAACCTGGAAAGGCAAATCAGCGCTACAAAGAAGTCTCGCTTCCCATCGGTCAAAAGGGCCATGCTGAATAAAGTGTCAAAACCAGAAATGCAGGACAGGCCATGGAGAAACGGGAGCCTTGCTACGCTGATGGGCGGGATGTAAATTGCCAACAGCCACTCTGGAGAAGTGTACGGTGTGTCCTGAAACATCTAAAAAACTCAGCTTACAGAGCATAGGGCACTTCCACTCATGGGCGTATAAATTGGGAAAACTAAAAATCAGCAAGACACAGGCACCCCAAAGTTTAGGGCTGCTCTGTTGACAAGAACCTCCACTTCGTTACACCTTAAATATCCCAGGAAAGAGGAAAATGGATAAAGAAGTTGTGGTCCTTATGTACAAAGGAATATCACACAGCCATGAAATCAACCTCATAAGGCTAGTAGCAGCATGATGAGTGGATTTAGGTACGACGATTCTAAGTGAAATAAGTCACAGAGAAAAAGACACTTATCAGAAGATATCACTTATAGAGGGAATGTAAAAACCGCTACATTTGAACTGAATTACAAAACAGAACAGAGTCACACGTTTAGAAAACACACTATGGCTGCTTAACGGGAAAGGTGAGATGGGGTGATGCATAAAACAAGGGTTTGAAATTAGCTCAGATACCGTTCCATAAACCCAATATGTAATAGACAAGACCTACTCCTTGCTCAGTGAACTGGACTCAAGACCCCCTATTCACCGCCCAAGAATATATCTGACTAGTAAGAATCTTAAAACCTATGTATTGATATCTCTCTGTAAGTGAGTCTAGTGGGTGTAAAGCAGCATAAACACAGCAGTGAAAAGCAGCTAAACCCCATTATAAAAATCAATTACTTTTAAAAACCCGTGAAACAAAGACAGTGAAAGAGAGAGAAATTCTTACCAAATTCGTTCACGGGCTGTGATGCCACCTGGATTGACCATACCTAGACCCACAGGTGATTGAGACATAAGGGTGGACACTCAGGGGCTGAGAGGTTTGGTGAGGTTGAGGGAGCAAACGCAGACCCTTTAAAGGAATACTGCGTGGTACCCATCCCATGGGTCCCAAATCTCCAGGTTCAAGGGCATCTTCCTACATCGAAAACATGCATGAGAAACCCAGAAGATGGTACACCGTGTGATCGGGAAACGTTTCTAAAACGCTCCTCATTTCTGATCTCCTTGGGCTCGGGTTCGCCATTCCAGCCGCTTTACTAGCAATCTCCCTCCTTGGAGAATCAGCACCTTTAACCTCCTGTTCCGTACAGGTTGCAATTTGTCCTGAGGATGAACGGGAAGAGGGGGAACCAATGAGAGACTAGCTCTAGGTGTTGGGACAGGCACAGCTCACTCTATTTTCCCATCAGGAAGAAGAATTAACCACAGGCTCAGCCTGCGCCCGGAACCAGAATAGGGCCTGAAGCAATCCTGCGCTTTTGCGGCCAGCCTTCAAGAAAGCGAGTTGAAAAATGGAGCTCAGGGGCACTGCAATTCACAAACCTGCAGAGTTATAAATGATAACTCTCGTCCACAAATATATCGAGGGAAGGCAACGAAGAGGATTTGAAAGCAAGGCACAATTGCAGGAAACAGATTTCAGGAGGTAGATTCGAATCGCCTTTAAAGCACAGGAAAAGCGGCGAAACCTCGACAATGATGCCCTTGGCCAAAAAGGGCGTATGCGTTTTTTCCTGAATATATTCAGGAAAAAACGCATACGCCCTTTTTGGCCAACCAAGCAACCTGGAAAGGCAAATCAGCGCTACAAAGAAGTCTCGCTTCCCATCGGTCAAAAGGGCCATGCTGAATAAAGTGTCAAAACCAGAAATGCAGGACAGGCCATGGAGAAACGGGAGCCTTGCTACGCTGATGGGCGGGATGTAAATTGCCAACAGCCACTCTGGAGAAGTGTACGGTGTGTCCTGAAACATCTAAAAAACTCAGCTTACAGAGCATAGGGCACTTCCACTCATGGGCGTATAAATTGGGAGAACTAAAAATCAGCAAGACACAGGCACCCCAAAGTTTAGGGCTGCTCTGTTGACAAGAACCTCCACTTCGTTACACCTTAAATATCCCAGGAAAGAGGAAAATGGATAAAGAAGTTGTGGTCCTTATGTACAAAGGAATATCACACAGCCATGAAATCAACCTCATAAGGCTAGTAGCAGCATGATGAGTGGATTTAGGTACGACGATTGTAAGTGAAATAAGTCACAGAGAAAAATACACTTATCAGAAGATATCACTTATAGAGGGAATGTAAAAACCGCTACACTTGAACTGAATTACAAAACAGAACAGAGTCACACGTTTAGAAAACACACTATGGCTGCTTAACGGGAAAGGTGAGATGGGGTGATGCATAAAACAAGGGTTTGAAATTAGCTCAGATACCGTTCCATAAACCCAATATGTAATAGACAAGACCTACTCCTTGCTCAGTGAACTGGACTCAAGACCCCCTATTCACCGCCCAAGAATATATCTGACTAGTAAGAATCTTAAAACCTATGTATTGATATCTCTCTGTAAGTGAGTCTAGTGGGTGTAAAGCAGCATAAACACAGCAGTGAAAAGCAGCTAAACCCCATTATAAAAATCAATTACTTTTAAAAACCCGTGAAACAAAGACAGTGAAAGAGAGAGAAATTCTTACCAAATTCGTTCACGGGCTGTGATGCCACCTGGATTGACCATACCTAGACCCACAGGTGATTGAGACATAAGGGTGGACACTCAGGGGCTGAGAGGTTTGGTGAGGTTGGGGGAGCAAACGCAGACCCTTTAAAGGAATACTGCGTGGTACCCATCCCATGGGTCCCAAATCTCCAGGTTCAAGGGCATCTTCCTACATCGAAAACATGCATGAGAAACCCAGAAGATGGTACACCGTGTGATCGGGAAACGTTTCTAAAACGCACCTCATTTCTCATCTCCTTGGGCTCGGGTTCGCCATTCCAGCCGCTTTACTAGCAATCTCCCTCCTTGGAGAATCAGCACCTTTAACCTCCTGTTCCGTACAGGTTGCAATTTGTCCTGAGGATGAACGGGAAGAGGGGGAACCAATGAGAGACTAGCTCTAGGTGTTGGGACAGGCACAGCTCACTCTATTTTCCCATCAGGAAGAAGAATTAACCACAGGCTCAGCCTGCGCCCGGGACCAGAATAGGGCCTGAAGCAATCCTGCGCTTTTGCGGCCAGCCTTCAAGAAAGCGAGTTGAAAAATGGAGCTCAGGGGCACTGCAATTCACAAACCTGCAGAGTTGTAAATGATAACTCTCGTCCACAAATATATCGAGGGAAGGCAACGAAGAGGATTTGAAAGCAAGGCAGAATTGCAGGAAACAGATTTCAGGAGGTAGATTCGAATCGCCTTTAAAGCACAGGAAAAGCGGCGAAACCTCGACAATGATGCCCTTGGCCAAAAAGGGCGTATGCGTTTTTTCCTGAATATATTCAGGAAAAAACGCATACGCCCTTTTTGGCCAACCAAGCAACATGGAAAGGCAAATCAGCGCTACAAAGAAGTCTCGCTTCCCATCGGTCAAAAGGGCCATGCTGAATAAAGTGTCAAAACCAGAAATGCAGGACAGGCCATGGAGAAACGGGAGCCTTGCTACGCTGATGGGCGGGATGTAAATTGCCAACAGCCACTCTGGAGAAGTGTACGGTGTGTCCTGAAACATCTAAACAACTCAGCTTACAGAGCATAGGGCACTTCCACTCATGGGCGTATAAATTGGGAAAACTAAAAATCAGCAAGACAGAGGCACCCCAAAGTTTAGGGCTGCTCTGTTGACAAGAACCTCCACTTCGTTACACCTTAAATATCCCAGGAAAGAGGAAAATGGATAAAGAAGTTGTGGTCCTTATGTACAAAGGAATATCACTCAGCCATGAAATCAACCTCATAAGGCTAGTAGCAGCATGATGAGTGGATTTAGGTACGACGATTCTAAGTGAAATAAGTCACACAGAAAAAGACACTGATCCTAAGATATCACTTATAGAGGCAATGTAAAAACCGCTACACTTGAACTGAATTACAAAACAGAACAGAGTCACACGTTTAGAAAACACACTATGGCTGCTTAACGGGAAAGGTGAGATGGGGTGATGCATAAAACAAGGGTTTCAAATTAGCTCAGATACCGTTCCATAAACCCAATATGTAATAGACAAGACCTACTCCTTGCTCAGTGAACTGGACTCAAGACCCCCTATTCACCGCCCAAGAATATATCTGACTAGTAAGAATCTTAAAACCTATGTATTGATATCTCTCTGTAAGTGAGTCTAGTGGGTGTAAAGCAGCATAAACACAGCAGTGAAAAGCAGCTAAACCCCATTATAAAAATCAATTACTTTTAAAAACCCGTGAAACGAAGACAGTGAAAGAGAGAGAAATTCTTACCAAATTCGTTCAGGGGCTGTGATGCCACCTGTATTGACCATATCTAGACCCACAGCTGATTGAGACATAAGGGTGGACACTCAGGGGCTGAGAGGTTTGGTGAGGTTGGGGGAGCAAACGCAGACCCTTTAAAGGAATACTGCGTGGTACCCATCCCATGGGTCCCAAATCTCCAGGTTCAAGGGCATCTTCCTACATCGAAAACATGCATGAGAAACCCAGAAGATGGTACAACGTGTGATCGGGAAAGGTTTCTAAAACGCTCCTCATTTCTCATCTCCTTGGGCTCGGGTTCGCCATTCCAGCCGCTTTACTAGCAATCTCCCTCCTTGGAGAATCAGCACCTTTAACCTCCTGTTCCGTACAGGTTGCAATTTGTCCTGAGGATGAACGGGAAGAGGGGGAACCAATGAGAGACTAGCTCTAGGTGTTGGGACAGGCACAGCTCACTCTATTTTCCCATCAGGAAGAAGAATTAACCACAGGCTCAGCCTGCGCCCGGAACCAGAATAGGGCCTGAAGCAATCCTGCGCTTTTGCGGCCAGCCTTCAAGAAAGCGAGTTGAAAAATGGAGGTCAGGGGCACTGCAATTCACAAACCTGCAGAGTTATAAATGATAACTCTCGTCCACAAATATATCGAGGGAAGGCAACGAAGAGGATTTGAAAGCAAGGCACAATTGCAGGAAACAGATTTCAGGAGGTAGATTCGAATCGCCTTTAAAGCACAGGAAAAGCGGCGAAACCTCGACAATGATGCCCTTGGCCAAAAAGGGCGTATGCGTTTTTTCCTGAATATATTCAGGAAAAAACGCATACGCCCTTTTTGGCCAACCAAGCAACCTGGAAAGGCAAATCAGCGCTACAAAGAAGTCTCGCTTCCCATCGGTCAAAAGGGCCATGCTGAATAAAGTGTCAAAACCAGAAATGCAGGACAGGCCATGGAGAAACGGGAGCCTTGCTACGCTGATGGGCGGGATGTAAATTGCCAACAGCCACTCTGGAGAAGTGTACGGTGTGTCCTGAAACATCTAAAAAACTCAGCTTACAGAGCATAGGGCACTTCCACTCATGGGCGTATAAATTGGGAAAACTAAAAATCAGCAAGATACAGGCACCCCAAAGTTTAGGGCTGCTCTGTTGACAAGAACCTCCACTTCGTTACACCTTAAATATCCCAGGAAAGAGGAAAATGGATAAAGAAGTTGTGGTCCTTATGTACAAAGGAATATCACTCAGCCATGAAATCAACGTCATAAGGCTAGTAGCAGCATGATGAGTGGATTTAGGTACGACGATTCTAAGTGAAATAAGTCACACAGAAAAAGACACTGATCCTAAGATATCACTTATAGAGGCAATGTAAAAACCGCTACACTTGAACTGAATTACAAAACAGAACAGAGTCACACGTTTAGAAAACACACTATGGCTGCTTAACGGGAAAGGTGAGATGGGGTGATGCATAAAACAAGGGTTTCAAATTAGCTCAGATACCGTTCCATAAACCCAATATGTAATAGACAAGACCTACTCCTTGCTCAGTGAACTGGACTCAAGACCCCCTATTGACCGCCCAAGAATATATCTGACTAGTAAGAATCTTAAAACCTATGTATTGATATCTCTCTGTAAGTGAGTCTAGTGGGTGTAAAGCAGCATAAACACAGCAGTGAAAAGCAGCTAAACCCCATTATAAAAATCAATTACTTTTAAAAACCCGTGAAACGAAGACAGTGAAAGAGAGAGAAATTCTTACCAAATTCGTTCAGGGGCTGTGATGCCACCTGTATTGACCATATCTAGACCCACAGCTGATTGAGACATAAGGGTGGACACTCAGGGGCTGAGAGGTTTGGTGAGGTTGGGGGAGCAAACGCAGACCCTTTAAAGGAATACTGCGTGGTACCCATCCCATGGGTCCCAAATCTCCAGGTTCAAGGGCATCTTCCTACATCGAAAACATGCATGAGAAACCCAGAAGATGGTACAACGTGTGATCGGGAAAGGTTTCTAAAACGCTCCTCATTTCTCATCTCCTTGGGCTCGGGTTCGCCATTCCAGCCGCTTTACTAGCAATCTCCCTCCTTGGAGAATCAGCACCTTTAACCTCCTGTTCCGTACAGGTTGCAATTTGTCCTGAGGATGAACGGGAAGAGGGGGAACCAATGAGAGACTAGCTCTAGGTGTTGGGACAGGCACAGCTCACTCTATTTTCCCATCAGGAAGAAGAATTAACCACAGGCTCAGCCTGCGCCCGGAACCAGAATAGGGCCTGAAGCAATCCTGCGCTTTTGCGGCCAGCCTTCAAGAAAGCGAGTTGAAAAATGGAGGTCAGGGGCACTGCAATTCACAAACCTGCAGAGTTATAAATGATAACTCTCGTCCACAAATATATCGAGGGAAGGCAACGAAGAGGATTTGAAAGCAAGGCACAATTGCAGGAAACAGATTTCAGGAGGTAGATTCGAATCGCCTTTAAAGCACAGGAAAAGCGGCGAAACCTCGACAATGATGCCCTTGGCCAAAAAGGGCGTATGCGTTTTTTCCTGAATATATTCAGGAAAAAACGCATACGCCCTTTTTGGCCAACCAAGCAACCTGGAAAGGCAAATCAGCGCTACAAAGAAGTCTCGCTTCCCATCGGTCAAAAGGGCCATGCTGAATAAAGTGTCAAAACCAGAAATGCAGGACAGGCCATGGAGAAACGGGAGCCTTGCTACGCTGATGGGCGGGATGTAAATTGCCAACAGCCACTCTGGAGAAGTGTACGGTGTGTCCTGAAACATCTAAAAAACTCAGCTTACAGAGCATAGGGCACTTCCACTCATGGGCTTATAAATTGGGAAAACTAAAAATCAGCAAGACACAGGCACCCCAAAGTTTAGGGCTGCTCTGTTGACAAGAACCTCCACTTCGTTACACCTTAAATATCCCAGGAAAGAGGAAAATGGATAAAGAAGTTGTGGTCCTTATGTACAAAGGAATATCACTCAGCCATGAAATCAACGTCATAAGGCTAGTAGCAGCATGATGAGTGGATATAGGTACGACGATTCTAAGTGAAATAAGTCACACAGAAAAAGACACTGATCCTAAGATATCACTTATAGAGGCAATGTAAAAACAGCTACACTTGAACTGAATTACAAAACAGAACAGAGTCACACGTTTAGAAAACACACTATGGCTGCTTAACGGGAAAGGTGAGATGGGGTGATGCATAAAACAAGGGTTTCAAATTAGCTCAGATACCGTTCCATAAACCCAATATGTAATAGACAAGACCTACTCCTTGCTCAGTGAACTGGACTCAAGACCCCCTATTCACCGCCCAAGAATATATCTGACTAGTAAGAATCTTAAAACCTATGTATTGATATCTCTCTGTAAGTGAGTCTAGTGGGTGTAAAGCAGCATAAACACAGCAGTGAAAAGCAGCTAAACCCCATTATAAAAATCAATTACTTTTAAAAACCCGTGAAACGAAGACAGTGAAAGAGAGAGAAATTCTTACCAAATTCGTTCAGGGGCTGTGATGCCACCTGTATTGACCATATCTAGACCCACAGCTGATTGAGACATAAGGGTGGACACTCAGGGGCTGAGAGGTTTGGTGAGGTTGGGGGAGCAAACGCAGACCCTTTAAAGGAATACTGCGTGGTACCCATCCCATGGGTCCCAAATCTCCAGGTTCAAGGGCATCTTCCTACATCGAAAACATGCATGAGAAACCCAGAAGATGGTACACCGTGTGATCGGGAAACGTTTCTAAAACGCTCCTCATTTCTCATCTCCTTGGGCTCGGGTTCGCCATTCCAGCCGCTTTACTAGCAATCTCCCTCCTTGGAGAATCAGCACCTTTAACCTCCTGTTCCGTACAGGTTGCAATTTGTCCTGAGGATGAACGGGAAGAGGGGGAACCAATGAGAGACTAGCTCTAGGTGTTGGGACAGGCACAGCTCACTCTATTTTCCCATCAGGAAGAAGAATTAACCACAGGCTCAGCCTGCGCCCGGAACCAGAATAGGGCCTGAAGCAATCCTGCGCTTTTGCGGCCAGCCTTCAAGAAAGCGAGTTGAAAAATGGAGCTCAGGGGCACTGCAATTCACAAACCTGCAGAGTTATAAATGATAACTCTCGTCCACAAATATATCGAGGGAAGGCAACGAAGAGGATTTGAAAGCAAGGCACAATTGCAGGAAACAGATTTCAGGAGGTAGATTCGAATCGCCTTTAAAGCACAGGAAAAGCGGCGAAACCTCGACAATGATGCCCTTGGCCAAAAAGGGCGTATGCGTTTTTTCCTGAATATATTCAGGAAAAAACGCATACGCCCTTTTTGGCCAACCAAGCAACCTGGAAAGGCAAATCAGCGCTACAAAGAAGTCTCGCTTCCCATCGGTCAAAAGGGCCATGCTGAATAAAGTGTCAAAACCAGAAATGCAGGACAGGCCATGGAGAAACGGGAGCCTTGCTACGCTGATGGGCGGGATGTAAATTGCCAACAGCCACTCTGGAGAAGTGTACGGTGTGTCCTGAAACATCTAAACAACTCAGCTTACAGAGCATAGGGCACTTCCACTCATGGGCTTATAAATTGGGAAAACTAAAAATCAGCAAGACACAGGCACCCCAAAGTTTAGGGCTGCTCTGTTGACAAGAACCTCCACTTCGTTACACCTTAAATATCCCAGGAAAGAGGAAAATGGATAAGGAAGTTGTGGTCCTTATGTACAAAGGAATATCACTCAGCCATGAAATCAACGTCATAAGGCTAGTAGCAGCATGATGAGTGGATTTAGGTACGACGATTGTAAGTGAAATAAGTCACAGAGAAAAAGACACTTATCAGAAGATATCACTTATAGAGGGAATGTAAAAACCGCTACACTTGAACTGAATTACAAAACAGAACAGAGTCACACGTTTAGAAAACACACTATGGCTGCTTAACGGGAAAGGTGAGATGGGGTGATGCATAAAACAAGGGTTTGAAATTAGCTCAGATACCGTTCCATAAACCCAATATGTAATAGACAAGACCTACTCCTTGCTCAGTGAACTGGACTCAAGACCCCCTATTCACCGCCCAAGAATATATCTGACTAGTAAGAATCTTAAAACCTATGTATTGATATCTCTCTGTAAGTGAGTCTAGTGGGTGTAAAGCAGCATAAACACAGCAGTGAAAAGCAGCTAAACCCCATTATAAAAATCAATTACTTTTAAAAACCCGTGAAACAAAGACAGTGAAAGAGAGAGAAATTCTTACCAAATTCGTTCACGGGCTGTGATGCCACCTGGATTGACCATACCTAGACCCACAGGTGATTGAGACATAAGGGTGGACACTCAGGGGCTGAGAGGTTTGGTGAGGTTGGGGGAGCAAACGCAGACCCTTTAAAGGAATACTGCGTGGTACCCATCCCATGGGTCCCAAATCTCCAGGTTCAAGGGCATCTTCCTACATCGAAAACATGCATGAGAAACCCAGAAGATGGTACACCGTGTGATCGGGAAACGTTTCTAAAACGCACCTCATTTCTCATCTCCTTGGGCTCGGGTTCGCCATTCCAGCCGCTTTACTAGCAATCTCCCTCCTTGGAGAATCAGCACCTTTAACCTCCTGTTCCGTACAGGTTGCAATTTGTCCTGAGGATGAACGGGAAGAGGGGGAACCAATGAGAGACTAGCTCTAGGTGTTGGGACAGGCACAGCTCACTCTATTTTCCCATCAGGAAGAAGAATTAACCACAGGCTCAGCCTGCGCCCGGAACCAGAATAGGGCCTGAAGCAATCCTGCGCTTTTGCGGCCAGCCTTCAAGAAAGCGAGTTGAAAAATGGAGTTCAGGGGCACTGCAATTCACAAACCTGCAGAGTTATAAATGATAACTCTCGTCCACAAATATATCGAGGGAAGGCAACGAAGAGGATTTGAAAGCAAGGCAGAATTGCAGGAAACAGATTTCAGGAGGTAGATTCGAATCGCCTTTAAAGCACAGGAAAAGCGGCGAAACCTCGACAATGATGCCCTTGGCCAAAAAGGGCGTATGCGTTTTTTCCTGAATATATTCAGGAAAAAACGCATACGCCCTTTTTGGCCAACCAAGCAACCTGGAAAGGCAAATCAGCACTACAAAGAAGTCTCGCTTCCCATCGGTCAAAAGGGCCATGCTGAATAAAGTGTCAAAACCAGAAATGCAGGACAGGCCATGGAGAAACGGGAGCCTTGCTACGCTGATGGGCGGGATGTAAATTGCCAACAGCCACTCTGGAGAAGTGTACGGTGTGTCCTGAAACATCTAAACAACTCAGCTTACAGAGCATAGGGCACTTCCACTCATGGGCGTATAAATTGGGAAAACTAAAAATCAGCAAGACACAGGCACCCCAAAGTTTAGGGCTGCTCTGTTGACAAGAACCTCCACTTCGTTACACCTTAAATATCCCAGGAAAGAGGAAAATGGATAAAGAAGTTGTGGTCCTTATGTACAAAGGAATATCACTCAGCCATGAAATCAACCTCATAAGGCTAGTAGCAGCATGATGAGTGGATTTAGGTACGACGATTCTAAGTGAAATAAGTCACACAGAAAAAGACACTGATCCTAAGATATCACTTATAGAGGCAATGTAAAAACCGCTACACTTGAACTGAATTACAAAACAGAACAGAGTCACACGTTTAGAAAACACACTATGGCTGCTTAACGGGAAAGGTGAGATGGGGTGATGCATAAAACAAGGGTTTCAAATTAGCTCAGATACCGTTCCATAAACCCAATATGTAATAGACAAGACCTACTCCTTGCTCAGTGAACTGGACTCAAGACCCCCTATTGACCGCCCAAGAATATATCTGACTAGTAAGAATCTTAAAACCTATGTATTGATATCTCTCTGTAAGTGAGTCTAGTGGGTGTAAAGCAGCATAAACACAGCAGTGAAAAGCAGCTAAACCCCATTATAAAAATCAATTACTTTTAAAAACCCGTGAAACGAAGACAGTGAAAGAGAGAGAAATTCTTACCAAATTCGTTCAGGGGCTGTGATGCCACCTGTATTGACCATATCTAGACCCACAGCTGATTGAGACATAAGGGTGGACACTCAGGGGCTGAGAGGTTTGGTGAGGTTGGGGGAGCAAACGCAGACCCTTTAAAGGAATACTGCGTGGTACCCATCCCATGGGTCCCAAATCTCCAGGTTCAAGGGCATCTTCCTACATCGAAAACATGCATGAGAAACCCAGAAGATGGTACAACGTGTGATCGGGAAAGGTTTCTAAAACGCTCCTCATTTCTCATCTCCTTGGGCTCGGGTTCGCCATTCCAGCCGCTTTACTAGCAATCTCCCTCCTTGGAGAATCAGCACCTTTAACCTCCTGTTCCGTACAGGTTGCAATTTGTCCTGAGGATGAACGGGAAGAGGGGGAACCAATGAGAGACTAGCTCTAGGTGTTGGGACAGGCACAGCTCACTCTATTTTCCCATCAGGAAGAAGAATTAACCACAGGCTCAGCCTGCGCCCGGAACCAGAATAGGGCCTGAAGCAATCCTGCGCTTTTGCGGCCAGCCTTCAAGAAAGCGAGTTGAAAAATGGAGGTCAGGGGCACTGCAATTCACAAACCTGCAGAGTTATAAATGATAACTCTCGTCCACAAATATATCGAGGGAAGGCAACGAAGAGGATTTGAAAGCAAGGCACAATTGCAGGAAACAGATTTCAGGAGGTAGATTCGAATCGCCTTTAAAGCACAGGAAAAGCGGCGAAACCTCGACAATGATGCCCTTGGCCAAAAAGGGCGTATGCGTTTTTTCCTGAATATATTCAGGAAAAAACGCATACGCCCTTTTTGGCCAACCAAGCAACCTGGAAAGGCAAATCAGCGCTACAAAGAAGTCTCGCTTCCCATCGGTCAAAAGGGCCATGCTGAATAAAGTGTCAAAACCAGAAATGCAGGACAGGCCATGGAGAAACGGGAGCCTTGCTACGCTGATGGGCGGGATGTAAATTGCCAACAGCCACTCTGGAGAAGTGTACGGTGTGTCCTGAAACATCTAAAAAACTCAGCTTACAGAGCATAGGGCACTTCCACTCATGGGCGTATAAATTGGGAAAACTAAAAATCAGCAAGACACAGGCACCCCAAAGTTTAGGGCTGCTCTGTTGACAAGAACCTCCACTTCGTTACACCTTAAATATCCCAGGAAAGAGGAAAATGGATAAAGAAGTTGTGGTCCTTATGTACAAAGGAATATCACTCAGCCATGAAATCAACGTCATAAGGCTAGTAGCAGCATGATGAGTGGATTTAGGTACGACGATTCTAAGTGAAATAAGTCACACAGAAAAAGACACTGATCCTAAGATATCACTTATAGAGGCAATGTAAAAACCGCTACACTTGAACTGAATTACAAAACAGAACAGAGTCACACGTTTAGAAAACACACTATGGCTGCTTAACGGGAAAGGTGAGATGGGGTGATGCATAAAACAAGGGTTTCAAATTAGCTCAGATACCGTTCCATAAACCCAATATGTAATAGACAAGACCTACTCCTTGCTCAGTGAACTGGACTCAAGACCCCCTATTGACCGCCCAAGAATATATCTGACTAGTAAGAATCTTAAAACCTATGTATTGATATCTCTCTGTAAGTGAGTCTAGTGGGTGTAAAGCAGCATAAACACAGCAGTGAAAAGCAGCTAAACCCCATTACAAAAATCAATTACTTTTAAAAACCCGTGAAACGAAGACAGTGAAAGAGAGAGAAATTCTTACCAAATTCGTTCAGGGGCTGTGATGCCACCTGTATTGACCATATCTAGACCCACAGCTGATTGAGACATAAGGGTGGACACTCAGGGGCTGAGAGGTTTGGTGAGATTGGGGGAGCAAACGCAGACCCTTTAAAGGAATACTGCGTGGTACCCATCCCATGGGTCCCAAATCTCCAGGTTCAAGGGCATCTTCCTACATCGAAAACATGCATGAGAAACCCAGAAGATGGTACAACGTGTGATCGGGAAAGGTTTCTAAAACGCTCCTCATTTCTCATCTCCTTGGGCTCGGGTTCGCCATTCCAGCCGCTTTACTAGCAATCTCCCTCCTTGGAGAATCAGCACCTTTAACCTCCTGTTCCGTACAGGTTGCAATTTGTCCTGAGGATGAACGGGAAGAGGGGGAACCAATGAGAGACTAGCTCTAGGTGTTGGGACAGGCACAGCTCACTCTATTTTCCCATCAGGAAGAAGAATTAACCACAGGCTCAGCCTGCGCCCGGAACCAGAATAGGGCCTGAAGCAATCCTGCGCTTTTGCGGCCAGCCTTCAAGAAAGCGAGTTGAAAAATGGAGGTCAGGGGCACTGCAATTCACAAACCTGCAGAGTTATAAATGATAACTCTCGTCCACAAATATATCGAGGGAAGGCAACGAAGAGGATTTGAAAGCAAGGCACAATTGCAGGAAACAGATTTCAGGAGGTAGATTCGAATCGCCTTTAAAGCACAGGAAAAGCGGCGAAACCTCGACAATGATGCCCTTGGCCAAAAAGGGCGTATGCGTTTTTTCCTGAATATATTCAGGAAAAAACGCATACGCCCTTTTTGGCCAACCAAGCAACCTGGAAAGGCAAATCAGCGCTACAAAGAAGTCTCGCTTCCCATCGGTCAAAAGGGCCATGCTGAATAAAGTGTCAAAACCAGAAATGCAGGACAGGCCATGGAGAAACGGGAGCCTTTCTACGCTGATGGGCGGGATGTAAATTGCCAACAGCCACTCTGGAGAAGTGTACGGTGTGTCCTGAAACATCTAAAAAACTCAGCTTACAGAGCATAGGGCACTTCCACTCATGGGCTTATAAATTGGGAAAACTAAAAATCAGCAAGACACAGGCACCCCAAAGTTTAGGGCTGCTCTGTTGACAAGAACCTCCACTTCGTTACACCTTAAATATCCCAGGAAAGAGGAAAATGGATAAAGAAGTTGTGGTCCTTATGTACAAAGGAATATCACTCAGCCATGAAATCAACGTCATAAGGCTAGTAGCAGCATGATGAGTGGATATAGGTACGACGATTCTAAGTGAAATAAGTCACACAGAAAAAGACACTGATCCTAAGATATCACTTATAGAGGCAATGTAAAAACAGCTACACTTGAACTGAATTACAAAACAGAACAGAGTCACACGTTTAGAAAACACACTATGGCTGCTTAACGGGAAAGGTGAGATGGGGTGATGCATAAAACAAGGGTTTCAAATTAGCTCAGATACCGTTCCATAAACCCAATATGTAATAGACAAGACCTACTCCTTGCTCAGTGAACTGGACTCAAGACCCCCTATTCACCGCCCAAGAATATATCTGACTAGTAAGAATCTTAAAACCTATGTATTGATATCTCTCTGTAAGTGAGTCTAGTGGGTGTAAAGCAGCATAAACACAGCAGTGAAAAGCAGCTAAACCCCATTATAAAAATCAATTACTTTTAAAAACCCGTGAAACGAAGACAGTGAAAGAGAGAGAAATTCTTACCAAATTCGTTCAGGGGCTGTGATGCCACCTGTATTGACCATATCTAGACCCACAGCTGATTGAGACATAAGGGTGGACACTCAGGGGCTGAGAGGTTTGGTGAGGTTGGGGGAGCAAACGCAGACCCTTTAAAGGAATACTGCGTGGTACCCATCCCATGGGTCCCAAATCTCCAGGTTCAAGGGCATCTTCCTACATCGAAAACATGCATGAGAAACCCAGAAGATGGTACACCGTGTGATCGGGAAACGTTTCTAAAACGCACCTCATTTCTCATCTCCTTGGGCTCGGGTTCGCCATTCCAGCCGCTTTACTAGCAATCTCCCTCCTTGGAGAATCAGCACCTTTAACCTCCTGTTCCGTACAGGTTGCAATTTGTCCTGAGGATGAACGGGAAGAGGGGGAACCAATGAGAGACTAGCTCTAGGTGTTGGGACAGGCACAGCTCACTCTATTTTCCCATCAGGAAGAAGAATTAACCACAGGCTCAGCCTGCGCCCGGAACCAGAATAGGGCCTGAAGCAATCCTGCGCTTTTGCGGCCAGCCTTCAAGAAAGCGAGTTGAAAAATGGAGTTCAGGGGCACTGCAATTCACAAACCTGCAGAGTTATAAATGATAACTCTCGTCCACAAATATATCGAGGGAAGGCAACGAAGAGGATTTGAAAGCAAGGCAGAATTGCAGGAAACAGATTTCAGGAGGTAGATTCGAATCGCCTTTAAAGCACAGGAAAAGCGGCGAAACCTCGACAATGATGCCCTTGGCCAAAAAGGGCGTATGCGTTTTTTCCTGAATATATTCAGGAAAAAACGCATACGCCCTTTTTGGCCAACCAAGCAACCTGGAAAGGCAAATCAGCACTACAAAGAAGTCTCGCTTCCCATCGGTCAAAAGGGCCATGCTGAATAAAGTGTCAAAACCAGAAATGCAGGACAGGCCATGGAGAAACGGGAGCCTTGCTACGCTGATGGGCGGGATGTAAATTGCCAACAGCCACTCTGGAGAAGTGTACGGTGTGTCCTGAAACATCTAAACAACTCAGCTTACAGAGCATAGGGCACTTCCACTCATGGGCTTATAAATTGGGAAAACTAAAAATCAGCAAGACACAGGCACCCCAAAGTTTAGGGCTGCTCTGTTGACAAGAACCTCCACTTCGTTACACCTTAAATATCCCAGGAAAGAGGAAAATGGATAAAGAAGTTGTGGTCCTTATGTACAAAGGAATATCACTCAGCCATGAAATCAACCTCATAAGGCTAGTAGCAGCATGATGAGTGGATTTAGGTACGACGATTGTAAGTGAAATAAGTCACAGAGAAAAAGACACTTATCAGAAGATATCACTTATAGAGGGAATGTAAAAACCGCTACACTTGAACTGAATTACAAAACAGAACAGAGTCACACGTTTAGAAAACACACTATGGCTGCTTAACGGGAAAGGTGAGATGGGGTGATGCATAAAACAAGGGTTTGAAATTAGCTCAGATACCGTTCCATAAACCCAATATGTAATAGACAAGACCTACTCCTTGCTCAGTGAACTGGACTCAAGACCCCCTATTCACCGCCCAAGAATATATCTGACTAGTAAGAATCTTAAAACCTATGTATTGATATCTCTCTGTAAGTGAGTCTAGTGGGTGTAAAGCAGCATAAACACAGCAGTGAAAAGCAGCTAAACCCCATTATAAAAATCAATTACTTTTAAAAACCCGTGAAACAAAGACAGTGAAAGAGAGAGAAATTCTTACCAAATTCGTTCACGGGCTGTGATGCCACCTGGATTGACCATACCTAGACCCACAGGTGATTGAGACATAAGGGTGGACACTCAGGGGCTGAGAGGTTTGGTGAGGTTGGGGGAGCAAACGCAGACCCTTTAAAGGAATACTGCGTGGTACCCATCCCATGGGTCCCAAATCTCCAGGTTCAAGGGCATCTTCCTACATCGAAAACATGCATGAGAAACCCAGAAGATGGTACACCGTGTGATCGGGAAACGTTTCTAAAACGCACCTCATTTCTCATCTCCTTGGGCTCGGGTTCGCCATTCCAGCCGCTTTACTAGCAATCTCCCTCCTTGGAGAATCAGCACCTTTAACCTCCTGTTCCGTACAGGTTGCAATTTGTCCTGAGGATGAACGGGAAGAGGGGGAACCAATGAGAGACTAGCTCTAGGTGTTGGGACAGGCACAGCTCACTCTATTTTCCCATCAGGAAGAAGAATTAACCAGAGGCTCAGCCTGCTCCCGGAACCAGAATAGGGCCTGAAGCAATCCTGCGCTTTTGCGGCCAGCCTTCAAGAAAGCGAGTTGAAAAATGGAGCTCAGGGGCACTGCAATTCACAAACCTGCAGAGTTATAAATGATAACTCTCGTCCACAAATATATCGAGGGAAGGCAACGAAGAGGATTTGAAAGCAAGGCAGAATTGCAGGAAACAGATTTCAGGAGGTAGATTCGAATCGCCTTTAAAGCACAGGAAAAGCGGCGAAACCTCGACAATGATGCCCTTGGCCAAAAAGGGCGTATGCGTTTTTTCCTGAATATATTCAGGAAAAAACGCATACGCCCTTTTTGGCCAACCAAGCAACCTGGAAAGGCAAATCAGCGCTACAAAGAAGTCTCGCTTCCCATCGGTCAAAAGGGCCATGCTGAATAAAGTGTCAAAACCAGAAATGCAGGACAGGCCATGGAGAAACGGGAGCCTTGCTACGCTGATGGGCGGGATGTAAATTGCCAACAGCCACTCTGGAGAAGTGTACGGTGTGTCCTGAAACATCTAAACAACTCAGCTTACAGAGCATAGGGCACTTCCACTCATGGGCGTATAAATTGGGAAAACTAAAAATCAGCAAGACACAGGCACCCCAAAGTTTAGGGCTGCTCTGTTGACAAGAACCTCCACTTCGTTACACCTTAAATATCCCAGGAAAGAGGAAAATGGATAAAGAAGTTGTGGTCCTTATGTACAAAGGAATATCACTCAGCCATGAAATCAACCTCATAAGGCTAGTAGCAGCATGATGAGTGGATTTAGGTACGACGATTCTAAGTGAAATAAGTCACACAGAAAAAGACACTGATCCTAAGATATCACTTATAGAGGCAATGTAAAAACCGCTACACTTGAACTGAATTACAAAACAGAACAGAGTCACACGTTTAGAAAACACACTATGGCTGCTTAACGGGAAAGGTGAGATGGGGTGATGCATAAAACAAGGGTTTCAAATTAGCTCAGATACCGTTCCATAAACCCAATATGTAATAGACAAGACCTACTCCTTGCTCAGTGAACTGGACTCAAGACCCCCTATTGACCGCCCAAGAATATATCTGACTAGTAAGAATCTTAAAACCTATGTATTGATATCTCTCTGTAAGTGAGTCTAGTGGGTGTAAAGCAGCATAAACACAGCAGTGAAAAGCAGCTAAACCCCATTATAAAAATCAATTACTTTTAAAAACCCGTGAAACGAAGACAGTGAAAGAGAGAGAAATTCTTACCAAATTCGTTCAGGGGCTGTGATGCCACCTGTATTGACCATATCTAGACCCACAGCTGATTGAGACATAAGGGTGGACACTCAGGGGCTGAGAGGTTTGGTGAGGTTGGGGGAGCAAACGCAGACCCTTTAAAGGAATACTGCGTGGTACCCATCCCATGGGTCCCAAATCTCCAGGTTCAAGGGCATCTTCCTACATCGAAAACATGCATGAGAAACCCAGAAGATGGTACAACGTGTGATCGGGAAAGGTTTCTAAAACGCTCCTCATTTCTCATCTCCTTGGGCTCGGGTTCGCCATTCCAGCCGCTTTACTAGCAATCTCCCTCCTTGGAGAATCAGCACCTTTAACCTCCTGTTCCGTACAGGTTGCAATTTGTCCTGAGGATGAACGGGAAGAGGGGGAACCAATGAGAGACTAGCTCTAGGTGTTGGGACAGGCACAGCTCACTCTATTTTCCCATCAGGAAGAAGAATTAACCACAGGCTCAGCCTGCGCCCGGAACCAGAATAGGGCCTGAAGCAATCCTGCGCTTTTGCGGCCAGCCTTCAAGAAAGCGAGTTGAAAAATGGAGTTCAGGGGCACTGCAATTCACAAACCTGCAGAGTTATAAATGATAACTCTCGTCCACAAATATATCGAGGGAAGGCAACGAAGAGGATTTGAAAGCAAGGCACAATTGCAGGAAACAGATTTCAGGAGGTAGATTCGAATCGCCTTTAAAGCACAGGAAAAGCGGCGAAACCTCGACAATGATGCCCTTGGCCAAAAAGGGCGTATGCGTTTTTTCCTGAATATATTCAGGAAAAAACGCATACGCCCTTTTTGGCCAACCAAGCAACCTGGAAAGGCAAATCAGCGCTACAAAGAAGTCTCGCTTCCCATCGGTCAAAAGGGCCATGCTGAATAAAGTGTCAAAACCAGAAATGCAGGACAGGCCATGGAGAAACGGGAGCCTTGCTACGCTGATGGGCGGGATGTAAATTGCCAACAGCCACTCTGGAGAAGTGTACGGTGTGTCCTGAAACATCTAAAAAACTCAGCTTACAGAGCATAGGGCACTTCCACTCATGGGCTTATAAATTGGGAAAACTAAAAATCAGCAAGACACAGGCACCCCAAAGTTTAGGGCTGCTCTGTTGACAAGAACCTCCACTTCGTTACACCTTAAATATCCCAGGAAAGAGGAAAATGGATAAAGAAGTTGTGGTCCTTATGTACAAAGGAATATCACTCAGCCATGAAATCAACGTCATAAGGCTAGTAGCAGCATGATGAGTGGATATAGGTACGACGATTCTAAGTGAAATAAGTCACACAGAAAAAGACACTGATCCTAAGATATCACTTATAGAGGCAATGTAAAAACAGCTACACTTGAACTGAATTACAAAACAGAACAGAGTCACACGTTTAGAAAACACACTATGGCTGCTTAACGGGAAAGGTGAGATGGGGTGATGCATAAAACAAGGGTTTCAAATTAGCTCAGATACCGTTCCATAAACCCAATATGTAATAGACAAGACCTACTCCTTGCTCAGTGAACTGGACTCAAGACCCCCTATTCACCGCCCAAGAATATATCTGACTAGTAAGAATCTTAAAACCTATGTATTGATATCTCTCTGTAAGTGAGTCTAGTGGGTGTAAAGCAGCATAAACACAGCAGTGAAAAGCAGCTAAACCCCATTATAAAAATCAATTACTTTTAAAAACCCGTGAAACGAAGACAGTGAAAGAGAGAGAAATTCTTACCAAATTCGTTCAGGGGCTGTGATGCCACCTGTATTGACCATATCTAGACCCACAGCTGATTGAGACATAAGGGTGGACACTCAGGGGCTGAGAGGTTTGGTGAGGTTGGGGGAGCAAACGCAGACCCTTTAAAGGAATACTGCGTGGTACCCATCCCAGGGGTCCCAAATCTCGAGGTTCAAGGGCATCTTCCTACATCGAAAACATGCATGAGAAACCCAGAAGATGGTACACCGTGTGATCGGGAAACGTTTCTAAAACGCTCTTCATTTCTCATCTCCTTGTGCTCGGGTTCGCCATTCCAGCCGCTTTACTAGCAATCTCCCTCCTTGGAGAATCAGCGCCTCTAACCTCCTGTTCCGTACAGGTTGCAATTTGTCCTGAGGATGAACGGGAAGAGGGGGAACCAATGAGAGACTAGCTCTAGGTGTTGGGACAGACACAGGCCACTCTATTTTCCCATCAGGAAGAAGAATTAACCACAGGCTCAGCCTGCGCCCGGAACCAGAATAGGGCCTGAAGCAATCCTGCGCTTTTGCGGCCAGCCTTCAAGAAAGCGAGTTGAAAAATGGAGCTCAGGGGCACTGCAATTCACAAACCTGCAGAGTTAAAAATGATAACTCTCGGCCACAAATATTTTGAGGGAAGGCAACGAAGAGGATTTGAAAGCAAGGCAGAATTGCAGGAAACAGATTTCAGGAGGTAGATTCGAATCGCCTTTAAAGCACAGGAAAAGCGGCGAAACCTCGACAATGATGCCCTTGGCCAAAAAGGGCGTATGCGTTTTTTCCTGAATATATTCAGGAAAAAACGCATACGCCCTTTTTGGCCAACCAAGCAACCTGGAAAGGCAAATCAGCGCTACAAAGAAGTCTCGCTTCCCATCGGTCAAAAGGGCCATGCTGAATAAAGTGTCAAAACCAGAAATGCAGGACAGGCCATGGAGAAACGGGAGCCTTGCTACGCTGATGGGCGGGATGTAAATTGCCAACAGCCACTCTGGAGAAGTGTACGGTGTGTCCTGAAACATCTAAAAAACTCAGCTTACAGAGCATAGGGCACTTCCACTCATGGGCTTATAAATTGGGAAAACTAAAAATCAGCAAGACACAGGCACCCCAAAGTTTAGGGCTGCTCTGTTGACAAGAACCTCCACTTCGTTACACCTTAAATATCCCAGGAAAGAGGAAAATGGATAAGGAAGTTGTGGTCCTTATGTACAAAGGAATATCACTCAGCCATGAAATCAACGTCATAAGGCTAGTAGCAGCATGATGAGTGGATTTAGGTACGACGATTCTAAGTGAAATAAGTCACACAGAAAAAGACACTGATCCTAAGATATCACTTATAGAGGCAATGTAAAAACCGCTACACTTGAACTGAATTACAAAACAGAACAGAGTCACACGTTTAGAAAACACACTATGGCTGCTTAACGGGAAAGGTGAGATGGGGTGATGCATAAAACAAGGGTTTGAAATTAGCTCAGATACCGTTCCATAAACCCAATATGTAATAGACAAGACCTACTCCTTGCTCAGTGAACTGGACTCAAGACCCCCTATTCACCGCCCAAGAATATATCTGACTAGTAAGAATCTTAAAACCTATGTATTGATATCTCTCTGTAAGTGAGTCTAGTGGGTGTAAAGCAGCATAAACACAGCAGTGAAAAGCAGCTAAACCCCATTATAAAAATCAATTACTTTTAAAAACCCGTGAAACAAAGACAGTGAAAGAGAGAGAAATTCTTACCAAATTCGTTCACGGGCTGTGATGCCACCTGGATTGACCATACCTAGACCCACAGGTGATTGAGACATAAGGGTGGACACTCAGGGGCTGAGAGGTTTGGTGAGGTTGGGGGAGCAAACGCAGACCCTTTAAAGGAATACTGCGTGGTACCCATCCCATGGGTCCCAAATCTCCAGGTTCAAGGGCATCTTCCTACATCGAAAACATGCATGAGAAACCCAGAAGATGGTACACCGTGTGATCGGGAAACGTTTCTAAAACGCACCTCATTTCTCATCTCCTTGGGCTCGGGTTCGCCATTCCAGCCGCTTTACTAGCAATCTCCCTCCTTGGAGAATCAGCACCTTTAACCTCCTGTTCCGTACAGGTTGCAATTTGTCCTGAGGATGAACGGGAAGAGGGGGAACCAATGAGAGACTAGCTCTAGGTGTTGGGACAGGCACAGCTCACTCTATTTTCCCATCAGGAAGAAGAATTAACCACAGGCTCAGCCTGCGCCCGGAACCAGAATAGGGCCTGAAGCAATCCTGCGCTTTTGCGGCCAGCCTTCAAGAAAGCGAGTTGAAAAATGGAGCTCAGGGGCACTGCAATTCACAAACCTGCAGAGTTATAAATGATAACTCTCGTCCACAAATATATCGAGGGAAGGCAACGAAGAGGATTTGAAAGCAAGGCAGAATTGCAGGAAACAGATTTCAGGAGGTAGATTCGAATCGCCTTTAAAGCACAGGAAAAGCGGCGAAACCTCGACAATGATGCCCTTGGCCAAAAAGGGCGTATGCGTTTTTTCCTGAATATATTCAGGAAAAAACGCATACGCCCTTTTTGGCCAACCAAGCAACCTGGAAAGTCAAATCAGCGCTACAAAGAAGTCTCGCTTCCCATCGGTCAAAAGGGCCATGCTGAATAAAGTGTCAAAACCAGAAATGCAGGACAGGCCATGGAGAAACGGGAGCCTTGCTACGCTGATGGGCGGGATGTAAATTGCCAACAGCCACTCTGGAGAAGTGTACGGTGTGTCCTGAAACATCTAAACAACTCAGCTTACAGAGCATAGGGCACTTCCACTCATGGGCGTATAAATTGGGAAAACTAAAAATCAGCAAGACACAGGCACCCCAAAGTTTAGGGCTGCTCTGTTGACAAGAACCTCCACTTCGTTACACCTTAAATATCCCAGGAAAGAGGAAAATGGATAAAGAAGTTGTGGTCCTTATGTACAAAGGAATATCACTCAGCCATGAAATCAACCTCATAAGGCTAGTAGCAGCATGATGAGTGGATTTAGGTACGACGATTCTAAGTGAAATAAGTCACACAGAAAAAGACACTGATCCTAAGATATCACTTATAGAGGCAATGTAAAAACCGCTACACTTGAACTGAATTACAAAACAGAACAGAGTCACACGTTTAGAAAACACACTATGGCTGCTTAACGGGAAAGGTGAGATGGGGTGATGCATAAAACAAGGGTTTCAAATTAGCTCAGATACCGTTCCATAAACCCAATATGTAATAGACAAGACCTACTCCTTGCTCAGTGAACTGGACTCAAGACCCCCTATTCACCGCCCAAGATATATATCTGACTAGTAAGAATCTTAAAACCTATGTATTGATATCTCTCTGTAAGTGAGTCTAGTGGGTGTAAAGCAGCATAAACACAGCAGTGAAAAGCAGCTAAACCCCATTATAAAAATCAATTACTTTTAAAAACCCGTGAAACGAAGACAGTGAAAGAGAGAGAAATTCTTACCAAATTCGTTCAGGGGCTGTGATGCCACCTGTATTGACCATATCTAGACCCACAGCTGATTGAGACATAAGGGTGGACACTCAGGGGCTGAGAGGTTTGGTGAGGTTGGGGGAGCAAACGCAGACCCTTTAAAGGAATACTGCGTGGTACCCATCCCATGGGTCCCAAATCTCCAGGTTCAAGGGCATCTTCCTACATCGAAAACATGCATGAGAAACCCAGAAGATGGTACAACGTGTGATCGGGAAAGGTTTCTAAAACGCTCCTCATTTCTCATCTCCTTGGGCTCGGGTTCGCCATTCCAGCCGCTTTACTAGCAATCTCCCTCCTTGGAGAATCAGCACCTTTAACCTCCTGTTCCGTACAGGTTGCAATTTGTCCTGAGGATGAACGGGAAGAGGGGGAACCAATGAGAGACTAGCTCTAGGTGTTGGGACAGGCACAGCTCACTCTATTTTCCCATCAGGAAGAAGAATTAACCACAGGCTCAGCCTGCGCCCGGAACCAGAATAGGGCCTGAAGCAATCCTGCGCTTTTGCGGCCAGCCTTCAAGAAAGCGAGTTGAAAAATGGAGGTCAGGGGCACTGCAATTCACAAACCTGCAGAGTTATAAATGATAACTCTCGTCCACAAATATATCGAGGGAAGGCAACGAAGAGGATTTGAAAGCAAGGCACAATTGCAGGAAACAGATTTCAGGAGGTAGATTCGAATCGCCTTTAAAGCACAGGAAAAGCGGCGAAACCTCGACAATGATGCCCTTGGCCAAAAAGGGCGTATGCGTTTTTTCCTGAATATATTCAGGAAAAAACGCATACGCCCTTTTTGGCCAACCAAGCAACCTGGAAAGGCAAATCAGCGCTACAAAGAAGTCTCGCTTCCCATCGGTCAAAAGGGCCATGCTGAATAAAGTGTCAAAACCAGAAATGCAGGACAGGCCATGGAGAAACGGGAGCCTTGCTACGCTGATGGGCGGGATGTAAATTGCCAACAGCCACTCTGGAGAAGTGTACGGTGTGTCCTGAAACATCTAAAAAACTCAGCTTACAGAGCATAGGGCACTTCCACTCATGGGCTTATAAATTGGGAAAACTAAAAATCAGCAAGACACAGGCACCCCAAAGTTTAGGGCTGCTCTGTTGACAAGAACCTCCACTTCGTTACACCTTAAATATCCCAGGAAAGAGGAAAATGGATAAAGAAGTTGTGGTCCTTATGTACAAAGGAATATCACTCAGCCATGAAATCAACGTCATAAGGCTAGTAGCAGCATGATGAGTGGATATAGGTACGACGATTCTAAGTGAAATAAGTCACACAGAAAAAGACACTGATCCTAAGATATCACTTATAGAGGCAATGTAAAAACAGCTACACTTGAACTGAATTACAAAACAGAACAGAGTCACACGTTTAGAAAACACACTATGGCTGCTTAACGGGAAAGGTGAGATGGGGTGATGCATAAAACAAGGGTTTCAAATTAGCTCAGATACCGTTCCATAAACCCAATATGTAATAGACAAGACCTACTCCTTGCTCAGTGAACTGGACTCAAGACCCCCTATTCACCGCCCAAGAATATATCTGACTAGTAAGAATCTTAAAACCTATGTATTGATATCTCTCTGTAAGTGAGTCTAGTGGGTGTAAAGCAGCATAAACACAGCAGTGAAAAGCAGCTAAACCCCATTATAAAAATCAATTACTTTTAAAAACCCGTGAAACGAAGACAGTGAAAGAGAGAGAAATTCTTACCAAATTCGTTCAGGGGCTGTGATGCCACCTGTATTGACCATATCTAGACCCACAGCTGATTGAGACATAAGGGTGGACACTCAGGGGCTGAGAGGTTTGGTGAGGTTGGGGGAGCAAACGCAGACCCTTTAAAGGAATACTGCGTGGTACCCATCCCATGGGTCCCAAATCTCCAGGTTCAAGGGCATCTTCCTACATCGAAAACATGCATGAGAAACCCAGAAGATGGTACACCGTGTGATCGGGAAACGTTTCTAAAACGCTCCTCATTTCTCATCTCCTTGGGCTCGGGTTCGCCATTCCAGCCGCTTTACTAGCAATCTCCCTCCTTGGAGAATCAGCACCTTTAACCTCCTGTTCCGTACAGGTTGCAATTTGTCCTGAGGATGAACGGGAAGAGGGGGAACCAATGAGAGACTAGCTCTAGGTGTTGGGACAGGCACAGCTCACTGTATTTTCCCATCAGGAAGAAGAATTAACCACAGGCTCAGCCTGCGCCCGGAACCAGAATAGGGCCTGAAGCAATCCTGCGCTTTTGCGGCCAGCCTTCAAGAAAGCGAGTTGAAAAATGGAGCTCAGGGGCACTGCAATTCACAAACCTGCAGAGTTATAAATGATAACTCTCGTCCACAAATATATCGAGGGAAGGCAACGAAGAGGATTTGAAAGCAAGGCACAATTGCAGGAAACAGATTTCAGGAGGTAGATTCGAATCGCCTTTAAAGCACAGGAAAAGCGGCGAAACCTCGACAATGATGCCCTTGGCCAAAAAGGGCGTATGCGTTTTTTCCTGAATATATTCAGGAAAAAACGCATACGCCCTTTTTGGCCAACCAAGCAACCTGGAAAGGCAAATCAGCGCTACAAAGAAGTCTCGCTTCCCATCGGTCAAAAGGGCCATGCTGAATAAAGTGTCAAAACCAGAAATGCAGGACAGGCCATGGAGAAACGGGAGCCTTGCTACGCTGATGGGCGGGATGTAAATTGCCAACAGCCACTCTGGAGAAGTGTACGGTGTGTCCTGAAACATCTAAACAACTCAGCTTACAGAGCATAGGGCACTTCCACTCATGGGCTTATAAACTGGGAAAACTAAAAATCAGCAAGACACAGGCACCCCAAAGTTTAGGGCTGCTCTGTTGACAAGAACCTCCACTTCGTTACACCTTAAATATCCCAGGAAAGAGGAAAATGGATAAGGAAGTTGTGGTCCTTATGTACAAAGGAATATCACTCAGCCATGAAATCAACGTCATAAGGCTAGTAGCAGCATGATGAGTGGATTTAGGTACGACGATTCTAAGTGAAATAAGTCACACAGAAAAAGACACTGATCCTAAGATATCACTTATAGAGGCAATGTAAAAACCGCTACACTTGAACTGAATTACAAAACAGAACAGAGTCACACGTTTAGAAAACACACTATGGCTGCTTAACGGGAAAGGTGAGATGGGGTGATGCATAAAACAAGGGTTTGAAATTAGCTCAGATACCGTTCCATAAACCCAATATGTAATAGACAAGACCTACTCCTTGCTCAGTGAACTGGACTCAAGACCCCCTATTCACCGCCCAAGAATATATCTGACTAGTAAGAATCTTAAAACCTATGTATTGATATCTCTCTGTAAGTGAGTCTAGTGGGTGTAAAGCAGCATAAACACAGCAGTGAAAAGCAGCTAAACCCCATTATAAAAATCAATTACTTTTAAAAACCCGTGAAACAAAGACAGTGAAAGAGAGAGAAATTCTTACCAAATTCGTTCACGGGCTGTGATGCCACCTGGATTGACCATACCTAGACCCACAGGTGATTGAGACATAAGGGTGGACACTCAGGGGCTGAGAGGTTTGGTGAGGTTGGGGGAGCAAACGCAGACCCTTTAAAGGAATACTGCGTGGTACCCATCCCATGGGTCCCAAATCTCCAGGTTCAAGGGCATCTTCCTACATCGAAAACATGCATGAGAAACCCAGAAGATGGTACACCGTGTGATCGGGAAACGTTTCTAAAACGCTCCTCATTTCTCATCTCCTTGGGCTCGGGTTCGCCATTCCAGCCGCTTTACTAGCAATCTCCCTCCTTGGAGAATCAGCACCTTTAACCTCCTGTTCCGTACAGGTTGCAATTTGTCCTGAGGATGAACGGGAAGAGGGGGAACCAATGAGAGACTAGCTCTAGGTGTTGGGACAGGCACAGCTCACTCTATTTTCCCATCAGGAAGAAGAATTAACCACAGGCTCAGCCTGCGCCCGGAACCAGAATAGGGCCTGAAGCAATCCTGCGCTTTTGCGGCCAGCCTTCAAGAAAGCGAGTTGAAAAATGGAGCTCAGGGGCACTGCAATTCACAAACCTGCAGAGTTATAAATGATAACTCTCGTCCACAAATATATCGAGGGAAGGCAACGAAGAGGATTTGAAAGCAAGGCAGAATTGCAGGAAACAGATTTCAGGAGGTAGATTCGAATCGCCTTTAAAGCACAGGAAAAGCGGCGAAACCTCGACAATGATGCCCTTGGCCAAAAAGGGCGTATGCGTTTTTTCCTGAATATATTCAGGAAAAAACGCATACGCCCTTTTTGGCCAACCAAGCAACCTGGAAAGTCAAATCAGCGCTACAAAGAAGTCTCGCTTCCCATCGGTCAAAAGGGCCATGCTGAATAAAGTGTCAAAACCAGAAATGCAGGACAGGCCATGGAGAAACGGGAGCCTTGCTACGCTGATGGGCGGGATGTAAATTGCCAACAGCCACTCTGGAGAAGTGTACGGTGTGTCCTGAAACATCTAAACAACTCAGCTTACAGAGCATAGGGCACTTCCACTCATGGGCGTATAAATTGGGAAAACTAAAAATCAGCAAGACACAGGCACCCCAAAGTTTAGGGCTGCTCTGTTGACAAGAACCTCCACTTCGTTACACCTTAAATATCCCAGGAAAGAGGAAAATGGATAAAGAAGTTGTGGTCCTTATGTACAAAGGAATATCACTCAGCCATGAAATCAACGTCATAAGGCTAGTAGCAGCATGATGAGTGGATATAGGTACGACGATTCTAAGTGAAATAAGTCACACAGAAAAAGACACTGATCCTAAGATATCACTTATAGAGGCAATGTAAAAACAGCTACACTTGAACTGAATTACAAAACAGAACAGAGTCACACGTTTAGAAAACACACTATGGCTGCTTAACGGGAAAGGTGAGATGGGGTGATGCATAAAACAAGGGTTTCAAATTAGCTCAGATACCGTTCCATAAACCCAATATGTAATAGACAAGACCTACTCCTTGCTCAGTGAACTGGACTCAAGACCCCCTATTCACCGCCCAAGAATATATCTGACTAGTAAGAATCTTAAAACCTATGTATTGATATCTCTCTGTAAGTGAGTCTAGTGGGTGTAAAGCAGCATAAACACAGCAGTGAAAAGCAGCTAAACCCCATTATAAAAATCAATTACTTTTAAAAACCCGTGAAACGAAGACAGTGAAAGAGAGAGAAATTCTTACCAAATTCGTTCAGGGGCTGTGATGCCACCTGTATTGACCATATCTAGACCCACAGCTGATTGAGACATAAGGGTGGACACTCAGGGGCTGAGAGGTTTGGTGAGGTTGGGGGAGCAAACGCAGACCCTTTAAAGGAATACTGCGTGGTACCCATCCCATGGGTCCCAAATCTCCAGGTTCAAGGGCATCTTCCTACATCGAAAACATGCATGAGAAACCCAGAAGATGGTACACCGTGTGATCGGGAAACGTTTCTAAAACGCTCCTCATTTCTCATCTCCTTGGGCTCGGGTTCGCCATTCCAGCCGCTTTACTAGCAATCTCCCTCCTTGGAGAATCAGCACCTTTAACCTCCTGTTCCGTACAGGTTGCAATTTGTCCTGAGGATGAACGGGAAGAGGGGGAACCAATGAGAGACTAGCTCTAGGTGTTGGGACAGGCACAGCTCACTGTATTTTCCCATCAGGAAGAAGAATTAACCACAGGCTCAGCCTGCGCCCGGAACCAGAATAGGGCCTGAAGCAATCCTGCGCTTTTGCGGCCAGCCTTCAAGAAAGCGAGTTGAAAAATGGAGCTCAGGGGCACTGCAATTCACAAACCTGCAGAGTTATAAATGATAACTCTCGTCCACAAATATATCGAGGGAAGGCAACGAAGAGGATTTGAAAGCAAGGCACAATTGCAGGAAACAGATTTCAGGAGGTAGATTCGAATCGCCTTTAAAGCACAGGAAAAGCGGCGAAACCTCGACAATGATGCCCTTGGCCAAAAAGGGCGTATGCGTTTTTTCCTGAATATATTCAGGAAAAAACGCATACGCCCTTTTTGGCCAACCAAGCAACCTGGAAAGGCAAATCAGCGCTACAAAGAAGTCTCGCTTCCCATCGGTCAAAAGGGCCATGCTGAATAAAGTGTCAAAACCAGAAATGCAGGACAGGCCATGGAGAAACGGGAGCCTTGCTACGCTGATGGGCGGGATGTAAATTGCCAACAGCCACTCTGGAGAAGTGTACGGTGTGTCCTGAAACATCTAAACAACTCAGCTTACAGAGCATAGGGCACTTCCACTCATGGGCTTATAAACTGGGAAAACTAAAAATCAGCAAGACACAGGCACCCCAAAGTTTAGGGCTGCTCTGTTGACAAGAACCTCCACTTCGTTACACCTTAAATATCCCAGGAAAGAGGAAAATGGATAAGGAAGTTGTGGTCCTTATGTACAAAGGAATATCACTCAGCCATGAAATCAACGTCATAAGGCTAGTAGCAGCATGATGAGTGGATTTAGGTACGACGATTCTAAGTGAAATAAGTCACACAGAAAAAGACACTGATCCTAAGATATCACTTATAGAGGCAATGTAAAAACCGCTACACTTGAACTGAATTACAAAACAGAACAGAGTCACACGTTTAGAAAACACACTATGGCTGCTTAACGGGAAAGGTGAGATGGGGTGATGCATAAAACAAGGGTTTGAAATTAGCTCAGATACCGTTCCATAAACCCAATATGTAATAGACAAGACCTACTCCTTGCTCAGTGAACTGGACTCAAGACCCCCTATTCACCGCCCAAGAATATATCTGACTAGTAAGAATCTTAAAACCTATGTATTGATATCTCTCTGTAAGTGAGTCTAGTGGGTGTAAAGCAGCATAAACACAGCAGTGAAAAGCAGCTAAACCCCATTATAAAAATCAATTACTTTTAAAAACCCGTGAAACAAAGACAGTGAAAGAGAGAGAAATTCTTACCAAATTCGTTCACGGGCTGTGATGCCACCTGGATTGACCATACCTAGACCCACAGGTGATTGAGACATAAGGGTGGACACTCAGGGGCTGAGAGGTTTGGTGAGGTTGGGGGAGCAAACGCAGACCCTTTAAAGGAATACTGCGTGGTACCCATCCCATGGGTCCCAAATCTCCAGGTTCAAGGGCATCTTCCTACATCGAAAACATGCATGAGAAACCCAGAAGATGGTACACCGTGTGATCGGGAAACGTTTCTAAAACGCTCCTCATTTCTCATCTCCTTGGGCTCGGGTTCGCCATTCCAGCCGCTTTACTAGCAATCTCCCTCCTTGGAGAATCAGCACCTTTAACCTCCTGTTCCGTACAGGTTGCAATTTGTCCTGAGGATGAACGGGAAGAGGGGGAACCAATGAGAGACTAGCTCTAGGTGTTGGGACAGGCACAGCTCACTCTATTTTCCCATCAGGAAGAAGAATTAACCACAGGCTCAGCCTGCGCCCGGAACCAGAATAGGGCCTGAAGCAATCCTGCGCTTTTGCGGCCAGCCTTCAAGAAAGCGAGTTGAAAAATGGAGCTCAGGGGCACTGCAATTCACAAACCTGCAGAGTTATAAATGATAACTCTCGTCCACAAATATATCGAGGGAAGGCAACGAAGAGGATTTGAAAGCAAGGCAGAATTGCAGGAAACAGATTTCAGGAGGTAGATTCGAATCGCCTTTAAAGCACAGGAAAAGCGGCGAAACCTCGACAATGATGCCCTTGGCCAAAAAGGGCGTATGCGTTTTTTCCTGAATATATTCAGGAAAAAACGCATACGCCCTTTTTGGCCAACCAAGCAACCTGGAAAGTCAAATCAGCGCTACAAAGAAGTCTCGCTTCCCATCGGTCAAAAGGGCCATGCTGAATAAAGTGTCAAAACCAGAAATGCAGGACAGGCCATGGAGAAACGGGAGCCTTGCTACGCTGATGGGCGGGATGTAAATTGCCAACAGCCACTCTGGAGAAGTGTACGGTGTGTCCTGAAACATCTAAACAACTCAGCTTACAGAGCATAGGGCACTTCCACTCATGGGCGTATAAATTGGGAAAACTAAAAATCAGCAAGACACAGGCACCCCAAAGTTTAGGGCTGCTCTGTTGACAAGAACCTCCACTTCGTTACACCTTAAATATCCCAGGAAAGAGGAAAATGGATAAAGAAGTTGTGGTCCTTATGTACAAAGGAATATCACTCAGCCATGAAATCAACCTCATAAGGCTAGTAGCAGCATGATGAGTGGATTTAGGTACGACGATTCTAAGTGAAATAAGTCACACAGAAAAAGACACTGATCCTAAGATATCACTTATAGAGGCAATGTAAAAACCGCTACACTTGAACTGAATTACAAAACAGAACAGAGTCACACGTTTAGAAAACACACTATGGCTGCTTAACGGGAAAGGTGAGATGGGGTGATGCATAAAACAAGGGTTTCAAATTAGCTCAGATACCGTTCCATAAACCCAATATGTAATAGACAAGACCTACTCCTTGCTCAGTGAACTGGACTCAAGACCCCCTATTCACCGCCCAAGATATATATCTGACTAGTAAGAATCTTAAAACCTATGTATTGATATCTCTCTGTAAGTGAGTCTAGTGGGTGTAAAGCAGCATAAACACAGCAGTGAAAAGCAGCTAAACCCCATTATAAAAATCAATTACTTTTAAAAACCCGTGAAACGAAGACAGTGAAAGAGAGAGAAATTCTTACCAAATTCGTTCAGGGGCTGTGATGCCACCTGTATTGACCATATCTAGACCCACAGCTGATTGAGACATAAGGGTGGACACTCAGGGGCTGAGAGGTTTGGTGAGGTTGGGGGAGCAAACGCAGACCCTTTAAAGGAATACTGCGTGGTACCCATCCCATGGGTCCCAAATCTCCAGGTTCAAGGGCATCTTCCTACATCGAAAACATGCATGAGAAACCCAGAAGATGGTACACCGTGTGATCGGGAAACGTTTCTAAAACGCTCCTCATTTCTCATCTCCTTGGGCTCGGGTTCGCCATTCCAGCCGCTTTACTAGCAATCTCCCTCCTTGGAGAATCAGCACCTTTAACCTCCTGTTCCGTACAGGTTGCAATTTGTCCTGAGGATGAACGGGAAGAGGGGGAACCAATGAGAGACTAGCTCTAGGTGTTGGGACAGGCACAGCTCACTCTATTTTCCCATCAGGAAGAAGAATTAACCACAGGCTCAGCCTGCGCCCGGAACCAGAATAGGGCCTGAAGCAATCCTGCGCTTTTGCGGCCAGCCTTCAAGAAAGCGAGTTGAAAAATGGAGCTCAGGGGCACTGCAATTCACAAACCTGCAGAGTTATAAATGATAACTCTCGTCCACAAATATATCGAGGGAAGGCAACGAAGAGGATTTGAAAGCAAGGCACAATTGCAGGAAACAGATTTCAGGAGGTAGATTCGAATCGCCTTTAAAGCACAGGAAAAGCTGCGAAACCTCGACAATGATGCCCTTGGCCAAAAAGGGCGTATGCGTTTTTTCCTGAATATATTCAGGAAAAAACGCATACGCCCTTTTTGGCCAACCAAGCAACCTGGAAAGGCACATCAGCGCTACAAAGAAGTCTCGCTTCCCATCGGTCAAAAGGGCCATGCTGAATAAAGTGTCAAAACCAGAAATGCAGGACAGGCCATGGAGAAACGGGAGCCTTGCTACGCTGATGGGCGGGATGTAAATTGCCAACAGCCACTCTGGAGAAGTGTACGGTGTGTCCTGAAACATCTAAAAAACTCAGCTTACAGAGCATAGGGCACTTCCACTCATGGGCTTATAAATTGGGAAAACTAAAAATCAGCAAGACACAGGCACCCCAAAGTTTAGGGCTGCTCTGTTGACAAGAACCTCCACTTCGTTACACCTTAAATATCCCAGGAAAGAGGAAAATGGATAAAGAAGTTGTGGTCCTTATGTACAAAGGAATATCACTCAGCCATGAAATCAACGTCATAAGGCTAGTAGCAGCATGATGAGTGGATTTAGGTACGACGATTCTAAGTGAAATAAGTCACACAGAAAAAGACACTGATCCTAAGATATCACTTATAGAGGCAATGTAAAAACCGCTACACTTGAACTGAATTACAAAACAGAACAGAGTCACACGTTTAGAAAACACACTATGGCTGCTTAACGGGAAAGGTGAGATGGGGTGATGCATAAAACAAGGGTTTGAAATTAGCTCAGATACCGTTCCATAAACCCAATATGTAATAGACAAGACCTACTCCTTGCTCAGTGAACTGGACTCAAGACCCCCTATTCACCGCCCAAGAATATATCTGACTAGTAAGAATCTTAAAACCTATGTATTGATATCTCTCTGTAAGTGAGTCTAGTGGGTGTAAAGCAGCATAAACACAGCAGTGAAAAGCAGCTAAACCCCATTATAAAAATCAATTACTTTTAAAAACCCGTGAAACGAAGACAGTGAAAGAGAGAGAAATTCTTACCAAATTCGTTCACGGGCTGTGATGCCACCTGGATTGACCATACCTAGACCCACAGGTGATTGAGACATAAGGGTGGACACTCAGGGGCTGAGAGGTTTGGTGAGGTTGGGGGAGCAAACGCAGACCCTTTAAAGGAATACTGCGTGGTACCCATCCCATGGGTCCCAAATCTCCATGTTCAAGGGCATCTTCCTACATCGAAAACATGCATGAGAAACCCAGAAGATGGTACACCGTGTGATCGGGAAACGTTTCTAAAACGCACCTCATTTCTCATCTCCTTGGGCTCGGGTTCGCCATTCCAGCCGCTTTACTAGCAATCTCCCTCCTTGGAGAATCAGCACCTTTAACCTCCTGTTCCGTACAGGTTGCAATTTGTCCTGAGGATGAACGGGAAGAGGGGGAACCAATGAGAGACTAGCTCTAGGTGTTGGGACAGGCACAGCTCACTCTATTTTCCCATCAGGAAGAAGAATTAACCACAGGCTCAGCCTGCGCCCGGAACCAGAATAGGGCCTGAAGCAATCCTGCGCTTTTGCGGCCAGCCTTCAAGAAAGCGAGTTGAAAAATGGAGCTCAGGGGCACTGCAATTCACAAACCTGCAGAGTTATAAATGATAACTCTCGTCCACAAATATATCGAGGGAAGGCAACGAAGAGGATTTGAAAGCAAGGCAGAATTGCAGGAAACAGATTTCAGGAGGTAGATTCGAATCGCCTTTAAAGCACAGGAAAAGCGGCGAAACCTCGACAATGATGCCCTTGGCCAAAAAGGGCGTATGCGTTTTTTCCTGAATATATTCAGGAAAAAACGCATACGCCCTTTTTGGCCAACCAAGCAACCTGGAAAGGCAAATCAGCGCTACAAAGAAGTCTCGCTTCCCATCGGTCAAAAGGGCCATGCTGAATAAAGTGTCAAAACCAGAAATGCAGGACAGGCCATGGAGAAACGGGAGCCTTGCTACGCTGATGGGCGGGATGTAAATTGCCAACAGCCACTCTGGAGAAGTGTACGGTGTGTCCTGAAACATCTAAACAACTCAGCTTACAGAGCATAGGGCACTTCCACTCATGGGCGTATAAATTGGGAAAACTAAAAATCAGCAAGACACAGGCACCCCAAAGTTTAGGGCTGCTCTGTTGACAAGAACCTCCACTTCGTTACACCTTAAATATCCCAGGAAAGAGGAAAATGGATAAAGAAGTTGTGGTCCTTATGTACAAAGGAATATCACTCAGCCATGAAATCAACCTCATAAGGCTAGTAGCAGCATGATGAGTGGATTTAGGTACGACGATTCTAAGTGAAATAAGTCACACAGAAAAAGACACTGATCCTAAGATATCACTTATAGAGGCAATGTAAAAACCGCTACACTTGAACTGAATTACAAAACAGAACAGAGTCACACGTTTAGAAAACACACTATGGCTGCTTAACGGGAAAGGTGAGATGGGGTGATGCATAAAACAAGGGTTTCAAATTAGCTCAGATACCGTTCCATAAACCCAATATGTAATAGACAAGACCTACTCCTTGCTCAGTGAACTGGACTCAAGACCCCCTATTCACCGCCCAAGATATATATCTGACTAGTAAGAATCTTAAAACCTATGTATTGATATCTCTCTGTAAGTGAGTCTAGTGGGTGTAAAGCAGCATAAACACAGCAGTGAAAAGCAGCTAAACCCCATTATAAAAATCAATTACTTTTAAAAACCCGTGAAACGAAGACAGTGAAAGAGAGAGAAATTCTTACCAAATTCGTTCAGGGGCTGTGATGCCACCTGGATTGACCATACCTAGACCCACAGGTGATTGAGACATAAGGGTGGACACTCAGGGGCTGAGAGGTTTGGTGAGGTTGGGGGAGCAAACGCAGACCCTTTAAAGGAATACTGCGTGGTACCCATCCCATGGGTCCCAAATCTCCAGGTTCAACGGCATCTTCCTACATCGAAAACATGCATGAGAAACCCAGAAGATGGTACACCGTGTGATCTGGAAACGTTTCTAAAACGCACCTCATTTCTCATCTCCTTGTGCTCGGGTTCGCCATTCCAGCCGCTTTACTAGCAATCTCCCTCCTTGGAGAACCAGCACCTTTAACCTCCTGTTCCGTACAGGTTGCAATTTGTCCTGAGGATGAACGGGAAGAGGGGGAACCAATGAGAGACTAGCTCTAGGTGTTGGGACAGGCACAGCTCACTCTATTTTCCCATCAGGAAGAAGAATTAACCACAGGCTCAGCCTGCGCCCGGAACCAGAATAGGGCCTGAAGCAATCCTGCGCTTTTGCGGCCAGCCTTCAAGAAAGCGAGTTGAAAAATGGAGCTCAGGGGCACTGCAATTCACAAACCTGCAGAGTTATAAATGATAACTCTCGTCCACAAATATATCGAGGGAAGGCAACGAAGAGGATTTGAAAGCAAGGCACAATTGCAGGAAACAGATTTCAGGAGGTAGATTCGAATCGCCTTTAAAGCACAGGAAAAGCGGCGAAACCTCGACAATGATGCCCTTGGCCAAAAAGGGCGTATGCGTTTTTTCCTGAATATATTCAGGAAAAAACGCATACGCCCTTTTTGGCCAACCAAGCAACCTGGAAAGGAAAATCAGCGCTACAAAGAAGTCTCGCTTCCCATCGGTCAAAAGGGCCATGCTGAATAAAGTGTCAAAACAAGAAATGCAGGACAGGCCATGGAGAAATGGGAGCCTTGCTACGCTGATGGGCGGGATGTAAATTGCCAACAGCCACTCTGGAGAAGTGTACGGTGTGTCCTGAAACATCTAAAAAACTCAGCTTACAGAGCATAGGGCACTTCCACTCATGGGCGTATAAATTGGGAAAACTAAAAATCAGCAAGACACAGGCATCCCAAAGTTTAGGGCTGCTCTGTTGACAAGAACCTCCACTTCGTTACACCTTAAATATCCCAGGAAAGAGAAAAATGGATAAAGAAGTTGTGGTCCTTATGTACAATGGAATATCACTCAGCCATGAAATCAACCTCATAAGGCTAGTAGCAGCATGATATGTGGATTTAGGTACGACGATTCTAAGTGAAATATGTCACACAGAAAAAGACACTTATCAGAAGATATCACTTATAGAGGGAATGTAAAAACCGCTACACTTGAACTGAATTACTAAACAGAACAGAGTCACACGTTTAGAAAACACACTATGGCTGCTTAACGGGAAAGGTGAGATGGGGTGATGCATAAAACAAGGGTTTCAAATTAGCTCAGATACCGTTCCATAAACCCAATATGTAATAGACAAGACCTACTCCTTGCTCAGTGAAGTGGACTCAAGACCCCCTATTCACCACCCAAGAATATATCTGACTAGTAAGAATCTTAAAACCTATGTATTGATATCTCTCTGTAAGTGAGTCTAGTGGGTGTAAAGCAGCATAAACACAGCAGTGAAAAGCAGCTAAACCCCATTAAAAAAATCAATTACTTTTAAAAACCCGTGAAACAAAGACAGTGAAAGAGAGAGAAATTCTTACCAAATTCGTTCAGGGGCTGTGTTGCCACCTGTATTGACCATATCTAGACCCACAGGTGATTGAGACATAAGGGTGGACACTCAGGGGCTGAGAGGTTTGGTGAGGTTGGGGGAGCAAACGCAGACCCTTTAAAGGAATACTGTGTGGTACCCATCCCATGGGTCCCAAATCTCCAGGTTCAAGGGCATCTTCCTACATCGAAAACATGCATGAGAAACCCAGAAGATGGTACACCGTGTGATCGGGAAACGTTTCTAAAACGCTCCTCATTTCTCATCTCCTTGGGCTCGGGTTCGCCATTCCAGCCGCTTTACTAGCAATCTCCCTCCTTGGAGAATCAGCACCTTTAACCTCCTGTTCCGTACAGGTTGCAATTTGTCCTGAGGATGAACGGGAAGAGGGGGAACCAATGAGAGACTAGCTCTAGGTGTTGGGACAGGCACAGCTCACTCTATTTTCCCATCAGGAAGAAGAATTAACCACAGGCTCAGCCTGCGCCCGGAACCAGAATAGGGCCTGAAGCAATCCTGCGCTTTTGCGGCCAGCCTTCAAGAAAGCGAGTTGAAAAATGGAGCTCAGGGGCACTGCAATTCACAAACCTGCAGAGTTATGAATGATAACTCTCGTCCACAAATATATCGAGGGAAGGCAACGAAGAGGATTTGAAAGCAAGGCAGAATTGCAGGAAACAGATTTCAGGAGGTAGATTCGAATCGCCTTTAAAGCACTGGAAAAGCGGCGAATCCTCGACAATGATGCCCTTGGCCAAAAAGGGCGTATGCGTTTTTTCCTGAATATATTCAGGAAAAAACGCATACGCCCTTTTTGGCCAACCAAGCAACCTGGAAAGGCAAATCAGCGCTACAAAGAAGTCTCGCTTCCCATCGGTCAAAAGGGCCATGCTGAATAAAGTGTCAAAACCAGAAATGCAGGACAGGCCATGGAGAAACGGGAGCCTTGCTACGCTGATGGGCGGGATGTAAATTGCCAACAGCCACTCTGGAGAAGTGTACGGTGTGTCCTGAAACATCTAAACAACTCAGCTTACAGAGCATAGGGCACTTCCACTTATGGGCGTATAAATTGGGAAAACTAAAAATCAGCAAGACACAGGCATCCCAAAGTTTAGGGCTGCTCTGTTGACAAGAACCTCCACTTCGTTACACCTTAAATATCCCAGGAAAGAGGAAAATGGATAAAGAAGTTGTGGTCCTTATGTACAAAGGAATATCACTCAGCCATGAAATCAACGTCATAAGGCTAGTAGCAGCATGATGAGTGGATTTAGGTACGACGATTCTAAGTGAAATAAGTCACACAGAAAAAGACACTGATCCTAAGATATCACTTATAGAGGCAATGTAAAAACCGCTACACTTGAACTGAATTACAAAACAGAACAGAGTCACACGTTTAGAAAACACACTATGGCTGCTTAACGGGAAAGGTGAGATGGGGTGATGCATAAAACAAGGGTTTCAAATTAGCTCAGATACCGTTCCATAAACCCAATATGTAATAGACAAGACCTACTCCTTGCTCAGTGAACTGGACTCAAGACCCCCTATTGACCGCCCAAGAATATATCTGACTAGTAAGAATCTTAAAACCTATGTATTGATATCTCTCTGTAAGTGAGTCTAGTGGGTGTAAAGCAGCATAAACACAGCAGTGAAAAGCAGCTAAACCCCATTATAAAAATCAATTACTTTTAAAAACCCGTGAAACGAAGACAGTGAAAGAGAGAGAAATTCTTACCAAATTCGTTCAGAGGCTGTGATGCCACCTGTATTGACCATATCTAGACCCACAGCTGATTGAGACATAAGGGTGGACACTCAGGGGCTGAGAGGTTTGGTGAGGTTGGGGGAGCAAACGCAGACCCTTTAAAGGAATACTGCGTGGTACCCATCCCATGGGTCCCAAATATCCAGGTTCAAGGGCATCTTCCTACATCGAAAACATGCATCAGAAACCCAGAAGATGGTACACCGTGTGATCGGGAAACGTTTCTAAAACGCTCCACATTTCTGATCTCCTTGGGCTCGGGTTCGCCATTCCAGCCGCTTTACTAGCAATCTCCCTCCTTGGAGAATCTGCACCTTTAACCTCCTGTTCCGTACAGGTTGCAATTTGTCCTGAGGATGAACGGGAAGAGGGGGAACCAATGAGAGACTAGCTCTAGGTGTTGGGACAGGCACAGCTCACTCTATTTTCCCATCAGGAAGAAGAATTAACCACAGGCTCAGCCTGCGCCCGGAACCAGAATAGGGCCTGAAGCAATCCTGCGCTTTTGCGGCCAGCCTTCAAGAAAGCGAGTTGAAAAATGGAGCTCAGGGGCACTGCAATTCACAAACCTGCAGAGTTATAAATGATAACTCTCGTGCACAAATATATTGAGGGAAGGCAACGAAGAGGATTTGAAAGCAAGGCAGCATTGCAGGAAACAGATTTCAGGAGGTAGATTCGAATCGCCTTTAAAGCACAGGAAAAGCGGCAAAACCTCGACAATGATGCCCTTGGCCAAAAAGGGCGTATGCGTTTTTTCCTGAATATATTCCGGAAAAAACGCATACGCCCTTTTTGGCCAACCAAGCAACCTGGAAAGGCAAATCAGCGCTACAAAGAAGTCTCGCTTCCCATCGGTCAAAAGGGCCATGCTGAATAAAGTGTCAAAACCAGAAATGCAGGACAGGCCATGGAGAAACGGGAGCCTTGCTACGCTGATGGGCGGGATGTAAATTGCCAACAGCCACTCTGGAGAAGTGTACGGTGTGTCCTGAAACATCTAAACAACTCAGCTTACAGAGCATAGGGCACTTCCACTCATGGGCGTATAAATTGGGAAAACTAAAAATCAGCAAGACACAGGCACCCCAAAGTTTAGGGCTGCTCTGTTGACAAGAACCTCCACTTCGTTACACCTTAAATATCCCAGGAAAGAGGAAAATGGATAAAGAAGTTGTGGTCCTTATGTACAAAGGAATATCACTCAGCCATGAAATCAACATCATAAGGCTAGTAGCAGCATGATGAGTGGATTTAGGTACGACGATTCTAAGTGAAATAAGTCACACAGAAAAAGACACTGATCCTAAGATATCACTTATAGAGGGAATGTAAAAACCGCTACACTTGAACTGAATTACAAAACAGAATAGAGTCACACGTTTAGAAAACACACTATGGCTGCTTAACGGGAAAGCAGAGGTGGGGTGATGCATAAAACAAGGGTTTCAAATTATCTCAGATACCGTTCCATAAACCCAATATGTAATAGACAAGACCTACTCCTTGCTCAGTGAACTGGACTCAACACCCCTTATTCACCGCCCAAGAATATATCTGACTAGTAAGAATGTTAAAACCTATGTATTGATATCTCTCTGTAAGTGAGACTTGTGGATGTAAAGCGGCATAAACACAGCAGTGAAAAGCAGCTAAACCCCATTACAAAAATCAATTACTGGGCTTCCCTGGTTGTGCAGTGTCTGAGAATCTGCCTGCTAATGCAGGAAACACGGGTTCGAGCCCTGGTCTGGGAAGATCCCACATGCCGTGGAGCAACTAGGCCCGTGAGCCACAACTACTGAGCCTGCGCGTCTGGAGCCTGTGCTCCGCAACAAGAGAGGCCACAATAGTGAGAGGCCCGCACACCGCGATGAAGAGTGGCCCCCACTTGCCACAACTGGAGAAAGCCCTAGCACAGAAACGAAGACCCAACATAGCAATCAATCAATCAATCAATCACTAAAGAAATCTTAAAAAAAAATTTGCTTATATTAAAAAAAAAACCATTACTTTAAAAAACCCGTGAAACAAAGACAGTGAAACAGAGAGAAATTCTTACCAAATTCGTTCAGGGGCTGTGATGCCACCTGGATTGACCATACCTAGACCCACAGGTGATTGAGACATAAGGGTGGACACTCAGGGGCTGAGAGGTTTGGTGAGGTTGGGGGAGCAAACGCAGACCCTTTAAAGGAATACTGCGTGGTACCCATCCCATGGGTCCCAAATCTCCAGGTTCAAGGGCATCTTCCTACATCGAAAACATGCATGAGAAACCCAGAAGATGGTACACCGTGTGATCGGGAAACGTTTCTAAAACGCACCTCATTTCTCATCTCCTTGTGCTCGGGTTCGCCATTCCAGCCGCTTTACTAGCAATCTCCCTCCTTGGAGAATCAGCACCTTTAACCTCCTGTTCCGTACAGGTTGCAATTTGTCCTGAGGATGAACGGGAAGAGGGGGAACCAATGAGAGACTAGCTCTAGGTGTTGGGACAGGCACAGCTCACTCTATTTTCCCATCAGGAAGAAGAATTAACCACAGGCTCAGCCTGCGCCCGGAACCAGAATAGGGCCTGAAGCAATCCTGCGCTTTTGCGGCCAGCCTTCAAGAAAGCGAGTTGAAAAATGGAGCTCAGGGGCACTGCAATTCACAAACCTGCAGAGTTATAAATGATAACTCTCGTCCACAAATATATCGAGGGAAGGCAACGAAGAGGATTTGAAAGCAAGGCAGAATTGCAGGAAACAGATTTCAGGAGGTAGATTCGAATCGCCTTTAAAGCACAGGAAAAGCGGCGAAACCTCGACAATGATGCCCTTGGCCAAAAAGGGCGTATGCGTTTTTTCCTGAATATATTCAGGAAAAAACGCATACGCCCTTTTTGGCCAACCAAGCAACCTGGAAAGGCAAATCAGCGCTACAAAGAAGTCTCGCTTCCCATCGGTCAAAAGGGCCATGCTGAATAAAGTGTCAAAACCAGAAATGCAGGACAGGCCATGGAGAAACGGGAGCCTTGCTACGCTGATGGGCGGGATGTAAATTGCCAACAGCCACCCTGGAGAAGTGTACGGTGTGTCCTGAAACATCTAAAAAACTCAGCTTACAGAGCATAGGGCACTTCCACTTATGGGCGTATAAATTGGGAAAACTAAAAATCAGCAAGACACAGGCATCCCAAAGTTTAGGGCTGCTCTGTTGACAAGAACCTCCACTTCGTTACACCTTAAATATCCCAGGAAAGAGGAAAATGGATAAAGAAGTTGTGGTCCTTATGTACAAAGGAATATCACTCAGCCATGAAATCAACGTCATAAGGCTAGTAGCAGCATGATGAGTGGATTTAGGTACGACGATTCTAAGTGAAATAAGTCACACAGAAAAAGACACTGATCCTAAGATATCACTTATAGAGGCAATGTAAAAACCGCTACACTTGAACTGAATTACAAAACAGAACAGAGTCACACGTTTAGAAAACACACTATGGCTGCTTAACGGGAAAGGTGAGATAGGGTGATGCATAAAACAAGGGTTTCAAATTAGCTCAGATACCGTTCCATAAACCCAATATGTAATAGACAAGACCTACTCCTTGCTCAGTGAACTGGACTCAAGACCCCCTATTGACCGCCCAAGAATATATCTGACTAGTAAGAATCTTAAAACCTATGTATTGATATCTCTCTGTAAGTGAGTCTAGTGGGTGTAAAGCAGCATACACACAGCAGTGAAAAGCAGCTAAACCCCATTATAAAAATCAATTACTTTTAAAAACCCGTGAAACGAAGACAGTGAAAGAGAGAGAAATTCTTACCAAATTCGTTCAGGGGCTGTGATGCCACCTGGATTGACCATATCTAGACCCACAGCTGATTGAGACATAAGGGTGGACACTCAGGGGCTGAGAGGTTTGGTGAGGTTGGGGGAGCAAACGCAGACCCTTTAAAGGAATACTGCGTGGTACCCATCCCATGGGTCCCAAATATCCAGGTTCAAGGGCATCTTCCTACATCGAAAACATGCATCAGAAACCCAGAAGATGGTACACCGTGTGATCGGGAAACGTTTCTAAAACGCTCCACATTTCTGATCTCCTTGGGCTCGGGTTCGCCATTCCAGCCGCTTTACTAGCAATCTCCCTCCTTGGAGAATCTGCACCTTTAACCTCCTGTTCCGTACAGGTTGCAATTTGTCCTGAGGATGAACGGGAAGAGGGGGAACCAATGAGAGACTAGCTCTAGGTGTTGGGACAGGCACAGCTCACTCTATTTTCCCATCAGGAAGAAGAATTAACCACAGGCTCAGCCTGCGCCCGGAACCAGAATAGGGCCTGAAGCAATCCTGCGCTTTTGCGGCCAGCCTTCAAGAAAGCGAGTTGAAAAATGGAGCTCAGGGGCACTGCAATTCACAAACCTGCAGAGTTATAAATGATAACTCTCGTGCACAAATATATTGAGGGAAGGCAACGAAGAGGATTTGAAAGCAAGGCAGCATTGCAGGAAACAGATTTCAGGAGGTAGATTCGAATCGCCTTTAAAGCACAGGAAAAGCGGCAAAACCTCGACAATGATGCCCTTGGCCAAAAAGGGCGTATGCGTTTTTTCCTGAATATATTCCGGAAAAAACGCATACGCCCTTTTTGGCCAACCAAGCAACCTGGAAAGGCAAATCAGCGCTACAAAGAAGTCTCGCTTCCCATCGGTCAAAAGGGCCATGCTGAATAAAGTGTCAAAACCAGAAATGCAGGACAGGCCATGGAGAAACGGGAGCCTTGCTACGCTGATGGGCGGGATGTAAATTGCCAACAGCCACTCTGGAGAAGTGTACGGTGTGTCCTGAAACATCTAAACAACTCAGCTTACAGAGCATAGGGCACTTCCACTCATGGGCGTATAAATTGGGAAAACTAAAAATCAGCAAGACACAGGCACCCCAAAGTTTAAGGCTGCTCTGTTGACAAGAACCTCCACTTCGTTACACCTTAAATATCCCAGGAAAGAGGAAAATGGATAAAGAAGTTGTGGTCCTTATGTACAAAGGAATATCACTCAGCCATGAAATCAACATCATAAGGCTAGTAGCAGCATGATGAGTGGATTTAGGTACGACGATTCTAAGTGAAATAAGTCACACAGAAAAAGACACTGATCCTAAGATATCACTTATAGAGGGAATGTAAAAACCGCTACACTTGAACTGAATTACAAAACAGAATAGAGTCACACGTTTAGAAAACACACTATGGCTGCTTAACGGGAAAGGAGAGGTGGGGTGATGCATAAAACAAGGGTTTCAAATTAGCTCAGATACCGTTCCATAAACCCAATATGTAATAGACAAGACCTACTCCTTGCTCAGTGAACTGGACTCAACACCCCTTATTCACCGCCCAAGAATATATCTGACTAGTAAGAATGTTAAAACCTATGTATTGATATCTCTCTGTAAGTGAGACTTGTGGATGTAAAGCGGCATAAACACAGCAGTGAAAAGCAGCTAAACCCCATTACAAAAATCAATTACTGGGCTTCCCTGGTTGTGCAGTGTCTGAGAATCTGCCTGCTAATGCAGGAAACACGGGTTCGAGCCCTGGTCTGGGAAGATCCCACATGCCGTGGAGCAACTAGGCCCGTGAGCCACAACTACTGAGCCTGCGCGTCTGGAGCCTGTGCTCCGCAACAAGAGAGGCCACAATAGTGAGAGGCCCGCACACCGCGATGAAGAGTGGCCCCCACTTGCCACAACTGGAGAAAGCCCTAGCACAGAAACGAAGACCCAACATAGCAATCAATCAATCAATCAATCACTAAAGAAATCTTAAAAAAAAATTTGCTTATATTAAAAAAAAAACCATTACTTTAAAAAACCCGTGAAACAAAGACAGTGAAACAGAGAGAAATTCTTACCAAATTCGTTCAGGGGCTGTGATGCCACCTGGATTGACCATACCTAGACCCACAGGTGATTGAGACATAAGGGTGGACACTCAGGGGCTGAGAGGTTTGGTGAGGTTGGGGGAGCAAACGCAGACCCTTTAAAGGAATACTGCGTGGTACCCATCCCATGGGTCCCAAATCTCCAGGTTCAAGGGCATCTTCCTACATCGAAAACATGCATGAGAAACCCAGAAGATGGTACACCGTGTGATCGGGAAACGTTTCTAAAACGCACCTCATTTCTCATCTCCTTGTGCTCGGGTTCGCCATTCCAGCCGCTTTACTAGCAATCTCCCTCCTTGGAGAATCAGCACCTTTAACCTCCTGTTCCGTACAGGTTGCAATTTGTCCTGAGGATGAACGGGAAGAGGGGGAACCAATGAGAGACTAGCTCTAGGTGTTGGGACAGGCACAGCTCACTCTATTTTCCCATCAGGAAGAAGAATTAACCACAGGCTCAGCCTGCGCCCGGAACCAGAATAGGGCCTGAAGCAATCCTGCGCTTTTGCGGCCAGCCTTCAAGAAAGCGAGTTGAAAAATGGAGCTCAGGGGCACTGCAATTCACAAACCTGCAGAGTTATAAATGATAACTCTCGTCCACAAATATATCGAGGGAAGGCAACGAAGAGGATTTGAAAGCAAGGCAGAATTGCAGGAAACAGATTTCAGGAGGTAGATTCGAATCGCCTTTAAAGCACAGGAAAAGCGGCGAAACCTCGACAATGATGCCCTTGGCCAAAAAGGGCGTATGCGTTTTTTCCTGAATATATTCAGGAAAAAACGCATACGCCCTTTTTGGCCAACCAAGCAACCTGGAAAGGCAAATCAGCGCTACAAAGAAGTCTCGCTTCCCATCGGTCAAAAGGGCCATGCTGAATAAAGTGTCAAAACCAGAAATGCAGGACAGGCCATGGAGAAACGGGAGCCTTGCTACGCTGATGGGCGGGATGTAAATTGCCAACAGCCACCCTGGAGAAGTGTACGGTGTGTCCTGAAACATCTAAAAAACTCAGCTTACAGAGCATAGGGCACTTCCACTTATGGGCGTATAAATTGGGAAAACTAAAAATCAGCAAGACACAGGCATCCCAAAGTTTAGGGCTGCTCTGTTGACAAGAACCTCCACTTCGTTACACCTTAAATATCCCAGGAAAGAGGAAAATGGATAAAGAAGTTGTGGTCCTTATGTACAAAGGAATATCACTCAGCCATGAAATCAACGTCATAAGGCTAGTAGCAGCATGATGAGTGGATTTAGGTACGACGATTCTAAGTGAAATAAGTCACACAGAAAAAGACACTGATCCTAAGATATCACTTATAGAGGCAATGTAAAAACCGCTACACTTGAACTGAATTACAAAACAGAACAGAGTCACACGTTTAGAAAACACACTATGGCTGCTTAACGGGAAAGGTGAGATGGGGTGATGCATAAAACAAGGGTTTCAAATTAGCTCAGATACCGTTCCATAAACCCAATATGTAATAGACAAGACCTACTCCTTGCTCAGTGAACTGGACTCAAGACCCCCTATTGACCGCCCAAGAATATATCTGACTAGTAAGAATCTTAAAACCTATGTATTGATATCTCTCTGTAAGTGAGTCTAGTGGGTGTAAAGCAGCATAAACACAGCAGTGAAAAGCAGCTAAACCCCATTATAAAAATCAATTACTTTTAAAAACCCGTGAAACGAAGACAGTGAAAGAGAGAGAAATTCTTACCAAATTCGTTCAGGGGCTGTGATGCCACCTGGATTGACCATATCTAGACCCACAGCTGATTGAGACATAAGGGTGGACACTCAGGGGCTGAGAGGTTTGGTGAGGTTGGGGGAGCAAACGCAGACCCTTTAAAGGAATACTGCGTGGTACCCATCCCATGGGTCCCAAATATCCAGGTTCAAGGGCATCTTCCTACATCGAAAACATGCATCAGAAACCCAGAAGATGGTACACCGTGTGATCGGGAAACGTTTCTAAAACGCTCCACATTTCTGATCTCCTTGGGCTCGGGTTCGCCATTCCAGCCGCTTTACTAGCAATCTCCCTCCTTGGAGAATCTGCACCTTTAACCTCCTGTTCCGTACAGGTTGCAATTTGTCCTGAGGATGAACGGGAAGAGGGGGAACCAATGAGAGACTAGCTCTAGGTGTTGGGACAGGCACAGCTCACTCTATTTTCCCATCAGGAAGAAGAATTAACCACAGGCTCAGCCTGCGCCCGGAACCAGAATAGGGCCTGAAGCAATCCTGCGCTTTTGCGGCCAGCCTTCAAGAAAGCGAGTTGAAAAATGGAGCTCAGGGGCACTGCAATTCACAAACCTGCAGAGTTATAAATGATAACTCTCGTGCACAAATATATTGAGGGAAGGCAACGAAGAGGATTTGAAAGCAAGGCAGCATTGCAGGAAACAGATTTCAGGAGGTAGATTCGAATCGCCTTTAAAGCACAGGAAAAGCGGCAAAACCTCGACAATGATGCCCTTGGCCAAAAAGGGCGTATGCGTTTTTTCCTGAATATATTCCGGAAAAAACGCATACGCCCTTTTTGGCCAACCAAGCAACCTGGAAAGGCAAATCAGCGCTACAAAGAAGTCTCGCTTCCCATCGGTCAAAAGGGCCATGCTGAATAAAGTGTCAAAACCAGAAATGCAGGACAGGCCATGGAGAAACGGGAGCCTTGCTACGCTGATGGGCGGGATGTAAATTGCCAACAGCCACTCTGGAGAAGTGTACGGTGTGTCCTGAAACATCTAAACAACTCAGCTTACAGAGCATAGGGCACTTCCACTCATGGGCGTATAAATTGGGAAAACTAAAAATCAGCAAGACACAGGCACCCCAAAGTTTAAGGCTGCTCTGTTGACAAGAACCTCCACTTCGTTACACCTTAAATATCCCAGGAAAGAGGAAAATGGATAAAGAAGTTGTGGTCCTTATGTACAAAGGAATATCACTCAGCCATGAAATCAACATCATAAGGCTAGTAGCAGCATGATGAGTGGATTTAGGTACGACGATTCTAAGTGAAATAAGTCACACAGAAAAAGACACTGATCCTAAGATATCACTTATAGAGGGAATGTAAAAACCGCTACACTTGAACTGAATTACAAAACAGAATAGAGTCACACGTTTAGAAAACACACTATGGCTGCTTAACGGGAAAGGAGAGGTGGGGTGATGCATAAAACAAGGGTTTCAAATTAGCTCAGATACCGTTCCATAAACCCTATATGTAATAGACAAGACCTACTCCTTGCTCAGTGAACTGGACTCAACACCCCTTATTCACCGCCCAAGAATATATCTGACTAGTAAGAATGTTAAAACCTATGTATTGATATCTCTCTGTAAGTGAGACTTGTGGATGTAAAGCGGCATAAACACAGCAGTGAAAAGCAGCTAAACCCCATTACAAAAATCAATTACTGGGCTTCCCTGGTTGTGCAGTGTCTGAGAATCTGCCTGCTAATGCAGGAAACACGGGTTCGAGCCCTGGTCTGGGAAGATCCCACATGCCGTGGAGCAACTAGGCCCGTGAGCCACAACTACTGAGCCTGCGCGTCTGGAGCCTGTGCTCCGCAACAAGAGAGGCCACAATAGTGAGAGGCCCGCACACCGCGATGAAGAGTGGCCCCCACTTGCCACAACTGGAGAAAGCCCTAGCACAGAAACGAAGACCCAACATAGCAATCAATCAATCAATCAATCACTAAAGAAATCTTAAAAAAAAATTTGCTTATATTAAAAAAAAAACCATTACTTTAAAAAACCCGTGAAACAAAGACAGTGAAACAGAGAGAAATTCTTACCAAATTCGTTCAGGGGCTGTGATGCCACCTGGATTGACCATACCTAGACCCACAGGTGATTGAGACATAAGGGTGGACACTCAGGGGCTGAGAGGTTTGGTGAGGTTGGGGGAGCAAACGCAGACCCTTTAAAGGAATACTGCGTGGTACCCATCCCATGGGTCCCAAATCTCCAGGTTCAAGGGCATCTTCCTACATCGAAAACATGCATGAGAAACCCAGAAGATGGTACACCGTGTGATCGGGAAACGTTTCTAAAACGCACCTCATTTCTCATCTCCTTGTGCTCGGGTTCGCCATTCCAGCCGCTTTACTAGCAATCTCCCTCCTTGGAGAATCAGCACCTTTAACCTCCTGTTCCGTACAGGTTGCAATTTGTCCTGAGGATGAACGGGAAGAGGGGGAACCAATGAGAGACTAGCTCTAGGTGTTGGGACAGGCACAGCTCACTCTATTTTCCCATCAGGAAGAAGAATTAACCACAGGCTCAGCCTGCGCCCGGAACCAGAATAGGGCCTGAAGCAATCCTGCGCTTTTGCGGCCAGCCTTCAAGAAAGCGAGTTGAAAAATGGAGCTCAGGGGCACTGCAATTCACAAACCTGCAGAGTTATAAATGATAACTCTCGTCCACAAATATATCGAGGGAAGGCAACGAAGAGGATTAGAAAGCAAGGCAGAATTGCAGGAAACAGATTTCAGGAGGTAGATTCGAATCGCCTTTAAAGCACAGGAAAAGCGGCGAAACCTCGACAATGATGCCCTTGGCCAAAAAGGGCGTATGCGTTTTTTCCTGAATATATTCAGGAAAAAACGCATACGCCCTTTTTGGCCAACCAAGCAACCTGGAAAGGCAAATCAGCGCTACAAAGAAGTCTCGCTTCCCATCGGTCAAAAGGGCCATGCTGAATAAAGTGTCAAAACCAGAAATGCAGGACAGGCCATGGAGAAACGGGAGCCTTGCTACGCTGATGGGCGGGATGTAAATTGCCAACAGCCACCCTGGAGAAGTGTACGGTGTGTCCTGAAACATCTAAAAAACTCAGCTTACAGAGCATAGGGCACTTCCACTTATGGGCGTATAAATTGGGAAAACTAAAAATCAGCAAGACACAGGCATCCCAAAGTTTAGGGCTGCTCTGTTGACAAGAACCTCCACTTCGTTACACCTTAAATATCCCAGGAAAGAGGAAAATGGATAAAGAAGTTGTGGTCCTTATGTACAAAGGAATATCACTCAGCCATGAAATCAACGTCATAAGGCTAGTAGCAGCATGATGAGTGGATTTAGGTACGACGATTCTAAGTGAAATAAGTCACACAGAAAAAGACACTTATCCTAAGATATCACTTATAGAGGCAATGTAAAAACCGCTACACTTGAACTGAATTACAAAACAGAACAGAGTCACACGTTTAGAAAACACACTATGGCTGCTTAACGGGAAAGGTGAGATGGGGTGATGCATAAAACAAGGGTTTCAAATTAGCTCAGATACCGTTCCATAAACCCAATATGTAATAGACAAGACCTACTCCTTGCTCAGTGAACTGGACTCAAGACCCCCTATTGACCGCCCAAGAATATATCTGACTAGTAAGAATCTTAAAACCTATGTATTGATATCTCTCTGTAAGTGAGTCTAGTGGGTGTAAAGCAGCATAAACACAGCAGTGAAAAGCAGCTAAACCCCATTATAAAAATCAATTACTTTTAAAAACCCGTGAAACGAAGACAGTGAAAGAGAGAGAAATTCTTACCAAATTCGTTCAGGGGCTGTGATGCCACCTGGATTGACCATATCTAGACCCACAGCTGATTGAGACATAAGGGTGGACACTCAGGGGCTGAGAGGTTTGGTGAGGTTGGGGGAGCAAACGCAGACCCTTTAAAGGAATACTGCGTGGTACCCATCCCATGGGTCCCAAATATCCAGGTTCAAGGGCATCTTCCTACATCGAAAACATGCATCAGAAACCCAGAAGATGGTACACCGTGTGATCGGGAAACGTTTCTAAAACGCTCCACATTTCTGATCTCCTTGGGCTCGGGTTCGCCATTCCAGCCGCTTTACTAGCAATCTCCCTCCTTGGAGAATCTGCACCTTTAACCTCCTGTTCCGTACAGGTTGCAATTTGTCCTGAGGATGAACGGGAAGAGGGGGAACCAATGAGAGACTAGCTCTAGGTATTGGGACAGGCACAGCTCACTCTATTTTCCCATCAGGAAGAAGAATTAACCACAGGCTCAGCCTGCGCCCGGAACCAGAATAGGGCCTGAAGCAATCCTGCGCTTTTGCGGCCAGCCTTCAAGAAAGCGAGTTGAAAAATGGAGCTCAGGGGCACTGCAATTCACAAACCTGCAGAGTTATAAATGATAACTCTCGTGCACAAATATATTGAGGGAAGGCAACGAAGAGGATTTGAAAGCAAGGCAGCATTGCAGGAAACAGATTTCAGGAGGTAGATTCGAATCGCCTTTAAAGCACAGGAAAAGCGGCAAAACCTCGACAATGATGCCCTTGGCCAAAAAGGGCGTATGCGTTTTTTCCTGAATATATTCCGGAAAAAACGCATACGCCCTTTTTGGCCAACCAAGCAACCTGGAAAGGCAAATCAGCGCTACAAAGAAGTCTCGCTTCCCATCGGTCAAAAGGGCCATGCTGAATAAAGTGTCAAAACCAGAAATGCAGGACAGGCCATGGAGAAACGGGAGCCTTGCTACGCTGATGGGCGGGATGTAAATTGCCAACAGCCACTCTGGAGAAGTGTACGGTGTGTCCTGAAACATCTAAACAACTCAGCTTACAGAGCATAGGACACTTCCACTCATGGGCGTATAAATTGGGAAAACTAAAAATCAGCAAGACACAGGCACCCCAAAGTTTAAGGCTGCTCTGTTGACAAGAACCTCCACTTCGTTACACCTTAAATATCCCAGGAAAGAGGAAAATGGATAAAGAAGTTGTGGTCCTTATGTACAAAGGAATATCACTCAGCCATGAAATCAACCTCATAAGGCTAGTAGCAGCATGATGAGTGGATTTAGGTACGACGATTCTAAGTGAAATAAGTCACACAGAAAAAGACACTGATCCTAAGATATCACTTATAGAGGGAATGTAAAAACCGCTACACTTGAACTGAATTACAAAACAGAATAGAGTCACACGTTTAGAAAACACACTATGGCTGCTTAACGGGAAAGGAGAGGTGGGGTGATGCATAAAACAAGGGTTTCAAATTAGCTCAGATACCGTTCCATAAACCCTATATGTAATAGACAAGACCTACTCCTTGCTCAGTGAACTGGACTCAACACCCCTTATTCACCGCCCAAGAATATATCTGACTAGTAAGAATGTTAAAACCTATGTATTGATATCTCTCTGTAAGTGAGACTTGTGGATGTAAAGCGGCATAAACACAGCAGTGAAAAGCAGCTAAACCCCATTACAAAAATCAATTACTGGGCTTCCCTGGTTGTGCAGTGTCTGAGAATCTGCCTGCTAATGCAGGAAACACGGGTTCGAGCCCTGGTCTGGGAAGATCCCACATGCCGTGGAGCAACTAGGCCCGTGAGCCACAACTACTGAGCCTGCGCGTCTGGAGCCTGTGCTCCGCAACAAGAGAGGCCACAATAGTGAGAGGCCCGCACACCGCGATGAAGAGTGGCCCCCACTTGCCACAACTGGAGAAAGCCCTAGCACAGAAACGAAGACCCAACATAGCAATCAATCAATCAATCAATCACTAAAGAAATCTTAAAAAAAAATTTGCTTATATTAAAAAAAAAACCATTACTTTAAAAAACCCGTGAAACAAAGACAGTGAAACAGAGAGAAATTCTTACCAAATTCGTTCAGGGGCTGTGATGCCACCTGGATTGACCATACCTAGACCCACAGGTGATTGAGACATAAGGGTGGACACTCAGGGGCTGAGAGGTTTGGTGAGGTTGGGGGAGCAAACGCAGACCCTTTAAAGGAATACTGCGTGGTACCCATCCCATGGGTCCCAAATCTCCAGGTTCAAGGGCATCTTCCTACATCGAAAACATGCATCAGAAACCCAGAAGATGGTACACCGTGTGATCGGGAAACGTTTCTAAAATGCACCTCATTTCTCATCTCCTTGTGCTCGGGTTCGCCATTCCAGCCGCTTTACTAGCAATCTCCCTCCTTGGAGAATCAGCACCTTTAACCTCCTGTTCCGTACAGGTTGCAATTTGTCCTGAGGATGAACGGGAAGAGGGGGAACCAATGAGAGACTAGCTCTAGGTGTTGGGACAGGCACAGCTCACTCTATTTTCCCATCAGGAAGAAGAATTAACCACAGGCTCAGCCTGCGCCCGGAACCAGAATAGGGCCTGAAGCAATCCTGCGCTTTTGCGGCCAGCCTTCAAGAAAGCGAGTTGAAAAATGGAGCTCAGGGGCACTGCAATTCACAAACCTGCAGAGTTATAAATGATAACTCTCGTCCACAAATATATCGAGGGAAGGCAACGAAGAGGATTTGAAAGCAAGGCACAATTGCAGGAAACAGATTTCAGGAGGTAGATTCGAATCGCCTTTAAAGCACAGGAAAAGCGGCGAAACCTCGACAATGATGCCCTTGGCCAAAAAGGGCGTATGCGTTTTTTCCTGAATATATTCAGGAAAAAACGCATACGCCCTTTTTGGCCAACCAAGCAACCTGGAAAGGCAAATCAGCGCTACAAAGAAGTCTCGCTTCCCATCGGTCAAAAGGGCCATGCTGAATAAAGTGTCAAAACCAGAAATGCAGGACAGGCCATGGAGAAACGGGAGCCTTGCTACGCTGATGGGCGGGATGTAAATTGCCAACAGCCACTCTGGAGAAGTGTACGGTGTGTCCTGAAACATCTAAACAACTCAGCTTACAGAGCATAGGGCACTTCCACTCATGGGCGTATAAATTGGGAAAACTAAAAATCAGCAAGACACAGGCACTCCAAAGTTTAGGGCTGCTCTGTTGACAAGAACCTCCACTTCGTTACACCTTAAATATCCCAGGAAAGAGGAAAATGGATAAAGAAGTTGTGGTCCTTATGTACAAAGGAATATCACTCAGCCATGAAATCAACCTCATAAGGCTAGTAGCAGCATGATGAGTGGATTTAGGTACGACGATTCTAAGTGAAATAAGTCACACAGAAAAAGACACTGATCCTAAGATATCACTTATAGAGGCAATGTAAAAACCGCTACACTTGAACTGAATTACAAAACAGAACAGAGTCACACGTTTAGAAAACACACTATGGCTGCTTAACGGGAAAGGTGAGATGGGGTGATGCATAAAACAAGGGTTTCAAATTAGCTCAGATACCGTTCCATAAACCCAATATGTAATAGACAAGACCTACTCCTTGCTCAGTGAACTGGACTCAAGACCCCCTATTCACCGCCCAAGAATATATCTGACTAGTAAGAATCTTAAAACCTATGTATTGATATCTCTCTGTAAGTGAGTCTAGTGGGTGTAAAGCAGCATAAACACAGCAGTGAAAAGCAGCTAAACCCCATTATAAAAATCAATTACTTTTAAAAACCCGTGAAACGAAGACAGTGAAAGAGAGAGAAATTCTTACCAAATTCGTTCAGGGGCTGTGATGCCACCTGGATTGACCATATCTAGACCCACAGCTGATTGAGACATAAGGGTGGACACTCAGGGGCTGAGAGGTTTGGTGAGGTTGGGGGAGCAAACGCAGACCCTTTAAAGGAATACTGCGTGGTACCCATCCCATGGGTCCCAAATATCCAGGTTCAAGGGCATCTTCCTACATCGAAAACATGCATCAGAAACCCAGAAGATGGTACACCGTGTGATCGGGAAACGTTTCTAAAACGCTCCACATTTCTGATCTCCTTGGGCTCGGGTTCGCCATTCCAGCCGCTTTACTAGCAATCTCCCTCCTTGGAGAATCTGCACCTTTAACCTCCTGTTCCGTACAGGTTGCAATTTGTCCTGAGGATGAACGGGAAGAGGGGGAACCAATGAGAGACTAGCTCTAGGTATTGGGACAGGCACAGCTCACTCTATTTTCCCATCAGGAAGAAGAATTAACCACAGGCTCAGCCTGCGCCCGGAACCAGAATAGGGCCTGAAGCAATCCTGCGCTTTTGCGGCCAGCCTTCAAGAAAGCGAGTTGAAAAATGGAGCTCAGGGGCACTGCAATTCACAAACCTGCAGAGTTATAAATGATAACTCTCGTGCACAAATATATTGAGGGAAGGCAACGAAGAGGATTTGAAAGCAAGGCAGCATTGCAGGAAACAGATTTCAGGAGGTAGATTCGAATCGCCTTTAAAGCACAGGAAAAGCGGCAAAACCTCGACAATGATGCCCTTGGCCAAAAAGGGCGTATGCGTTTTTTCCTGAATATATTCCGGAAAAAACGCATACGCCCTTTTTGGCCAACCAAGCAACCTGGAAAGGCAAATCAGCGCTACAAAGAAGTCTCGCTTCCCATCGGTCAAAAGGGCCATGCTGAATAAAGTGTCAAAACCAGAAATGCAGGACAGGCCATGGAGAAACGGGAGCCTTGCTACGCTGATGGGCGGGATGTAAATTGCCAACAGCCACTCTGGAGAAGTGTACGGTGTGTCCTGAAACATCTAAACAACTCAGCTTACAGAGCATAGGGCACTTCCACTCATGGGCGTATAAATTGGGAAAACTAAAAATCAGCAAGACACAGGCACCCCAAAGTTTAAGGCTGCTCTGTTGACAAGAACCTCCACTTCGTTACACCTTAAATATCCCAGGAAAGAGGAAAATGGATAAAGAAGTTGTGGTCCTTATGTACAAAGGAATATCACTCAGCCATGAAATCAACCTCATAAGGCTAGTAGCAGCATGATGAGTGGATTTAGGTACGACGATTCTAAGTGAAATAAGTCACACAGAAAAAGACACTGATCCTAAGATATCACTTATAGAGGGAATGTAAAAACCGCTACACTTGAACTGAATTACAAAACAGAATAGAGTCACACGTTTAGAAAACACACTATGGCTGCTTAACGGGAAAGGAGAGGTGGGGTGATGCATAAAACAAGGGTTTCAAATTAGCTCAGATACCGTTCCATAAACCCTATATGTAATAGACAAGACCTACTCCTTGCTCAGTGAACTGGACTCAACACCCCTTATTCACCGCCCAAGAATATATCTGACTAGTAAGAATGTTAAAACCTATGTATTGATATCTCTCTGTAAGTGAGACTTGTGGATGTAAAGCGGCATAAACACAGCAGTGAAAAGCAGCTAAACCCCATTACAAAAATCAATTACTGGGCTTCCCTGGTTGTGCAGTGTCTGAGAATCTGCCTGCTAATGCAGGAAACACGGGTTCGAGCCCTGGTCTGGGAAGATCCCACATGCCGTGGAGCAACTAGGCCCGTGAGCCACAACTACTGAGCCTGCGCGTCTGGAGCCTGTGCTCCGCAACAAGAGAGGCCACAATAGTGAGAGGCCCGCACACCGCGATGAAGAGTGGCCCCCACTTGCCACAACTGGAGAAAGCCCTAGCACAGAAACGAAGACCCAACATAGCAATCAATCAATCAATCAATCACTAAAGAAATCTTAAAAAAAAATTTGCTTATATTAAAAAAAAAACCATTACTTTAAAAAACCCGTGAAACAAAGAAAGTGAAACAGAGAGAAATTCTTACCAAATTCGTTCAGGGGCTGTGATGCCACCTGGATTGACCATACCTAGACCCACAGGTGATTGAGACATAAGGGTGGACACTCAGGGGCTGAGAGGTTTGGTGAGGTTGGGGGAGCAAACGCAGACCCTTTAAAGGAATACTGCGTGGTACCCATCCCATGGGTCCCAAATCTCCAGGTTCAAGGGCATCTTCCTACATCGAAAACATGCATCAGAAACCCAGAAGATGGTACACCGTGTGATCGGGAAACGTTTCTAAAATGCACCTCATTTCTCATCTCCTTGTGCTCGGGTTCGCCATTCCAGCCGCTTTACTAGCAATCTCCCTCCTTGGAGAATCAGCACCTTTAACCTCCTGTTCCGTACAGGTTGCAATTTGTCCTGAGGATGAACGGGAAGAGGGGGAACCAATGAGAGACTAGCTCTAGGTGTTGGGATAGGCACAGCTCACTCTATTTTCCCATCAGGAAGAAGAATTAACCACAGGCTCAGCCTGCGCCCGGAACCAGAATAGGGCCTGAAGCAATCCTGCGCTTTTGCGGCCAGCCTTCAAGAAAGCGAGTTGAAAAATGGAGCTCAGGGGCACTGCAATTCACAAACCTGCAGAGTTATAAATGATAACTCTCGTCCACAAATATATCGAGGGAAGGCAACGAAGAGGATTTGAAAGCAAGGCACAATTGCAGGAAACAGATTTCAGGAGGTAGATTCGAATCGCCTTTAAAGCACAGGAAAAGCGGCGAAACCTCGACAATGATGCCCTTGGCCAAAAAGGGCGTATGCGTTTTTTCCTGAATATATTCCGGAAAAAACGCATACGCCCTTTTTGGCCAACCAAGCAACCTGGAAAGGCAAATCAGCGCTACAAAGAAGTCTCGCTTCCCATCGGTCAAAAGGGCCATGCTGAATAAAGTGTCAAAACAAGAAATGCAGGACAGGCCATGGAGAAATGGGAGCCTTGCTACGCTGATGGGCGGGATGTAAATTGCCAACAGCCACTCTGGAGAAGTGTACGGTGTGTCCTGAAACATCTAAAAAACTCAGCTTACAGAGCATAGGGCACTTCCACTCATGGGCGTATAAATTGGGAAAACTAAAAATCAGCAAGACACAGGCATCCCAAAGTTTAGGGCTGCTCTGTTGACAAGAACCTCCACTTCGTTACACCTTAAATATCCCAGGAAAGAGAAAAATGGATAAAGAAGTTGTGGTCCTTATGTACAATGGAATATCACTCAGCCATGAAATCAACCTCATAAGGCTAGTAGCAGCATGATATGTGGATTTAGGTACGACGATTCTAAGTGAAATAAGTCACACAGAAAAAGACACTTATCAGAAGATATCACTTATAGAGGGAATGTAAAAACCGCTACACTTGAACTGAATTACTAAACAGAACAGAGTCACACGTTTAGAAAACACACTATGGCTGCTTAACGGGAAAGGTGAGATGGGGTGATGCATAAAACAAGGGTTTCAAATTAGCTCAGATACCGTTCCATAAACCCAATATGTAATAGACAAGACCTACTCCTTGCTCAGTGAAGTGGACTCAAGACCCCCTATTCACCGCCCAAGAATATATCTGACTAGTAAGAATCTTAAAACCTATGTATTGATATCTCTCTGTAAGTGAGTCTAGTGGGTGTAAAGCAGCATAAACACAGCAGTGAAAAGCAGCTAAACCCCATTATAAAAATCAATTACTTTTAAAAACCCGTGAAACAAAGACAGTGAAAGAGAGAGAAATTCTTACCAAATTCGTTCAGGGGCTGTGTTGCCACCTGTATTGACCATATCTAGACCCACAGGTGATTGAGACATAAGGGTGGACACTCAGGGGCTGAGAGGTTTGGTGAGGTTGGGGGAGCAAACGCAGACCCTTTAAAGGAATACTGCGTGGTACCCATCCCATGGGTCCCAAATCTCCAGGTTCAAGGGCATCTTCCTACATCGAAAACATGCATGAGAAACCCAGAAGATGGTACACCGTGTGATCGGGAAACGTTTCTAAAACGCTCCTCATTTCTCATCTCCTTGGGCTCGGGTTCGCCATTCCAGCCGCTTTACTAGCAATCTCCCTCCTTGGAGAATCAGCACCTTTAACCTCCTGTTCCGTACAGGTTGCAATTTGTCCTGAGGATGAACGGGAAGAGGGGGAACCAATGAGAGACTAGCTCTAGGTGTTGGGACAGGCACAGCTCACTCTATTTTCCCATCAGGAAGAAGAATTAACCACAGGCTCAGCCTGCGCCCGGAACCAGAATAGGACCTGAAGCAATCCTGCGCTTTTGCGGCCAGCCTTCAAGAAAGCGAGTAGAAAAATGGAGCTCAGGGGCACTGCAATTCACAAACCTGCAGAGTTATAAATGATAACTCTCGTCCACAAATATATCGAGGGAAGGCAACGAAGAGGATTTGAAAGCAAGGCAGAATTGCAGGAAACAGATTTCAGGAGGTAGATTCGAATCGCCTTTAAAGCACAGGAAAAGCGGCGAAACCTCGACAATGATGCCCTTGGCCAAAAAGGGCGTATGCGTTTTTTCCTGAATATATTCAGGAAAAAACGCATACGCCCTTTTTGGCCAACCAAGCAACCTGGAAAGGCAAATCAGCGCTACAAAGAAGTCTCGCTTCCCATCGGTCAAAAGGGCCATGCTGAATAAAGTGTCAAAACCAGAAATGCAGGACAGGCCATGGAGAAACGGGAGCCTTGCTACGCTGATGGGCAGGATGTAAATTGCCAACAGCCACCCTGGAGAAGTGTACGGTGTGTCCTGAAACATCTAAAAAACTCAGCTTACAGAGCATAGGGCACTTCCACTTATGGGCGTATAAATTGGGAAAACTAAAAATCAGCAAGACACAGGCATCCCAAAGTTTAGGGCTGCTCTGTTGACAAGAACCTCCACTTCGTTACACCTTAAATATCCCAGGAAAGAGGAAAATGGATAAAGAAGTTGTGGTCCTTATGTACAAAGGAATATCACTCAGCCATGAAATCAACGTCATAAGGCTAGTAGCAGCATGATGAGTGGATTTAGGTACGACGATTCTAAGTGAAATAAGTCACACAGAAAAAGACACTGATCCTAAGATATCACTTATAGAGGCAATGTAAAAACCGCTACACTTGAACTGAATTACAAAACAGAACAGAGTCACACGTTTAGAAAACACACTATGGCTGCTTAACGGGAAAGGTGAGATGGGGTGATGCATAAAACAAGGGTTTCAAATTAGCTCAGATACCGTTCCATAAACCCAATATGTAATAGACAAGACCTACTCCTTGCTCAGTGAACTGGACTCAAGACCCCCTATTGACCGCCCAAGAATATATCTGACTAGTAAGAATCTTAAAACCTATGTATTGATATCTCTCTGTAAGTGAGTCTAGTGGGTGTAAAGCAGCATACACACAGCAGTGAAAAGCAGCTAAACCCCATTATAAAAATCAATTACTTTTAAAAACCCGTGAAACGAAGACAGTGAAAGAGAGAGAAATTCTTACCAAATTCGTTCAGGGGCTGTGATGCCACCTGTATTGACCATATCTAGACCCACAGCTGATTGAGACATAAGGGTGGACACTCAGGGGCTGAGAGGTTTGGTGAGGTTGGGGGAGCAAACGCAGACCCTTTAAAGGAATACTGCGTGGTACCCATCCCATGGGTCCCAAATCTCCAGGTTCAACGGTATCTTCCTACATCGAAAACATGCATCAGAAACCAAGATGATGGTACACCGTGTGATCGGGAAAGGTTTCTAAAACGCTCCTCATTTCTCATCTCCTTGTGCCCGGGTTCGCCATTCCAGCCGCTTTAATAGCAATCTCCCTCCTTGGAGAATCAGCACCTTTAACCTCCTGTTCCGTACAGGTTGCAATTTGTCCTGAGGATGAACGGGAAGAGGGGGAACCAATGAGAGACTAGCTCTAGGTGTTGGGACAGGCACAGCTCACTCTATTTTCCCATCAGGAAGAAGAATTAACCACAGGCTCAGCCTGCGCCCGGAACCAGAATAGGGCCTGAAGCAATCCTGCGCTTTTGCGGCCAGCCTTCAAGAAAGCGAGTTGAAAAATGGAGCTCAGGGGCACTGCAATTCACAAACCTGCAGAGTTATAAATGATAACTCTCGTCCACAAATATATCGAGGGAAGGCAACGAAGAGGATCTGAAAGCAAGGCACAATTGCAGGAAACAGATTTCAGGAGGTAGATTCGAATCGCCTTTAAAGCACAGGAAAAGCGGCGAAACCTCGACAATGATGCCCTTGGCCAAAAAGGGCGTATGCGTTTTTTCCTGAATATATTCAGGAAAAAACGCATACGCCCTTTTTGGCCAACCAAGCAACCTGGAAAGGCAAATCAGCGCTACAAAGAAGTCTCGCTTCCCATCGGTCAAAAGGGCCATGCTGAATAAAGTGTCAAAACCAGAAATGCAGGACAGGCCATGGAGAAACGGGAGCCTTGCTACGCTGATGGGCGGGATGTAAATTGCCAACAGCCACTCTGGAGAAGTGTACGGTGTGTCCTGAAACATCTAAAAAACTCAGCTTACAGAGCATAGGGCACTTCCACTCATGGGCGTATAAATTGGGAAAACTAAAAATCAGCAAGACACAGGCACCCCAAAGTTTAAGGCTGCTCTATTGACAAGACCCTCCACTTCGTTACACCTTAAATATCCCAGGAAAGAGGAAAATGGATAAAGAAGTTGTGGTCCTTATGCACAAAGGAATATCACTCAGCCATGAAATCAACGTCATAAGGCTAGTAGCAGCATGATGAGTGGATTTAGGTACGACGATTCTAAGTGAAATAAGTCACACAGAAAAAGACTCAGATCCTAAGATATCACTTATAGAGGGAATGTAAAAACCGCTACACTTGAACTGAACTACAAAACGGAACAGAGTCACACGTTTAGAAAACACACTATGGCTGCTTAACGGGAAAGGAGAGGTGGGGTGATGCATAAAACAAGGGTTTGAAATTAGCTCAGATACCATTCCATAAACCCAATATGTAATAGACAAGACCTACTCCTTGCTCAGTGAACTGGACTCAACACCCCCTATTCACCGCCCTCGAATATATCTGACTAGTAAGAATCTTAAAACCTATGTATTGATATCTCTCTGTAAATGAGACTTGTGGATGTAAAGCGGCATAAACACAGCAGTGAAAAGCAGCTAAACCCCATTACAAAAATCAATTACTGGGCTTCCCTGGTTGCGCAGTGGTTGAGAATCTGCCTGCTAATGCAGGAAACACGGGTTCGAGCCCTGGTCTGGGAAGATCCCACATGCCGTGGAGCAACTAGGCCCGTGAGCCACAACTACTGAGCCTGCGCGTCTGAAGCCTGTGCTCCGCAACAAGAGAGGCCACAATAGTGAGAGGCCCGCGCACCGCGATGAAGAGTGGCCCCCACTTGCCACAACTGGAGAAAGCCCTAGCACAGAAACGAAGACCCAACATAGCAATCAATCAATCAATCAGTCACTAAAGAAATCTTAAAAAAAATTTGCTTATATTTAAAAAAAAAACCATTACTTTAAAAAACCCGTGAAACAAAGACAGTGAGAGAGAGAGAAATTCTTACCAAATTCGTTCAGGGGCAGTGATGCCACCTGGATTGACCATACCTAGACCCACAGGTGATTGAGACATAAGGGTGGACACTCAGGGGCTGAGAGGTTTGGTGAGGTTGGGGGAGCAAACGCAGACCCTTTAAAGGAATACTGCGTGGTACCCATCCCATGGGTCCCAAATCTCCAGGTTCAAGGGCATCTTCCTACATCGAAAACATGCATGAGAAACCCAGAAGATGGTACACCGTGTGATCGGGAAAGGTTTCTAAAACGCACGTCATTTCTCATCTCCTTGTGCTCGGGTTCGCCATTCCAGCCGCTTTACTAGCAATCTCCCTCCTTGGAGAATCAGCACCTTTAACCTCCTGTTCCGTACAGGTTGCAATTTGTCCTGAGGATGAACGGGAAGAGGGGGAACCAATGAGAGACTAGCTCTAGGTGTTGGGACAGGCACAGCTCACTCTATTTTCCCATCAGGAAGAAGAATTAACCACAGGCTCAGCCTGCGCCCGGAACCAGAATAGGGCCTGAAGCAATCCTGTGCTTTTGCGGCCAGCCTTCAAGAAAGCGAGTTGAAAAATGGAGCTCAGGGGCACTGCAATTCACAAACCTGCAGAGTTATAAATGATAACTCTCGTCCACAAATATATCGAGGGAAGGCAACGAAGAGGATCTGAAAGCAAGGCAGAATTGCAGGAAACAGATTTCAGGAGGTAGATTCGAATCGCCTTTAAAGCACAGGAAAAGCGGCGAAACCTCGACAATGATGCCCTTGGCCAAAAAGGGCGTATGCGTTTTTTCCTGAATATATTCAGGAAAAAACGCATACGCCCTTTTTGGCCAACCAAGCAACCTGGAAAGGCAAATCAGCGCTACAAAGAAGTCTCGCTTCCCATCGGTCAAAAGGGCCATGCTGAATAAAGTGTCAAAACCAGAAATGCAGGACAGGCCATGGAGAAACGGGAGCCTTGCTACGCTGATGGGCGGGATGTAAATTGCCAACAGCCACTCTGGAGAAGTGTACGGTGTGTCCTGAAACATCTAAAAAACTCAGCTTACAGAGCATAGGGCACTTCCACTCATGGGCGTATAAATTGGGAAAACTAAAAATCAGCAAGACACAGGCACCCCAAAGTTTAAGGCTGCTCTATTGACAAGACCCTCCACTTCGTTACACCTTAAATATCCCAGGAAAGAGGAAAATGGATAAAGAAGTTGTGGTCCTTATGCACAAAGGAATATCACTCAGCCATGAAATCAACGTCATAAGGCTAGTAGCAGCATGATGAGTGGATTTAGGTACGACGATTCTAAGTGAAATAAGTCACACAGAAAAAGACTCAGATCCTAAGATATCACTTATAGAGGGAATGTAAAAACCGCTACACTTGAACTGAACTACAAAACGGAACAGAGTCACACGTTTAGAAAACACACTATGGCTGCTTAACGGGAAAGGAGAGGTGGGGTGATGCATAAAACAAGGGTTTGAAATTAGCTCAGATACCATTCCATAAACCGAATATGTAATAGACAAGACCTACTCCTTGCTCAGTGAACTGGACTCAACACCCCCTATTCACCGCCCTCGAATATATCTGACTAGTAAGAATCTTAAAACCTATGTATTAATATCTCTCTGTAAATGAGACTTGTGGATGTAAAGCGGCATAAACACAGCAGTGAAAAGCAGCTAAACCCCATTACAAAAATCAATTACTGGGCTTCCCTGGTTGCGCAGTGGTTGAGAATCTGCCTGCTAATGCAGGAAACACGGGTTCGAGCCCTGGTCTGGGAAGATCCCACATGCCGTGGAGCAACTAGGCCCGTGAGCCACAACTACTGAGCCTGCGCGTCTGAAGCCTGTGCTCCGCAACAAGAGAGGCCACAATAGTGAGAGGCCCGCGCACCGCGATGAAGAGTGGCCCCCACTTGCCACAACTGGAGAAAGCCCTAGCACAGAAACGAAGACCCAACATAGCAATCAATCAATCAATCAGTCACTAAAGAAATCTTAAAAAAAATTTGCTTATATTTAAAAAAAAAACCATTACTTTAAAAAACCCGTGAAACAAAGACAGTGAGAGAGAGAGAAATTCTTACCAAATTCGTTCAGGGGCAGTGATGCCACCTGGATTGACCATACCTAGACCCACAGGTGATTGAGACATAAGGGTGGACACTCAGGGGCTGAGAGGTTTGGTGAGGTTGGGGGAGCAAACGCAGACCCTTTAAAGGAATACTGCGTGGTACCCATCCCATGGGTCCCAAATCTCCAGGTTCAAGGGCATCTTCCTACATCGAAAACATGCATGAGAAACACAGAAGATGGTACACCGTGTGATCGGGAAAGGTTTCTAAAACGCACGTCATTTCTCATCTCCTTGTGCTCGGGTTCGCCATTCCAGCCGCTTTACTAGCAATCTCCCTCCTTGGAGAATCAGCACCTTTAACCTCCTGTTCCGTACAGGTTGCAATTTGTCCTGAGGATGAACGGGAAGAGGGGGAACCAATGAGAGACTAGCTCTAGGTGTTGGGACAGGCACAGCTCACTCTATTTTCCCATCAGGAAGAAGAATTAACCACAGGCTCAGCCTGCGCCCGGAACCAGAATAGGGCCTGAAGCAATCCTGCGCTTTTGCGGCCAGCCTTCAAGAAAGCGAGTTGAAAAATGGAGCTCAGGGGCACTGCAATTCACAAACCTGCAGAGGTAAAAATGATAACTCTCGGCCACAAATATTTTGAGGGAAGGCAACGAGGAGGATTTGAAAGCAAGGCAGAATTGCAGGAAACAGATTTCAGGAGGTAGATTCGAATCGCCTTTAAAGCACAGGAAAAGCGGCGAAACCTCCACAATGATGCCCTTGGCCAAAAAGGGCGTATGCGTTTTTTCCTGAATATATTCAGGAAAAAACGCATTCGCCCTTTTTGGCCAACCAAGCAACCTGGAAAGGCAAATCAGCGCTACAAAGAAGTCTCGCTTCCCATCGGTCAAAAGGGCCATGCTGAATAAAGTGTCAAAACCAGAAATGCAGGACAGGCCATGGAGAGACGGGAGCCTTGCTACGCTGATGGGCGGGATGTAAATTGCCAACAGCCACTCTGGAGAAGTGTACGGTGTGTCCTGAAACATCTAAAAAACTCAGCTTACAGAGCATAGGGCACTTCCACTCATGGGCGTATAAATTGGGAAAACTAAAAATCAGCAAGACACAGGCATCCCAAAGTTTAGGGCTGCTCTGTTGACAAGAACCTCCACTTCGTTACACCTTAAATATCCCAGGAAAGAGAAAAATGGATAAAGAAGTTGTGGTCCTTATGTACAATGGAATATCACTCAGCCATGAAATCAACCTCATAAGGCTAGTAGCAGCATGATGAGTGGATTTAGGTACGACGATTCTAAGTGAAATAAGTCACACAGAAAAAGACACTTATCAGAAGATATCACTTATAGAGGGAATGTAAAAACCGCTACACTTGAACTGAATTACAAAACAGAATAGAGTCACACGTTTAGAAAACACACTATGGCTTCTTAACGGGAAAGGAGAGGTGGGGTGATGCATAAAACAAGGGTTTCAAATTAGCTCAGATACCGTTCCATAAACCCAATATGTAATAGACAAGACCTACTCCTTGCTCAGTGAACTGGACTCAACACCCCCTATTCACCGCCCAAGAATATATCTGAGTAGTAAGAATGTTAAAACCTATGTATTGATATCTCTCTGTAAGTGAGTCAAGTGGGTGTAAAGCGGCAGAAACACAGCAGTGAAAAGCAGCTAAACCCCATTATAAAAATCAAATACTTTAAAATACCCGTGAACAAAGACCGTGAAAGAGACAGAAATTCTTACAAAATTCGTTCAGGGGCTGTGATGCCACCTGGATTGACCATATCTAGACCCACAGCTGATTGAGACATAAGGATGGACCCTCTTGGGGCTGAGAGGTTTGGTGAGGTTGGGGGAGCAAACGCAGACCCTTTAAAGGAATACTGCGTGGTACCCATCCCATGGGTCCCAAATCTCCAGGTTCAAGGGTATCTTCCTACATCGAAAACATGCATCAGAAACCAAGATGATGGTACACCGTGTGATCGGGAAAGGTTTCTAAAACGCTCCTCATTTCTCATCTCCTTGTGCTCGGGTTCGCCATTCCAGCCGCTTTAATAGCAATCTCCCTCCTTGGAGAATCAGCACCTTTAACCTCCTGTTCCGTACAGGTTGCAATTTGTCCTGAGGATGAACGGGAAGAGGGGGAACCAATGAGAGACTAGCTCTAGGTGTTGGGACAGGCACAGCTCACTCTATTTTCCCATCAGGAAGAAGAATTAACCACAGGCTCAGCCTGCGCCCGGAACCAGAATAGGGCCTGAAGCAATCCTGCGCTTTTGCGGCCAGCCTTCAAGAAAGCGAGTTGAAAAATGGAGCTCAGGGGCACTGCAATTCACAAACCTGCAGAGGTAAAAATGATAACTCTCGGCCACAAATATTTTGAGGGAAGGCAACGAGGAGGATTTGAAAGCAAGGCAGAATTGCAGGAAACAGATTTCAGGAGGTAGATTCGAATCGCCTTTAAAGCACAGGAAAAGCGGCGAAACCTCCACAATGATGCCCTTGGCCAAAAAGGGCGTATGCGTTTTTTCCTGAATATATTCAGGAAAAAACGCATTCGCCCTTTTTGGCCAACCAAGCAACCTGGAAAGGCAAATCAGCGCTACAAAGAAGTCTCGCTTCCCATCGGTCAAAAGGGCCATGCTGAATAAAGTGTCAAAACCAGAAATGCAGGACAGGCCATGGAGAAACGGGAGCCTTGCTACGCTGATGGGCGGGATGTAAATTGCCAACAGCCACTCTGGAGAAGTGTACGGTGTGTCCTGAAACATCTAAAAAACTCAGCTTACAGAGCATAGGGCACTTCCACTCATGGGCGTATAAATTGGGAAAACTAAAAATCAGCAAGACACAGGCACCCCAAAGTTTAAGGCTGCTCTATTGACAAGACCCTCCACTTCGTTACACCTTAAATATCCCAGGAAAGAGGAAAATGGATAAAGAAGTTGTGGTCCTTATGCACAAAGGAATATCACTCAGCCATGAAATCAACGTCATAAGGCTAGTAGCAGCATGATGAGTGGATTTAGGTACGACGATTCTAAGTGAAATAAGTCACACAGAAAAAGACTCAGATCCTAAGATATCACTTATAGAGGGAATGTAAAAACCGCTACACTTGAACTGAACTACAAAACGGAACAGAGTCACACGTTTAGAAAACACACTATGGCTGCTTAACGGGAAAGGAGAGGTGGGGTGATGCATAAAACAAGGGTTTGAAATTAGCTCAGATACCATTCCATAAACCGAATATGTAATAGACAAGACCTACTCCTTGCTCAGTGAACTGGACTCAACACCCCCTATTCACCGCCCTCGAATATATCTGACTAGTAAGAATCTTAAAACCTATGTATTGATATCTCTCTGTAAATGAGACTTGTGGATGTAAAGCGGCATAAACACAGCAGTGAAAAGCAGCTAAACCCCATTACAAAAATCAATTACTGGGCTTCCCTGGTTGCGCAGTGGTTGAGAATCTGCCTGCTAATGCAGGAAACACGGGTTCGAGCCCTGGTCTGGGAAGATCCCACATGCCGTGGAGCAACTAGGCCCGTGAGCCACAACTACTGAGCCTGCGCGTCTGAAGCCTGTGCTCCGCAACAAGAGAGGCCACAATAGTGAGAGGCCCGCGCACCGCGATGAAGAGTGGCCCCCACTTGCCACAACTGGAGAAAGCCCTAGCACAGAAACGAAGACCCAACATAGCAATCAATCAATCAATCAGTCACTAAAGAAATCTTAAAAAAAATTTGCTTATATTTAAAAAAAAAACCATTACTTTAAAAAACCCGTGAAACAAAGACAGTGAGAGAGAGAGAAATTCTTACCAAATTCGTTCAGGGGCAGTGATGCCACCTGGATTGACCATACCTAGACCCACAGGTGATTGAGACATAAGGGTGGACACTCAGGGGCTGAGAGGTTTGGTGAGGTTGGGGGAGCAAACGCAGACCCTTTAAAGGAATACTGCGTGGTACCCATCCCATGGGTCCCAAATCTCCAGGTTCAAGGGCATCTTCCTACATCGAAAACATGCATGAGAAACACAGAAGATGGTACACCGTGTGATCGGGAAAGGTTTCTAAAACGCACGTCATTTCTCATCTCCTTGTGCTCGGGTTCGCCATTCCAGCCGCTTTACTAGCAATCTCCCTCCTTGGAGAATCAGCACCTTTAACCTCCTGTTCCGTACAGGTTGCAATTTGTCCTGAGGATGAACGGGAAGAGGGGGAACCAATGAGAGACTAGCTCTAGGTGTTGGGACAGGCACAGCTCACTCTATTTTCCCATCAGGAAGAAGAATTAACCACAGGCTCAGCCTGCGCCCGGAACCAGAATAGGGCCTGAAGCAATCCTGCGCTTTTGCGGCCAGCCTTCAAGAAAGCGAGTTGAAAAATGGAGCTCAGGGGCACTGCAATTCACAAACCTGCAGAGGTAAAAATGATAACTCTCGGCCACAAATATTTTGAGGGAAGGCAACGAGGAGGATTTGAAAGCAAGGCAGAATTGCAGGAAACAGATTTCAGGAGGTAGATTCGAATCGCCTTTAAAGCACAGGAAAAGCGGCGAAACCTCCACAATGATGCCCTTGGCCAAAAAGGGCGTATGCGTTTTTTCCTGAATATATTCAGGAAAAAACGCATTCGCCCTTTTTGGCCAACCAAGCAACCTGGAAAGGCAAATCAGCGCTACAAAGAAGTCTCGCTTCCCATCGGTCAAAAGGGCCATGCTGAATAAAGTGTCAAAACCAGAAATGCAGGACAGGCCATGGAGAGACGGGAGCCTTGCTACGCTGATGGGCGGGATGTAAATTGCCAACAGCCACTCTGGAGAAGTGTACGGTGTGTCCTGAAACATCTAAAAAACTCAGCTTACAGAGCATAGGGCACTTCCACTCATGGGCGTATAAATTGGGAAAACTAAAAATCAGCAAGACACAGGCATCCCAAAGTTTAGGGCTGCTCTGTTGACAAGAACCTCCACTTCGTTACACCTTAAATATCCCAGGAAAGAGAAAAATGGATAAAGAAGTTGTGGTCCTTATGTACAATGGAATATCACTCAGCCATGAAATCAACCTCATAAGGCTAGTAGCAGCATGATGAGTGGATTTAGGTACGACGATTCTAAGTGAAATAAGTCACACAGAAAAAGACACTTATCAGAAGATATCACTTATAGAGGGAATGTAAAAACCGCTACACTTGAACTGAATTACAAAACAGAATAGAGTCACACGTTTAGAAAACACACTATGGCTTCTTAACGGGAAAGGAGAGGTGGGGTGATGCATAAAACAAGGGTTTCAAATTAGCTCAGATACCGTTCCATAAACCCAATATGTAATAGACAAGACCTACTCCTTGCTCAGTGAACTGGACTCAACACCCCCTATTCACCGCCCAAGAATATATCTGAGTAGTAAGAATGTTAAAACCTATGTATTGATATCTCTCTGTAAGTGAGTCAAGTGGGTGTAAAGCGGCAGAAACACAGCAGTGAAAAGCAGCTAAACCCCATTATAAAAATCAAATACTTTAAAATACCCGTGAACAAAGACCGTGAAAGAGAGAGAAATTCTTACAAAATTCGTTCAGGGGCTGTGATGCCACCTGGATTGACCATATCTAGACCCACAGCTGATTGAGACATAAGGATGGACCCTCTTGGGGCTGAGAGGTTTGGTGAGGTTGGGGGAGCAAACGCAGACCCTTTAAAGGAATACTGCGTGGTACCCATCCCATGGGTCCCAAATCTCCAGGTTCAAGGGTATCTTCCTACATCGAAAACATGCATCAGAAACCAAGATGATGGTACACCGTGTGATCGGGAAAGGTTTCTAAAACGCTCCTCATTTCTCATCTCCTTGTGCTAGGGTTCGCCATTCCAGCCGCTTTACTAGCAATCTCCCTCCTTGGAGAATCAGCACCTTTAACCTCCTGTTCCGTACAGGTTGCAATTTGTCCTGAGGATGAACGGGAAGAGGGGGAACCAATGAGAGACTAGCTCTAGGTGTTGGGACAGGCACAGCTCACTCTATTTTCCCATCAGGAAGAAGAATTAACCACAGGCTCAGCCTGCGCCCGGAACCAGAATAGGGCCTGAAGCAATCCTGCGCTTTTGCGGCCAGCCTTCAAGAAAGCGAGTTGAAAAATGGAGCTCAGGGGCACTGCAATTCACAAACCTGCAGAGTTATAAATGATAACTCTCGTCCACAAATATATCGAGGGAAGGCAACGAAGAGGATCTGAAAGCAAGGCAGAATTGCAGGAAACAGATTTCAGGAGGTAGATTCGAATCGCCTTTAAAGCACAGGAAAAGCGGCGAAACCTCGACAATGATGCCCTTGGCCAAAAAGGGCGTATGCGTTTTTTCCTGAATATATTCAGGAAAAAACGCATACGCCCTTTTTGGCCAACCAAGCAACCTGGAAAGGCAAATCAGCGCTACAAAGAAGTCTCGCTTCCCATCGGTCAAAAGGGCCATGCTGAATAAAGTGTCAAAACCAGAAATGCAGGACAGGCCATGGAGAAACGGGAGCCTTGCTACGCTGATGGGCGGGATGTAAATTGCCAACAGCCACTCTGGAGAAGTGTACGGTGTGTCCTGAAACATGTAAAAAACTCAGCTTACAGAGCATAGGGCACTTCCACTCATGGGCTTATAAATTGGGAAAACTAAAAATCAGCAAGACACAGGCACCCCAAAATTTAAGGCTGCTCTGTTGACAAGAACCTCCACTTCGTTACACCTTAAATATCCCAGGAAAGAGGAAAATGGATAAAGAAGTTGTGGTCCTTATGCACAAAGGAATATCACTCAGCCATGAAATCAACGTCATAAGGCTAGTAGCAGCATGATGAGTGGATTTAGGTACGACGATTCTAAGTGAAATAAGTCACACAGAAAAAGACTCAGATCCTAAGATATCACTTATAGAGGGAATGTAAAAACCGCTACACTTGAACTGAACTACAAAACGGAACAGAGTCACACGTTTAGAAAACACACTATGGCTGCTTAACGGGAAAGGAGAGGTGGGGTGATGCATAAAACAAGGGTTTGAAATTAGCTCAGATACCATTCCATAAACCCAATATGTAATAGACAAGACCTACTCCTTGCTCAGTGAACTGGACTCAACACCCCCTATTCACCGCCCTCGAATATAGCTGACTAGTAAGAATCTTAAAACCTATGTATTGATATCTCTCTGTAAGTGAGACTTGTGGATGTAAAGCGGCATAAACACAGCAGTGAAAAGCAGCTAAACCCCATTACAAAAATCAATTACTGGGCTTCCCTGGTTGCGCAGTGGTTGAGAATCTGCCTGCTAATGCAGGAAACACGGGTTCGAGCCCTGGTCTGGGAAGATCCCACATGCCGTGGAGCAACTAGGCCCGTGAGCCACAACTACTGAGCCTGCGCGTCTGGAGCCTGTGCTCCGCAACAAGAGAGGCCACAATAGTGAGAGGCCCGCGCACCGCGATGAAGAGTGGCCCCCACTTGCCACAACTGGAGAAAGCCCTAGCACAGAAACGAAGACCCAACATAGCAATCAATCAATCAATCAATCACTAAAGAAATCTTAAAAAAAAATTAGCTTATATTTTAAAAAAAATCAATTACTTTAAAAAACTCGTGAAACAAAGACAGTGAAAGAGAGAGAAATTCTTACAAAATTCGTTCAGGGACTGTGATGCCACCTGGATTGACCATATCTAGACCCACAGCTGATTGAGACATAAGGGTGGACACTCAGGGGCTGAGAGGTTTGGTGAAGTTGGGGGAGCAAACGCAGACCATTTAAAGGAATACTGCGTGGTACTCATCCCAGGGGTCCCAAATCTCCAGGTTCAAGGGCATCTTCCTACATCGAAAACATGCATGAGAAACCCAGAAGATGGTACACCGTGTGATCGGGAAACATTTCTAAAACGCTCTTCATTTCTCATCTCCTTGTGCTCGGGTTCGCCATTCCAGCCGCTTTACTAGCAATCTCCCTCCTTGGAGAATCAGCACCTCTAACCTCCTGTTCCGTACAGGTTGCAATTTGTCCTGACGATGAACGGGAAGAGGGGGAACGAATGAGAGACTAGCTCTAGGTGTTGGGACAGACACAGGCCACTCTATTTTCCCATCAGGAAGAAGAATTAACCACAGGCTCACCTGTGCCCGGAAGCAGAATAGGGCCTGAAGCAATCCTGCGCTTTTGCGGCCAGCCTTCAAGAAAGCGAGTTGAAAAATGGAGCTCAGGGGCACTGCAATTCACAAACCTGCAGAGTTATAAATGATAACTCTCGTCCACAAATATATAGAGAGAAGGCAACGAAGAGGAACTGAAAGCAAGGCAGAATTGCAGGAAACAGATTTCAGGAGGTAGATTCGAATCGCCTTTAAAGCACAGGAAAAGCGGCGAAACCTCGACAATGATGCCCTTGGCCAAAAAGGGCGTATGCGTTTTTTCCTGAATATATTCAGGAAAAAACGCATACGCCCTTTTTGGCCAACCAAGCAACCTGGAAAGGCAAATCAGCGCTACAAAGAAGTCTCGCTTCCCATCGGTCAAAAGGGCCATGCTGAATAAAGTGTCAAAACCAGAAATGCAGGACAGGCCATGGAGAAACGGGAGCCTTGCTACGCTGATGGGCTGGATGTAAATTGCCAACAGCCACTCTGGAGAAGTGTACGGTGTGTCCTGAAACATCTAAAAAACTCAGCTTACAGAGCATAGGGCACTTCCACTCATGGGCGTATAAATTGGGAAAACTAAAAATCAGCAAGACACAGGCACCCCAAAGTTTAGGGCTGCCCTGTTGACAAGAGCCTCCACTTCATTTCACCTTAAATATCCCAGGAAAGAGAAAAATGGATAAAGAAGTTGTGGTCCTTATGTACAATGGAATATCACTCAGCCATGAAATCAACGTCATAAGGCTAGTAGCAGCATGATGAGTGGATTTAGCTACGACGATTCTAAGTGAAATAAGGCACACAGAAAAAGACACTGATCCTAAGATATCACTTTTAGAGGGAATGTAAAAACCGCTACACTTGAACTGAATTACAAAACAGAACAGAGTCACACGTTTAGAACACACACTATGGCTGCTTAACGGGAAAGGAGAGGTGGGGTGATGCATAAAACAAGGGTTTGAAATTAGCTTAGATTCCGTTCCATAAACCCAATATGTAATAGACAAGACCTACTCCTTGCTCAGTGAACTGGACTCAACAACCCCTATTCACCGCCGTAGAATATATCTGACTAGTAAGAATCTTAAAACCTATGTATTGATATCTCTCTGTAAGTGAGACATGTGGATGTAAAGCGGCATAAACACAGCAGTGAAAAGCAGCTAAACCCCATTATAAAAATCAATTACTGGGCTTCCCTGGTTGCGCAGTGGTTGAGAATCTGCCTGCTAATGCAGGAAACACGGGTTCGAGCCCTGGTCTGGGAAGATCCCACATGCCGTGGAGCAACTAGGCCCGTGAGCCACAACTACTGAGCCTGCGCGTCTGGAGCCTGTGCTCCGCCACAAGAGAGGCCACAATAGTGAGAGGCCCGCACACCGCGATGAAGAGTGGCCCCCACTTGCCACAACTGGAGAAAGCCCTAGCACAGAAACGAAGACCCAACATAGCAATCAATCAATCAATCAATCACTAAAGAAATCTTAAAAAAAAATTAGCTTATATTTTAAAAAAAATCAATTACTTTAAAAAACTCGTGAAACAAAGACAGTGAAAGAGAGAGAAATTCTTACAAAATTCGTTCAGGGGCTGTGATGCCACCTGGATTGACCATATCTAGACCCACAGCTGATTGAGACATAAGGGTGGACACTCAGGGGCTGAGAGGTTTGGTGAAGTTGGGGGAGCAAACGCAGACCATTTAAAGGAATACTGCGTGGTACTCATCCCAGGGGTCCCAAATCTCCAGGTTCAAGGGCATCTTCCTACATCGAAAACATGCATGAGAAACCCAGAAAATGGTACACCGTGTGATCGGGAAACGTTTCTAAAACGCACCTCATTTCTCATCTCCTTGTGCTCGGGTTCGCCATTCCAGCCGCTTTACTAGCAATGTCCCTCCTTGGAGAATCAGCACCTTTAACCTCCTGTTCCGTACAGTTTGCAATTTGTCCTGAGGATGAACGGGAAGAGGGGGAACCAATGAGAGACTAGCTCTAGGTGTTGGGACAGGCACAGCTCACTCTATTTTCCCATCAGGAAGAAGAATTAACCACAGGCTCAGCCTGCGCCCGGAACCAGAATAGGGCCTGAAGCAATCCTGCGCTTTTGCGACCAGCTCCCAAGAAAGCGAGTTGAAAAATGGAGCTCAGGGGCACTGCAATTCACAAACCTGCAGAGTTAAAAATGATAACTCTCGGCCACAAATATATTGAGGGAAGGCAACGAAGAGGATTTGAAAGCAAGGCAGAATTGCAGGAAACAGATTTCAGGAGGTAGATTCGAATCGCCTTTAAAGGACAGGAAAAGCGGCGAAACCTCGACAATGATGCCCTTGGCCAAAAAGGGCGTATGCGTTTTTTCCTGAATATATTCAGGAAAAAACGCATACGCCCTTTTTGGCCAACCAAGCAACCTGGAAAGGCAAATCAGCGCTACAAAGAAGTCTCGCTTCCCATCGGTCAAAAGGGCCATGCTGAATAAAGTGTCAAAACCAGAAATGCAGGACAGGCCATGGAGAAACGGGAGCCTTGCTACGCTGATGGGCGGGATGTAAATTGCCAACAGCCACTCTGGAGAAGTGTACGGTGTGTCCTGAAACATCTAAAAAACTCAGCTTACAGAGCATAGGGCACTTCCACTCATGGGCGTATAAATTGGGAAAACTAAAAATCAGCAAGACACAGGCACCCCAAAGTTTAGGGCTGCCCTGTTGACAAGAACCTCCACTTCGTTACACCTTAAATATCCCTGGAAAGAGAAAAATGGATAAAGAAGTTGTGGTCCTTATGTACAATGGAATATCACTCAGCCATGAAATCAACGTCATAAGGCTAGTAGCAGCATGATGAGTGGATTTAGCTACGACGATTCTAAGTGAAATAAGGCACACAGAAAAAGACACTTATCATAAGATATCACTTATAGAGGGAATGGAAAAACCGCTACACTTGAACTGAATTACAAAACAGAATAGAGTCACACGTTTAGAAAACACACTATGGCTGCTTAACGGGAACGGAGAGGTGGGGTGATGCATAAAACAAGGGTTTCAAATTAGCTCAGATACCGTTCCATAAACCCAATATGTAATAGACAAGACCTACTCCTTGCTCAGTGAACTGGACTCAACACCCCCTATTCACCACCCAAGAATATATCTGACTAATAAGAATGTTAAAACCTATGTATTGATATCTCTCTGTAAGTGAGTCAAGTGGGTGTAAAGCGGCAGAAACACAGCAGTGAAAAGGAGCTAAACCCCATTATAAAAATCACTTACTTTAAAAAACCCGTGAAACAAAGACAGTGAAAGAGAGAGAAATTCTTACAAAATTCGTTCAGGGGCTGTGATGCCACCTGGATTGACCATATCTAGACCCACAGCTGATTCAGACATAAGGGTGGACACTCAGGGGCTGAGAGGTTTGGTGAGGTTGGGAGAGAAAACGCAGACCCTTTAAAGAAATACTGCGTGGTACCCATCCCAGGGGTCCCAAATCTCGAGGTTCAAGGGCATCTTCCTACATCGAAAACATGCATGAGAAACCCAGAAGATGGTACACCGTGTGATCGGGAAAGGTTTCTAAAACGCTCTTCATTTCTCATCTCCTTGTGCTCGGGTTCGCCATTCCAGCCGCTTTACTAGCAATCTCCCTCCTTGGAGAATCAGCACCTCTAACCTCCTGTTCCGTACAGGTTGCAATTTGTCCTGAGGATGAATGGGAAGAGGGGGAACCAATGAGAGACTAGCTCTAGGTGTTGGGACAGACACAGGCCACTCTATTTTCCCATCAGGAAGAAGATTTAACCACAGGCTCAGCCTGCGCCCGGAACCAGAATAGGGCCTGAAGCAATCCTGCGCTTTTGCGGCCAGCCTTCAAGAAAGCGAGTTGAAAAATGGAGCTCAGGGGCACTGCAATTCACAAACCTGCAGAGTTAAAAATGATAACTCTCGGCCACAAATATTTTGAGGGAAGGCAACGAAGAGGATTTGAAAGCAAGGCAGAATTGCAGGAAACAGATTTCAGGAGGTAGATTCGAATCGCCTTTAAAGCACAGGAAAAGCGGCGAAACCTCGACAATGATGCCCTTGGCCAAAAAGGGCGTATGCGTTTTTTCCTGAATATATTCAGGAAAAAACGCATACGCCCTTTTTGGCCAACCAAGCAACCTGGAAAGGCAAATCAGCGCTACAAAGAAGTCTCGCTTCCCATCGGTCAAAAGGGCCATGCTGAATAAAGTGTCAAAACCAGAAATGCAGGACAGGCCATGGAGAAACGGGAGCCTTGCTACGCTGATGGGCGGGATGTAAATTGCCAACAGCCACTCTGGAGAAGTGTACGGTGTGTCCTGAAACATCTAAAAAACTCAGCTTACAGAGCATAGGGCACTTCCACTCCTGGGCGTATAAATTGGGAAAACTAAAAATCAGCAAGACACAGGCACCCCAAAGTTTAGGGCTGCCCTGTTGACAAGAGCCTCCACTTCATTTCACCTTAAATATCCCAGGAAAGAGAAAAATGGATAAAGAAGTTGCGGTCCTTATGTACAATGGAATATCACTCAGCCATGAAATCAACGTCATAAGGCTAGTAGCAGCATGATGAGTGGATTTAGCTACGACGATTCTAAGTGAAATAAGGCACACAGAAAAAGACACTTATCATAAGATATCACTTATAGAGGGAATGGAAAAACCGCTACACTTGAACTGAATTACAAAACAGAATAGAGTCACACGTTTAGAAAACACACTATGGCTGCCTAACGGGAACGGAGAGGTGGGGTGATGCATAAAACAAGGGTTTCAAATTAGCTCAGATACCGTTCCATAAACCCAATATGTAATAGACAAGACCTACTCCTTGCTCAGTGAACTGGACTCAACACCCCCTATTCACCACCCAAGAATATATCTGACTAATAAGAATGTTAATACCTATGTATTGATATCTCTCTGTAAGTGAGTCAAGTGGGTGTAAAGCGGCAGAAACACAGCAGTGAAAAGGAGCTAAACCCCATTATAAAAATCACTTACTTTAAAAAACCCGTGAAACAAAGACAGTGAAAGAGAGAGAAATTCTTACAAAATTCGTTCAGGGGCTGTGATGCCACCTGGATTGACCATATCTAGACCCACAGCTGATTCAGACATAAGGGTGGACACTCAGGGGCTGAGAGGTTTGGTGAGGTTGGGAGAGAAAACGCAGACCCTTTAAAGAAATACTGCGTGGTACCCATCCCAGGGGTCCCAAATCTCGAGGTTCAAGGGCATCTTCCTACATCGAAAACATGCATGAGAAACCCAGAAGATGGTACACCGTGTGATCGGGAAACGTTTCTAAAACGCTCTTCATTTCTCATCTCCTTGTGCTCGGGTTCGCCATTCCAGCCGCTTTACTAGCAATCTCCCTCCTTGGAGAATCAGCGCCTCTAACCTCCTGTTCCGTACAGGTTGCAATTTGTCCTGAGGATGAACGGGAAGAGGGGGAACCAATGAGAGACTAGCTCTAGGTGTTGGGACAGACACAGGCCACTCTATTTTCCCATCAGGAAGAAGAATTAACCACAGGCTCAGCCTGCGCCCGGAACCAGAATAGGGCCTGAAGCAATCCTGCGCTTTTGCGGCCAGCCTTCAAGAAAGCGAGTTGAAAAATGGAGCTCAGGGGCACTGCAATTCACAAACCTGCAGAGTTAAAAATGATAACTCTCGGCCACAAATATTTTGAGGGAAGGCAACGAAGAGGATTTGAAAGCAAGGCAGAATTGCAGGAAACAGATTTCAGGAGGTAGATTCGAATCGCCTTTAAAGCACAGGAAAAGCGGCGAAACCTCGACAATGATGCCCTTGGCCAAAAAGGGCGTATGCGTTTTTTCCTGAATATATTCAGGAAAAAACGCATACGCCCTTTTTGGCCAACCAAGCAACCTGGAAAGGCAAATCAGCGCTACAAAGAAGTCTCGCTTCCCATCGGTCAAAAGGGCCATGCTGAATAAAGTGTCAAAACCAGAAATGCAGGACAGGCCATGGAGAAACGGGAGCCTTGCTACGCTGATGGGCGGGATGTAAATTGCCAACAGCCACTCTGGAGAAGTGTACGGTGTGTCCTGAAACATCTAAAAAACTCAGCTTACAGAGCATAGGGCACTTCCACTCCTGGGCGTATAAATTGGGAAAACTAAAAATCAGCAAGACACAGGCACCCCAAAGTTTAGGGCTGCCCTGTTGACAAGAGCCTCCACTTCATTTCACCTTAAATATCCCAGGAAAGAGAAAAATGGATAAAGAAGTTGTGGTCCTTATGTACAATGGAATATCACTCAGCCATGAAATCAACGTCATAAGGCTAGTAGCAGCATGATGAGTGGATTTAGCTACGACGATTCTAAGTGAAATAAGGCACACAGAAAAAGACACTTATCATAAGATATCACTTATAGAGGGAATGGAAAAACCGCTACACTTGAACTGAATTACAAAACAGAATAGAGTCACACGTTTAGAAAACACACTATGGCTGCCTAACGGGAACGGAGAGGTGGGGTGATGCATAAAACAAGGGTTTCAAATTAGCTCAGATACCGTTCCATAAACCCAATATGTAATAGACAAGACCTACTCCTTGCTCAGTGAACTGGACTCAACACCCCCTATTCACCACCCAAGAATATATCTGACTAATAAGAATGTTAATACCTATGTATTGATATCTCTCTGTAAGTGAGTCAAGTGGGTGTAAAGCGGCAGAAACACAGCAGTGAAAAGGAGCTAAACCCCATTATAAAAATCACTTACTTTAAAAAACCCGTGAAACAAAGACAGTGAAAGAGAGAGAAATTCTTACAAAATTCGTTCAGGGGCTGTGATGCCACCTGGATTGACCATATCTAGACCCACAGCTGATTCAGACATAAGGGTGGACACTCAGGGGCTGAGAGGTTTGGTGAGGTTGGGAGAGAAAACGCAGACCCTTTAAAGAAATACTGCGTGGTACCCATCCCAGGGGTCCCAAATCTCGAGGTTCAAGGGCATCTTCCTACATCGAAAACATGCATGAGAAACCCAGAAGATGGTACACCGTGTGATCGGGAAACGTTTCTAAAACGCTCTTCATTTCTCATCTCCTTGTGCTCGGGTTCGCCATTCCAGCCGCTTTACTAGCAATCTCCCTCCTTGGAGAATCAGCGCCTCTAACCTCCTGTTCCGTACAGGTTGCAATTTGTCCTGAGGATGAACGGGAAGAGGGGGAACCAATGAGAGACTAGCTCTAGGTATTGGGACAGACACAGGCCACTCTATTTTCCCATCAGGAAGAAGAATTAACCACAGGCTCAGCCTGCGCCCGGAACCAGAATAGGGCCTGAAGCAATCCTGCGCTTTTGCGGCCAGCCTTCAAGAAAGCGAGTTGAAAAATGGAGCTCAGGGGCACTGCAATTCACAAACCTGCAGAGTTAAAAATGATAACTCTCGGCCACAAATATTTTGAGGGAAGGCAACGAAGAGGATTTGAAAGCAAGGCAGAATTGCAGGAAACAGATTTCAGGAGATAGTTTCGAATCGCCTTTAAAGCACAGGAAAAGCGCCGAAACCTCGACAATGATGCCCTTGGCCAAAAAGGGCGTATGCGTTTTTTCCTGAATATATTCAGGAAAAAACGCATACTCCCTTTTTGGCCAACCAAGCAACCTGGAAAGGCAAATCAGCGCTACAAAGAAGTCTCGCTTCCCATCGGTCAAAAGGGCCATGCTGAATAAAGTGTCAAAACCAGAAATGCAGGACAGGCCATGGAGAAACGGGAGCCTTGCTACGCTGATGGGCGGGATGTAAATTGCCAACAGCCACTCTGGAGAAGTGTACGGTGTGTCCTGAAACATCTAAAAAACTCAGCTTACAGAGCATAGGGCACTTCCACTCCTGGGCGTATAAATTGGGAAAACTAAAAATCAGCAAGACACAGGCACCCCAAAGTTTAGGGCTGCCCTGTTGACAAGAGCCTCCACTTCATTTCACCTTAAATATCCCAGGAAAGAGAAAAATGGATAAAGAAGTTGTGGTCCTTATGTACAATGGAATATCACTCAGTCATGAAATCAACGTCATAAGGCTAGTAGCAGCATGATGAGTGGATTTAGCTACGACGATTCTAAGTGAAATAAGGCACACAGAAAAAGACACTTATCATAAGATATCACTTATAGAGGGAATGGAAAAACCGCTACACTTGAACTGAATTACAAAACAGAATAGAGTCACACGTTTAGAAAACACACTATGGCTGCTTAACGGGAAAGGAGAGGTGGGGTGATGCATAAAACAAGGGTTTCAAATTAGCTCAGATACCGTTCCATAAACCCAATATGTAATAGACAAGACCTACTCCTTGCTCAGTGAACTGGACTCAACACCCCCTATTCACCACCCAAGAATATATCTGACTAATAAGAATGTTAAAACCTATGTATTGATATCTCTCTGTAAGTGAGTCAAGTGGGTGTAAAGCGGCAGAAACACAGCAGTGAAAAGGAGCTAAACCCCATTATAAAAATCACTTACTTTAAAAAACCCGTGAAACAAAGACAGTGAAAGAGAGAGAAATTCTTACAAAATTCGTTCAGGGGCTGTGATGCCACCTGGATTGACCATATCTAGACCCACAGCTGATTCAGACATAAGGGTGGACACTCAGGGGCTGAGAGGTTTGGTGAGGTTGGGAGAGAAAACGCAGACCCTTTAAAGAAATACTGCGTGGTACCCATCCCAGGGGTCCCAAATCTCGAGGTTCAAGGGCATCTTCCTACATCGAAAACATGCATGAGAAACCCAGAAGATGGTACACCGTGTGATCGGGAAACGTTTCTAAAACGCTCTTCATTTCTCATCTCCTTGTGCTCGGGTTCGCCATTCCAGCCGCTTTACTAGCAATCTCCCTCCTTGGAGAAACAGCGCCTCTAACCTCCTGTTCCGTACAGGTTGCAATTTGTCCTGAGGATGAACGGGAAGAGGGGGAACCAATGAGAGACTAGCTCTAGGTGTTGGGATAGACACAGGCCACTCTATTTTCCCATCAGGAAGAAGAATTAACCACAGGCTCAGCCTGCGCCCGGAACCAGAATAGGTCCTGAAGCAATCCTGCGCTTTTGCGGCCAGCCTTCAAGAAAGCGAGTTGAAAAATGGAGCTCAGGGGCACTGCAATTCACAAACCTGCAGAGTTAAAAATGATAACTCTCGGCCACAAATATTTTGAGGGAAGGCAACGAAGAGGATTTGAAAGCAAGGCAGAATTGCAGGAAACAGATTTCAGGAGGTAGATTCGAATCGCCTTTAAAGCACAGGAAAAGCGGCGAAACCTCGACAATGATGCCCTTGGCCAAAAAGGGCGTATGCGTTTTTTCCTGAATATATTCAGGAAAAAACGCATACTCCCTTTTTGGCCAACCAAGCAACCTGGAAAGGCAAATCAGCGCTACAAAGAAGTCTCGCTTCCCATCGGTCAAAAGGGCCATGCTGAATAAAGTGTCAAAACCAGAAATGCAGGACAGGCCATGGAGAAACGGGAGCCTTGCTACGCTGATGGGCGGGATGTAAATTGCCAACAGCCACTCTGGAGAAGTGTACGGTGTGTCCTGAAACATCTAAAAAACTCAGCTTACAGAGCATAGGGCACTTCCACTCCTGGGCGTATAAATTGGGAAAACTAAAAATCAGCAAGACACAGGCACCCCAAAGTTTAGGGCTGCCCTGTTGACAAGAGCCTCCACTTCATTTCACCTTAAATATCCCAGGAAAGAGAAAAATGGATAAAGAAGTTGTGGTCCTTATGTACAATGGAATATCACTCAGTCATGAAATCAACGTCATAAGGCTAGTAGCAGCATGATGAGTGGATTTAGCTACGACGATTCTAAGTGAAATAAGGCACACAGAAAAAGACACTTATCATAAGATATCACTTATAGAGGGAATGGAAAAACCGCTACACTTGAACTGAATTACAAAACAGAATAGAGTCACACGTTTAGAAAACACACTATGGCTGCTTAACGGGAAAGGAGAGGTGGGGTGATGCATAAAACAAGGGTTTCAAATTAGCTCAGATACCGTTCCATAAACCCAATATGTAATAGACAAGACCTACTCCTTGCTCAGTGAACTGGACTCAACACCCCCTATTCACCACCCAAGAATATATCTGACTAATAAGAATGTTAAAACCTATGTATTGATATCTCTCTGTAAGTGAGTCAAGTGGGTGTAAAGCGGCAGAAACACAGCAGTGAAAAGGAGCTAAACCCCATTATAAAAATCACTTACTTTAAAAAACCCGTGAAACAAAGACAGTGAAAGAGAGAGAAATTCTTACAAAATTCGTTCAGGGGCTGTGATGCCACCTGGATTGACCATATCTAGACCCACAGCTGATTCAGACATAAGGGTGGACACTCAGGGGCTGAGAGGTTTGGTGAGGTTGGGAGAGAAAACGCAGACCCTTTAAAGAAATACTGCGTGGTACCCATCACAGGGGTCCCAAATCTCGAGGTTCAAGGGCATCTTCCTACATCGAAAACATGCATGAGAAACCCAGAAGATGGTACACCGTGTGATCGGGAAACGTTTCTAAAACGCTCCACATTTCTCATCTCCTTGGGCTCGGGTTCGCCATTCCAGCCGCTTTACTAGCAATCTCCCTCCTTGGAGAATCTGCACCTTTAACCTCCTGTTCCGTACAGGTTGCAATTTGTCCTGAGGATGAACGGGAAGAGGGGGAACCAATGAGAGACTAGCTCTAGGTGTTGGGACAGGCACAGCTCACTCTATTTTCCCATCAGGAAGAAGAATTAACCACAGGCTCAGCCTGCGCCCGGAACCAGAATAGGGCCTGAAGCAATCCTGCGCTTTTGCGGCCAGCCTTCAAGAAAGCGAGTTGAAAAATGGAGCTCAGGGGCACTGCAATTCACAAACCTGCAGAGTTATAAATGATAACTCTCGTGCACAAATATATTGAGGGAAGGCAACGAAGAGGATTTGAAAGCAAGGCAGCATTGCAGGAAACAGATTTCAGGAGGTAGATTCGAATCGCCTTTAAAGCACAGGAAAAGCGGCAAAACCTCGACAATGATGCCCTTGGCCAAAAAGGGCGTATGCGTTTTTTCCTGAATATATTCCGGAAAAAACGCATACGCCCTTTTTGGCCAACCAAGCAACCTGGAAAGGCAAATCAGCGCTACAAAGAAGTCTCGCTTCCCATCGGTCAAAAGGGCCATGCTGAATAAAGTGTCAAAACCAGAAATGCAGGACAGGCCATGGAGAAACGGGAGCCTTGCTACGCTGATGGGCGGGATGTAAATTGCCAACAGCCACTCTGGAGAAGTGTACGGTGTGTCCTGAAACATCTAAACAACTCAGCTTACAGAGCATAGGGCACTTCCACTCATGGGCGTATAAATTGGGAAAACTAAAAATCAGCAAGACACAGGCACCCCAAAGTTTAAGGCTGCTCTGTTGACAAGAACCTCCACTTCGTTACACCTTAAATATCCCAGGAAAGAGGAAAATGGATAAAGAAGTTGTGGTCCTTATGTACAAAGGAATATCACTCAGCCATGAAATCAACATCATAAGGCTAGTAGCAGCATGATGAGTGGATTTAGGTACGACGATTCTAAGTGAAATAAGTCACACAGAAGAAGACACTGATCCTAAGATATCACTTATAGAGGGAATGTAAAAACCGCTACACTTGAACTGAATTACAAAACAGAATAGAGTCACACGTTTAGAAAACACACTATGGCTGCTTAACGGGAAAGGAGAGGTGGGGTGATGCATAAAACAAGGGTTTCAAATTAGCTCAGATACCGTTCCATAAACCCAATATGTAATAGACAAGACCTACTCCTTGCTCAGTGAACTGGACTCAACACCCCTTATTCACCGCCCAAGAATATATCTGACTAGTAAGAATGTTAAAACCTATGTATTGATATCTCTCTGTAAGTGAGACTTGTGGATGTAAAGCGGCATAAACACAGCAGTGAAAAGCAGCTAAACCCCATTACAAAAATCAATTACTGGGTTTCCCTGGTTGTGCAGTGTCTGAGAATCTGCCTGCTAATGCAGGAAACACGGGTTCGAGCCCTGGTCTGGGAAGATCCCACATGCCGTGGAGCAACTAGGCCCGTGAGCCACAACTACTGAGCCTGCGCGTCTGGAGCCTGTGCTCCGCAACAAGAGAGGCCACAATAGTGAGAGGCCCGCACACCGCGATGAAGAGTGGCCCCCACTTGCCACAACTGGAGAAAGCCCTAGCACAGAAACGAAGACCCAACATAGCATTCAATCAATCAATCAATCACTAAAGAAATCTTAAAAAAAAATTTGCTTATATTAAAAAAAAACCCATTACTTTAAAAAACCCGTGAAACAAAGACAGTGAAACAGAGAGAAATTCTTACCAAATTCGTTCAGGGGCTGTGATGCCACCTGGATTGACCATACCTAGACCCACAGGTGATTGAGACATAAGGGTGGACACTCAGGGGCTGAGAGGTTTGGTGAGGTTGGGGGAGCAAACGCAGACCCTTTAAAGGAATACTGCGTGGTACCCATCCCATGGGTCCCAAATCTCCAGGTTCAAGGGCATCTTCCTACATCGAAAACATGCATGAGAAACCCAGAAGATGGTACACCGTGTGATCGGGAAACGTTTCTAAAACGCACCTCATTTCTCATCTCCTTGTGCTCGGGTTCGCCATTCCAGCCGCTTTACTAGCAATCTCCCTCCTTGGAGAATCAGCACCTTTAACCTCCTGTTCCGTACAGGTTGCAGTTTGTCCTGAGGATGAACGGGAAGAGGGGGAACCAATGAGAGACTAGCTCTAGGTGTTGGGACAGGCACAGCTCACTCTATTTTCCCATCAGGAAGAAGAATTAACCACAGGCTCAGCCTGCGCCCGGAACCAGAATAGGGCCTGAAGCAATCCTGCGCTTTTGCGGCCAGCCTTCAAGAAAGCGAGTTGAAAAATGGAGCTCAGGGGCACTGCAATTCACAAACCTGCAGAGTTATAAATGATAACTCTCGTCCACAAATATATCGAGGGAAGGCAACGAAGAGGATTTGAAAGCAAGGCACAATTGCAGGAAACAGATTTCAGGAGTTAGATTCGAATCGCCTTTAAAGCACAGGAAAAGCGGCGAAACCTCGACAATGATGCCCTTGGCCAAAAAGGGCGTATGCGTTTTTTCCTGAATATATTCAGGAAAAAACGCATACGCCCTTTTTGGCCAACCAAGCAACCTGGAAAGGCAAATCAGCGCTACAAAGAAGTCTCGCTTCCCATCGGTCAAAAGGGCCATGCTGAATAAAGTGTCAAAACAAGAAATGCAGGACAGGCCATGGAGAAATGGGAGCCTTGCTACGCTGATGGGCGGGATGTAAATTGCCAACAGCCACTCTGGAGAAGTGTACGGTGTGTCCTGAAACATCTAAAAAACTCAGCTTACAGAGCATAGGGCACTTCCACTCATGGGCGTATAAATTGGGAAAACTAAAAATCAGCAAGACACAGGCATCCCAAAGTTTAGGGCTGCTCTGTTGACAAGAACCTCCACTTCGTTACACCTTAAATATCCCAGGAAAGAGAAAAATGGATAAAGAAGTTGTGGTCCTTATGTACAATGGAATATCACTCAGCCATGAAATCAACCTCATAAGGCTAGTAGCAGCATGATATGTGGATTTAGGTACGACGATTCTAAGTGAAATAAGTCACAGAGAAAAAGACACTTATCAGAAGATATCACTTATAGAGGGAATGTAAAAACCGCTACACTTGAACTGAATTACAAAACAGAACAGAGTCACACGTTTAGAAAACACACTATGGCTGCTTAACGGGAAAGGTGAGATGGGGTGATGCATAAAACAAGGGTTTGAAATTAGCTCAGATACCGTTCCATAAACCCAATATGTAATAGACAAGACCTACTCCTTGCTCAGTGAAGTGGACTCAAGACCCCCTATTCACCGCCCAAGAATATATCTGACTAGTAAGAATCTTAAAACCTATGTATTGATATCTCTCTGTAAGTGAGTCTAGTGGGTGTAAAGCAGCATAAACACAGCAGTGAAAAGCAGCTAAACCCCATTATAAAAATCAATTACTTTTAAAAACCCGTGAAACAAAGACAGTGAAAGAGAGAGAAATTCTTACCAAATTCGTTCACGGGCTGTGATGCCACCTGGATTGACCATACCTAGACCCACAGGTGATTGAGACATAAGGGTGGACACTCAGGGGCTGAGAGGTTTGGTGAGGTTGGGGGAGCAAACGCAGACCCTTTAAAGGAATACTGCGTGGTACCCATCCCATGGGTCCCAAATCTCCAGGTTCAAGGGCATCTTCCTACATCGAAAACATGCATGAGAAACCCAGAAGATGGTACACCGTGTGATCGGGAAACGTTTCTAAAACGCACCTCATTTCTCATCTCCTTGGGCTCGGGTTCGCCATTCCAGCCGCTTTACTAGCAATCTCCCTCCTTGGAGAATCAGCACCTTTAACCTCCTGTTCCGTACAGGTTGCAATTTGTCCTGAGGATGAACGGGAAGAGGGGGAACCAATGAGAGACTAGCTCTAGGTATTGGGACAGGCACAGCTCACTCTATTTTCCCATCAGGAAGAAGAATTAACCACAGGCTCAGCCTGCGCCCGGAACCAGAATAGGGCCTGAAGCAATCCTGCGCTTTTGCGGCCAGCCTTCAAGAAAGCGAGTTGAAAAATGGAGCTCAGGGGCACTGCAATTCACAAACCTGCAGAGTTATAAATGATAACTCTCGTCCACAAATATATCGAGGGAAGGCAACGAAGAGGATTTGAAAGCAAGGCACAATTGCAGGAAACAGATTTCAGGAGGTAGATTCGAATCGCCTTTAAAGCACAGGAAAAGCGGCGAAACCTCGACAATGATGCCCTTGGCCAAAAAGGGCGTATGCGTTTTTTCCTGAATATATTCAGGAAAAAACGCATACGCCCTTTTTGGCCAACCAAGCAACCTGGAAAGGCAAATCAGCGCTACAAAGAAGTCTCGCTTCCCATCGGTCAAAAGGGCCATGCTGAATAAAGTGTCAAAACCAGAAATGCAGGACAGGCCATGGAGAAACGGGAGCCTTGCTACGCTGATGGGCGGGATGTAAATTGCCAACAGCCACTCTGGAGAAGTGTACGGTGTGTCCTGAAACATCTAAACAACTCAGCTTACAGAGCATAGGGCACTTCCACTCATGGGCGTATAAATTGGGAAAACTAAAAATCAGCAAGACACAGGCACCCCAAAGTTTAGGGCTGCTCTGTTGACAAGAACCTCCACTTCGTTACACCTTAAATATCCCAGGAAAGAGGAAAATGGATAAAGAAGTTGTGGTCCTTATGTACAAAGGAATATCACTCAGCCATGAAATCAACCTCATAAGGCTAGTAGCAGCATGATGAGTGGATTTAGGTACGACGATTCTAAGTGAAATAAGTCACACAGAAAAAGACACTGATCCTAAGATATCACTTATAGAGGCAATGTAAAAACCGCTTCTCTTGAACTGAAGTACAAAACAGAACAGAGTCACACGTTTAGAAAACACACTATGGCTGCTTAACGGGAAAGGTGAGATGGGGTGATGCATAAAACAAGGGTTTCAAATTAGCTCAGATACCGTTCCATAAACCCAATATGTAATAGACAAGACCTACTCCTTGCTCAGTGAACTGGACTCAAGACCCCCTATTCACCGCCCAAGAATATATCTGACTAGTAAGAATCTTAAAACCTATGTATTGATATCTCTCTGTAAGTGAGTCTAGTGGGTGTAAAGCAGCATAAACACAGCAGTGAAAAGCAGCTAAACCCCATTATAAAAATCAATTACTTTTAAAAACCCGTGAAACGAAGACAGTGAAAGAGAGAGAAATTTTTACCAAATTCGTTCAGGGGCTGTGATGCCACCTGTATTGACCATATCTAGACCCACAGCTGATTGAGACATAAGGGTGGACACTCAGGGGCTGAGAGGTTTGGTGAGGTTGGGGGAGCAAACGCAGACCCTTTAAAGGAATACTGCGTGGTACCCATCCCATGGGTCCCAAATCTCCAGGTTCAAGGGCATCTTCCTACATCGAAAACATGCATGAGAAACCCAGAAGATGGTACACCGTGTGATCGGGAAAGGTTTCTAAAACGCTCCTCATTTCTGATCTCCTTGGGCTCGGGTTTGCCATTCCAGCCGCTTTACTAGCAATCTCCCTCCTTGGAGAATCTGCACCTTTAACCTCCTCTTCCGTACAGGTTGCAATTTGTCCTGAGGATGAACGGGAAGAGGGGGAACCAATGAGAGACTAGCTCTAGGTGTTGGGACAGGCACAGCTCACTCTATTTTCCCATCAGGAAGAAGAATTAACCAGAGGCTCAGCCTGCGCCCGGAACCAGAATAGGGCCTGAAGCAATCCTGCGCTTTTGCGGCCAGCCTTCAAGAAAGCGAGTTGAAAAATGGAGCTCAGGGGCACTGCAATTCACAAACCTGCAGAGTTATAAATGATAACTCTCGTCCACAAATATATCGAGGGAAGGCAACGAAGAGGATTTGAAAGCAAGGCACAATTGCAGGAAACAGATTTCAGGAGGTAGATTCGAATCGCCTTTAAAGCACAGGAAAAGCGGCGAAACCTCGATAATGATGCCCTTGGCCAAAAAGCGCGTATGCGTTTTTTCCTGAATATATTCAGGAAAAAACGCATACGCCCTTTTTGGCCAACCAAGCAACCTGGAAAGGCAAATCAGCGCTACAAAGAAGTCTCGCTTCCCATCGGTCAAAAGGGCCATGCTGAATAAAGTGTCAAAACCAGAAATGCAGGACAGGCCATGGAGAAACGGGAGCCTTGCTACGCTGATGGGCAGGATGTAAATTGCCAACAGCCACTCTGGAGAAGTGTACGGTGTGTCCTAAAACATCTAAAAAACTAAGCTTACAGAGCATAGGGCACTTCCACTCATGGGCGTATAAATTGGGAAAACTAAAAATCAGCAAGACACAGGCATCCCAAAGTTTAGGGCTGCTCTGTTGACAAGAACCTCCACTTCGTTACACCTTAAATATCCCAGGAAAGAGGAAAATGGATAAAGAAGTTGTGGTCCTTATGTACAAAGGAATATCACTCAGCCATGAAATCAACGTCATAAGGCTAGTAGCAGCATGATGAGTGGATTTAGGTACGACGATTCTAAGTGAAATAAGTCACACAGAAAAAGACACTGATCCTAAGATATCACTTATAGAGGGAATGTAAAAACCGCTACACTTGAACTGAATTACAAAACAGAACAGAGACACACGTGTAGAAAACACACTATGGCTGCTTAACGGGAAAGGAGAGGTGGGGTGATGCATAAAACAAGGGTTTCAAATTAGCTCAGATACCATTCCATAAACCCAATATGTAATAGACAAGACCTACTCCTTGCTCAGTGAACTGGACTCAACACCCCCTATTCACCGCCCTAGAGTATATCTGAGTAGTAAGAATCTTAAAACCTATGTATTGATATCTCTCTGTAAGTGAGACTTGTGGATGTAAAGCGGCATAAACACAGCAGTGGAAAGCAGCTAAACCCCATTACAAAAATCAATTACTGGGCTTCCCGGGTTGCGCAGTTGTTGAGAATCTGCCTGCTAATGCAGGAAACACGGGTTCGAGCCCTGGTCTGGGAAGATCCCACATGCCGTGGAGCAACTAGGCCCGTGAGCCACAACTACTGAGCCTGCGCGTCTGGAGCCTGTGCTCCGCAACAAGAGAGGCCACAATAGTGAGAGGCCCGCGCACCGCGATGAAGAGTGGCCCCCACTTGCCACAACTGGAGAAAGCCCTAGCACAGAAACGAAGACCCAACATAGCAATCAATCAATCAATCAATCACTAAAGAAATCTTAAAAAAAAATTTGCTTATATTAAAAAAAAAACCATTACTTTAAAAAACCCGTGAAACAAAGACAGTGAAAGAGAGAGAAATTCTTACCAAATTCGTTCAGGGTCTGTGATGCCACCTGGATTGACCATACCTAGACCCACAGGTGATTGAGACATAAGGGTGGACACTCAGGGGCTGAGAGGTTTGGTGAGGTTGGGGGAGCAAACGCAGACCCTTTAAAGGAATACTGCGTGGTACCCATCCCATGGGTCCGAAATCTCCAGGTTCAAGGGCATCTTCCTACATCGAAAACATGCATGAGAAACCCAGAAGATGGTACACCGTGTGATCGGGAAACGTTTCTAAAACGCACCTCATTTCTCATCTCCTTGGGCTCGGGTTCGCCATTCCAGCCGCTTTACTAGCAATCTCCCTCCTTGGAGAATCAGCACCTTTAACCTCCTGTTCCGTACAGGTTGCAATTTGTCCTGAGGATGAACGGGAAGAGGGGGAACCAATGAGAGACTAGCTCTAGGTGTTGGGACAGGCACAGCTCACTCTATTTTCCCATCAGGAAGAAGAATTAACCACAGGCTCACCCTGCGCCCGGAACCAGAATAGGGCCTGAAGCAATCCTGCGCTTTTGCGGCCAGCCTTCAAGAAAGCGAGTTGAAAAATGGAGCTCAGGGGCACTGCAATTCACAAACATGCAGAGTTATAAATGATAACTCTCGTCCACAAATATATCGAGGGAAGGCAACGAAGAGGATTTGAAAGCAAGGCAGAATTGCAGGAAACAGATTTCAGGAGGTAGATTCGAATCGCCTTTAAAGCACAGGAAAAGCGGCGAAACCTCGACAATGATGCCCTTGGCCAAAAAGGGCGTATGCGTTTTTTCCTGAATATATTCAGGAAAAAACGCATACGCCCTTTTTGGCCAACCAAGCAACCTGGAAAGGCAAATCAGCGCTACAAAGAAGTCTCGCTTCCCATCGGTCAAAAGGGCCATGCTGAATAAAGTGTCAAAACCAGAAATGCAGGACAGGCCATGGAGAAACGGGAGCCTTGCTACGCTGATGGGCGGGATGTAAATTGCCAACAGCCACTCTGGAGAGGTGTACGGTGTGTCCTGAAACATCTAAAAAACTCAGCTTACAGAGCATAGGGCACTTCCACTCATGGGCGTATAAATTGGGAAAACTAAAAATCAGCAAGACACAGGCATCCCAAAGTTTAGGGCTGCTCTGTTGACAAGAACCTCCACTTCGTTACACCTTAAATATCCCAGGAAAGAGGAAAATGGATAAAGAAGTTGTGGTCCTTATGTACAAAGGAATATCACTCAGCCATGAAATCAACGTCATAAGGCTAGTAGCACCATGATGAGTGGATTTAGGTACGACGATTCTAAGTGAAATAAGTCACACAGAAAAAGACACTGATCCTAAGATATCACTTATAGAGGCAATGTAAAAACCGCTACACTTGAACTGAATTACAAAACAGAACACAGTCACACGTTTAGAAAACACACTATGGCTGCTTAACGGGAAAGGAGAGGTGGGGTGATGCATAAAACAAGGGTTTGAAATTAGCTCAGATACCATTCCATAAACCCAATATGTAATAGACAAGACCTACTCCTTGCTCAGTGAACTGGACACAACACCCCCTATTCACCGCCCTAGAATATATCTGACTAGTAAGAATCTTAAAACCTATGTATTGATATCTCTCTGTAAGTGAGTCAAGTGGGTGTAAAGCGGCAGAAACACAGCAGTAAAAAGCAGCTAAACCCCATTATAAAAATCAAATACTTTAAAATACCCGTGAACAAAGACCGTGAAAGAGAGAGAAATACTTACCAAATTCGTTCAGAGGCTGTGATGCCACCTGGATTGACCATACCTAGACCCACAGCTGATTGAGACATAAGGGTGGACACTCAGGGGCTGAGAGGTTTGGTGAGGTTGGGGGAGCAAACGCAGACCCTTTAAAGGAATACTGCGTGGTACCCATTCCATGGGTCCCAAATCTCCAGGTTCAAGGGCATCTTCCTACATCGAAAACATGCATGAGAAACCCAGAAAATGGTACACCGTGTGATCGGGAAAGGTTTCTAAAACGCTCCTCATTTCTCATCTCCTTGGGCTCGGGTTCGCCATTCCAGCCGCTTTACTAGCAATCTCCCTCCTTGGAGAATCAACACCTTTAACCTCTTGTTCCGTACACGTTGCAATTTGTCCTGAGGATGAACGGGAAGAGGGGGAACCAATGAGAGACTGGCTCTAGGTGTTGGGACAGGCACAGGCCACTCTATTTTCCCATCAGGAAGAAGAATTAACCACAGGCTCAGCCTGCGCCCGGAACCAGAATAGGGCGTGAAGCAATCCTGCGCTTTTGCGGCCAGCTCCCAAGAAAGCGAGTTGAAAAATGGAGCTCAGGGGCACTGCAATTCACAAACCTGCAGAGTTATAAATGATAACTCTTGTCCACAAATATATCGAGGGAAGGCAACGAAGAGGATTTGAAAGCAAGGCAGAATTGCAGGAAACAGATTTCAGGAGGTAGATTCGAATCGCCTTCAAAGCACAGGAAAAGAGGCAAAACCTCCACAATGATGCCCTTGGCCAAAAAGAGCGTATGCGTTTTTTCCTGAATATATTCAGGAAAAAACGCATACGCCCTTTTTGGCCAACCAAGCAACCTGGAAAGGCAAATCAGCGCTACAAAGAAGTCTCGCTTCCCATCGGTCAAAAGGGCCATGCTGAATAAAGTGTCAAAACCAGAAATGCAGGACAGGCCATGGAGAAACGGGAGCCTTGCTACGCTGATGGGCGGGATGTAAATTCCCAACAGCCACTCTGGAGAAGTGTACGGTGTGTCCTGAAACATCTAAAAAACTAAGCTTACAGAGCATAGGGCACTTCCACTCATGGGCGTATAAATTGGGAAAACTAAAAATCAGCAAGACACAGGCATCCCAAAGTTTAGGGCTGCTCTGTTGACAAGAACCTCCACTTCGTTACACCTTAAATATCCCAGGAAAGAGAAAAATGGATAAAGAAGTTGTGGTCCTTCTGTACAATGGAATATCACTCAGCCATGAAATCAACCTCATAAGGCTAGTAGCAGCATGATGAGTGGATTTAGGTACGACGATTCTAAGTGAAATAAGTTACACAGAAAAAGACACTTATCAGAAGATATCACTTATAGAGGGAATGTAAAAACCGCTACACTTGAACTAAATTACAAAACAGAACAGAGTCACACGTTTAGAAAACACACTATGGCTGCTTAACGGGAAAGGTGAGATGGGGTGATGCATAAAACAAGGGTTTCAAATTAGCTCAGATACCGTTCCATAAACCCAATATGTAATAGACAAGACCTACTCCTTGCTCAGTGAACTGGACTCAAGACCCCCTATTCACCGCCCAAGAATATATCTGACTAGTAAGCATCTTAAAACCTATGTATTGATATCTCTGTGTAAGTGAGTCTAGTGGGTGTAAAGCAGCATAAACACAGCAGTGAAAAGCAGCTAAACCCTATTATAAAAATCAATTATTTTTAAAAACCCGTGAAACAAAGACAGTGAAAGACAGAGAAATTCTTACCAAATTCGTTCAGGGGCTGTGATGCCACCTGGATTGACCATATCTAGACCCACAGCTGATTGAGACATAAGGGTGGACACTCAGGGGCTGAGAGGTTTGGTGAGGTTGGGGGAGCAAACGCAGACCCTTTAAAGGAATACTGCGTGGTACCCACCCCATGGGTCCCAAATCTCCAGGTTCAAGGGCATCTTCCTATATCGAAAACATGCATGAGAAACCCAGAAGATGGTACACCGTGTGATCGGGAAAGGTTTCTAAAACGCTCCTCATTTCTCATCTCCTTGGGCTCGGGTTCGCCATTCCAGCCGCTTTACTAGCAATCTCCCTCCTTGGAGAATCAGCACCTTTAACCTCCTGTTCCGTACAGGTTGCAATTTGTCCTGAGGATGAACGGGAAGAGGGGGAACCAATGAGAGACTAGCTCTAGGTGTTGGGACAGGCACAGCTCACTCTATTTTCCCATCAGGAAGAAGAATTAACCACAGGCTCAGCCTGCGCCCGGAACCAGAATAGGGCCTGAAGCAATCCTGCGCTTTTGCGGCCAGCCTTCAAGAAAGCGAGTTGAAAAATGGAGCTCAGGGGCACTGCAATTCACAAACCTGCAGAGTTATAAATGATAACTCTCGTCCACAAATATATCGAGGGAAGGCAACGAAGAGGATTTGAAAGCAAGGCAGAATTGCAGGAAACAGATTTCAGGAGGTAGATTCGAATCGCCTTTAAAGCACAGGAAAAGCGGCGAAACCTCGACAATGATGCCCTTGGCCAAAAAGGGCGTATGCGTTTTTTCCTGAATATATTCAGGAAAAAACGCATACGCCCTTTTTGGCCAACCAAGCAACCTGGAAAGGCAAATCAGCGCTACAAAGAAGTCTCGCTTCCCATCGGTCAAAAGGGCCATGCTGAATAAAGTGTCAAAACCAGAAATGCAGGACAGGCCATGGAGAAACGGGAGCCTTGCTACGCTGATGGGCGGGATGTAAATTGCCAACAGCCACTCTGGAGAAGTGTACGGTGTGTCCTGAAACATCTAAAAAACTCAGCTTACAGAGCATAGGGCACTTCCACTCATGGGCTTATAATTTGGGAAAACTAAAAATCAGCAAGACACAGGAACCCCAAAGTTTAGGGCTGCTCTGTTGACAAGAACCTCCACTTCGTTACACCTTAAATATCCCAGGAAAGAGGAAAATGGATAAAGAAGTTGTGGTCCTTATGTACAAAGGAATATCACTCAGCCATGAAATCAACGTCATAAGGCTAGTAGCAGCATGATGAGTGGATTTAGGTACGACGATTCTAAGTGAAATAAGTCACACAGAAAAAGACACTGATCCTAAGATATCACTTATAGAGGGAATGTAAAAACCGCTACACTTGAACTGAATTACAAAACAGAACAGAGTCACACGTTTAGAAAACACACTATGGCTGCTTAACGGGAAAGGAGAGGTGGGGTGATGCATAAAACAAGGGTTTGAAATTAGCTCAGATACCATTCCATAAACCCAATATGTAATAGACAAGACCTACTCCTTGCTCAGTGAACTGGACTCAACACCCCCTATTCACCGCCCTAGAATATATCTGACTAGTAAGAATCTTAAAACCTATGTATTTATATCTCTCTGTAAGAGAGATTTGTGGATGTAAAGCGGCTTAAACACAGCAGTGAAAAGCAGCTAAACCCCATTACAAAAATCAATTACTGGGCTTCCCTGGTTGCACAGTGGTTGAGAATCTGCCTGCTAATGCAGGAAACACGGGTTCGAGCCCTGGTCTGGGAAGATCCCACATGCCGTGGAGCAACTAGGCCCGTGAGCCACAACTACTGAGCCTGCGCGTCTGGAGCCTGTGCTCCGCAACAAGAGAGGCCACAGTAGTGAGAGGCCCGCGCACCGCGATGAAGAGTGGCCCCCACTTGCCACAAGTGGAGGAAGCCCTAGCACAGAAACGAAGACCCAACATAGCAATCAATCAATCAATCAATCACTAAAGAAATCTTAAAAAAAAATTTGCTTATATTAAAAAAAAACCATTACTTTAAAAAACCCATGAAACAAAGACAGTGAAAGAGAGAGAAATTCTTACCAAATTCTTTCAGGGGCTGTGATGCCACCTGGATTGACCATATCTAGACCCACAGGTGATTGAGACATAAGGGTGGACACTCAGGGGCTGAGAGGTTTGGTGAGGTTGGGGGAGCAAACGCAGACCCTTTAAAGGAATACTGCGTGGTACCCATCCCATGGGTCCCAAATCTCCAGGTTCAAGGGCATCTTCCTACATCGAAAACATGCATGAGAAACCCAGAAGATGGTACACCGTGTGATCGGGAAAGGTTTCTAAAACGCTCCTCATTTCTCATCTCCTTGGGCTCGGGTTCGCCATTCCAGCCGCTTTACTAGCAATCTCCCTCCTTGGAGAATCAACACCTTTAACCTCTTGTTTCGTACACGTTGCAATTTGTCCTGAGGATGAACGGGAAGTGGGGGAACCAATGAGAGACTGGCTCTAGGTGTTGGGACAGGCACAGGCCACTCTATTTTCCCATCAGGAAGAAGAATTAACCATAGGCTCAGCCTGCGCCCGGAACCAGAATAGGGCCTGAAGCAATCCTGCGCTTTTGGGGCCAGCTCCCAAGAAAGCGAGTTGAAAAATGGAGCTCAGGGGCACTGCAATTCAAAAACCTGCAGAGTTATAAATGATAACTCTCGTGCACAAATATATCGAGGGAAGGCAACGAAGAGGATTTGAAAGCAAGGCAGAATTGCAGGAAACAGATTTCAGGAGGTAGATTCGAATCGCCTTCAAAGCACAGGAAAAGCGGCAAAACCTCGACAATGATGCCCTTGGCCAAAAAGGGCGTATGCGTTTTTTCCTGAATATATTCAGGAAAAAACGCATACGCCCTTTTTGGCCAACCAAGCAACCTGGAAAGGCAAATCAGCGCTACAAAGCAGTCTCGCTTCCCATCGGTCAAAAGGGCCATGCTGAATAAAGTGTCAAAACCAGAAATGCAGGACAGGCCAAGGAGAAACGGGAGCCTTGCTACGCTGATGGGCGGGATGTAAATTCCCAATAGCCACTCTGGAGAAGTGTACGGTGTGTCCTGAAACATCTAAAAAACTCAGTTTAGAGAGCATAGGGCACTTCCACTCATGGGCGTATAAATTGGGAAGACTAAAAATCAGCAAGACACAGGCACCCCAAAGTTTAGGGCTGCTCTGTTGACAAGAACCTCCACTTCGTTACACCTTAAATATCCCAGGAAAGAGAAAAATGGATAAAGAAGTTGTGGTCCTTATGTACAAAGGAATATCACTCAGCCATGAAATCAACGTCATAAGGCTAGTAGCAGCATGATGAGTGGATTTAGGTACGACGATTCTAAGTGAAATAAGTCACACAGAAAAAGACAGTGATCCTAAGATATCACTTATAGACGGAATGTAAAAACCGCTACACTTGAACTGAATTACAAAACAGAACAGAGTCACACGTTTAGAAAACACACTATGGCTGCTTAACGGGAAAGGAGAGGTGGGGTGATGCATAAAACAAGGGTTTGAAATTAGCTCAGATACCATTCCATAAACCCAATATGTAATAGACAAGACCTACACCTTGCTCAGTGAACTGGACTCAACACCCCCTATTCACCGCCCTAGAATATATCTGACTAGTAAGAATCTTAAAACCTATGTATTGATATCTCTCTGTAAGTGAGACTTGTGGATGTAAAGCGGCATAAACACAGCAGTGGAAAGCAGCTAAACCCCATTACAAAAATCAATTACTGGGCTTCCCTGGTTGCGCAGTGGTTGAGAATCTGCCTGCTAATGCAGGAAACACGGGTTCAAGCCCTGGTCTGGGAAGATCCCACATGCCGTGGAGCAACTAGGCCCGTGAGCCACAACTACTGAGCCTGCGCGTCTGGAGCCTGTGCTCCGCAACAAGAGAGGCCACAATAGTGAGAGGCCCGCGCACCGCGATGAAGAGTGGCCCCCACTTGCCACAACTGGAGAAAGCCCTAGCACAGAAACGAAGACCCAACATAGCAATCAATCAATCAATCAATCACTAAAGAAATCTTAAAAAAAAATTTGCTTATATTAAAAAAAAAACCATTACTTTAAAAAACCCGTGAAACAAAGACAGTGAAAGAGAGAGAAATTCTTACCAAATTCGTTCAGGGTCTGTGATGCCACCTGGATTGACCATACCTAGACCCACAGGTGATTGAGACATAAGGGTGGACACTCAGGGGCTGAGAGGTTTGGTGAGGTTGGGGGAGCAAACGCAGACCCTTTAAAGGAATACTGCGTGGTACCCATCCCATGGGTCCGAAATCTCCAGGTTCAAGGGCATCTTCCTACATCGAAAACATGCATGAGAAACCCAGAAGATGGTACACCGTGTGATCGGGAAACGTTTCTAAAACGCACCTCATTTCTCATCTCCTTGGGCTCGGGTTCGCCATTCCAGCCGCTTTACTAGCACTCTCCCTCCTTGGAGAATCAGCACCTTTAACCTCCTGTTCCGTACAGGTTGCAATTTGTCCTGAGGATGAACGGGAAGAGGGGGAACCAATGAGAGACTAGCTCTAGGTGTTGGGACAGGCACAGCTCACTCTATTTTCCCATCAGGAAGAAGAATTAACCACAGGCTCACCCTGCGCCCGGAACCAGAATAGGGCCTGAAGCAATCCTGCGCTTTTGCGGCCAGCCTTCAAGAAAGCGAGTTGAAAAATGGAGCTCAGGGGCACTGCAATTCACAAACATGCAGAGTTATAAATGATAACTCTCGTCCACAAATATATCGAGGGAAGGCAACGAAGAGGATTTGAAAGCAAGGCAGAATTGCAGGAAACAGATTTCAGGAGGTAGATTCGAATCGCCTTTAAAGCACAGGAAAAGCGGCGAAACCTCGACAATGATGCCCTTGGCCAAAAAGGGCGTATGCGTTTTTTCCTGAATATATTCAGGAAAAAACGCATACGCCCTTTTTGGCCAACCAAGCAACCTGGAAAGGCAAATCAGCGCTACAAAGAAGTCTCGCTTCCCATCGGTCAAAAGGGCCATGCTGAATAAAGTGTCAAAACCAGAAATGCAGGACAGGCCATGGAGAAACGGGAGCCTTGCTACGCTGATGGGCGGGATGTAAATTGCCAACAGCCACTCTGGAGAGGTGTACGGTGTGTCCTGAAACATCTAAAAAACTCAGCTTACAGAGCATAGGGCACTTCCACTCATGGGCGTATAAATTGGGAAAACTAAAAATCAGCAAGACACAGGCATCCCAAAGTTTAGGGCTGCTCTGTTGACAAGAACCTCCACTTCGTTACACCTTAAATATCCCAGGAAAGAGGAAAATGGATAAAGAAGTTGTGGTCCTTATGTACAAAGGAATATCACTCAGCCATGAAATCAACGTCATAAGGCTAGTAGCACCATGATGAGTGGATTTAGGTACGACGATTCTAAGTGAAATAAGTCACACAGAAAAAGACCCTGATCCTAAGATATCACTTATAGAGGCAAAGTAAAAACCGCTACACTTGAACTGAATTACAAAACAGAACAGAGTCACACGTTTAGAAAACACACTATGGCTGCTTAATGGGAAAGGTGAGATGGAGTGATGCATAAAACAAGGGTTTCAAATTAGCTCAGATACCGTTCCATATACCCAATATGTAATAGACAAGACCTACTCCTTGCTCAGTGAACTGGACTCAAGACCCCCTATTCACCGCCCAAGAGTATATCTGACTAGTAAGAATCTTAAAACCTATGTATTGATATCTCTCTGTAAGTGAGTCTAGTGGGTGTAAATCAGCATAAACACAGCAGTGAAAAGCAGCTAAACCCCATTATAAAAATCAATTACTTTTAAAAACCCGTGAAACGAAGACAGTGAAAGAGAGAGAAATTCTTACCAAATTCGTTCAGGGGCTGTGATGCCACCTGTATTGACCATATCTAGACCCACAGCTGATTGAGACATAAGGGTGGACACTCAGGGGCTGAGAGGTTTGGTGAGGTTGGGGGAGCAAACGCAGACCCTTTAAAGGAATACTGCGTGGTACCCATCCCATGGGTCCCAAATCTCCAGGTTCAAGGGCATCTTCCTACATCGAAAACATGCATGAGAAACCCAGAAGATGGTACACCGTGTGATCGGGAAAGGTTTCTAAAACGCTCCTCATTTCTCATCTCCTTGGGCTCGGGTTCGCCATTCCAGCCGCTTTACTAGCAATCTCCCTCCTTGGAGAATCTGCACCTTTAACCTCCTGTTCCGTACAGGTTGCAATTTGTCCTGAGGATGAACGGGAAGAGGGGGAACCAATGAGAGACTAGCTCTAGGTGTTGGGACAGGCACAGCTCACTCTATTTTCCCATCAGGAAGAAGAATTAACCACAGGCTCAGCCTGCGCCCGGAACCAGAATAGGGCCTGAAGCAATCCTGCGCTTTTGCGGCCAGCCTTCAAGAAAGCGAGTTGAAAAATGGAGCTCAGGGGCACTGCAATTCACAAACCTGCAGAGTTATAAATGATAACTCTCGTCCACAAATATATCGAGGGAAGGCAACGAAGAGGATTTGAAAGCAAGGCAGAATTGCAGGAAACAGATTTCAGGAGGTAGATTCGAATCGCCTTTAAAGCACAGGAAAAGCGGCGAAACCTCGACAATGATGCCCTTGGCCAAAAAGGGCGTATACATTTTTTCCTGAATATATTCAGGAAAAAACGCATACGCCCTTTTTGGCCAACCAAGCAACCTGGAAAGGCAAATCAGCGCTACAAAGAAGTCTCGCTTCCCATCGGTCAAAAGGGCCATGCTGAATAAAGTGTCAAAACCAGAAATGCAGGACAGGCCATGGAGAAACGGGAGCCTTGCTACGCTGATGGGCGGGATGTAAATTGCCAACAGCCACTCTGGAGAAGTGTACGGTGTGTCCTGAAACATCTAAACAACTCAGCTTACAGAGCATAGGGCACTTCCACTCATGGGCGTATAAATTGGGAAAACTAAAAATCAGCAAGACACAGGCACCCCAAATTTTAGGGCTGCTCTGTTGACAAGAACCTCCACTTCGTTACACCTTAAATATCCCAGGAAAGAGGAAAATGGATAAAGAAGTTGTGGTCCTTATGTACAATGGAATATCACTCAGCCATGAAATCAACGTCATAAGGCTAGTAGCAGCATGATGAGTGGATTTAGGTACGACGATTCTAAGTGAAATAAGTCACACAGAAAAAGACACTGATCCTAAGATATCACTTATAGAGGCAATGTAAAAACCGCTACACTTGAACTGAATTACAAAACAGAACAGAGTCACACGTTTAGAAAACACACTATGGCTGCTTAACGGGAAAGGTGAGATGGGGTGATGCATAAAACAAGGGTTTCAAATTAGCTCAGATACCGTTCCATAAACCCAATATGTAATAGACAAGACCTACTCCTTGCTCAGTGAACTGGACACAACACCCCCTATTCACCGCCCTAGAATATATCTGACTAGTAAGAATCTTAAAACCTATGTATTGATATCTCTCTGTAAGTGAGTCAAGTGGGTGTAAAGCGGCAGAAACACAGCAGTGAAAAGCAGCTAAACCCCATTATAAAAATCAAATACTTTAAAATACCCGTGAACAAAGACCGTGAAAGAGAGAGAAATTCTTACCAAATTCGTTCAGAGGCTGTGATGCCACCTGGATTGACCATACCTAGACCCACAGCTGATTGAGACATAAGGGTGGACACTCAGGGGCTGAGAGGTTTGGTGAGGTTGGGGGAGCAAACGCAGACCCTTTAAAGGAATACTGCGTGGTACCCATTCCATGGGTCCCAAATCTCCAGGTTCAAGGGCATCTTCCTACATCGAAAACATGCATCAGAAACCCAGAAAATGGTACACCGTGTGATCGGGAAAGGTTTCTAAAACGCTCCTCATTTCTCATCTCCCTGGGCTCGGGTTCGCCATTCCAGCCGCTTTACTAGCAATCTCCCTCCTTGGAGAATCTGCACCTTTAACCTCCTGTTCCGTACACGTTGCAATTTGTCCTGAGGATGAACGGGAAGAGGGGGAACCAATGAGAGACTGGCTCTAGGTGTTGGGACAGGCACAGGCCACTCTATTTTCCCATCAGGAAGAAGAATTAACCACAGGCTCAGCCTGCGCCCGGAACCAGAATAAGGCTTGAAGCAATCCTGTGCTTTTGCGGCCAGCTCCCAAGAAAGCGAGTTGAAAAATGGAGCTCAGGGGCACTGCAATTCACAAACCTGCAGAGTTATAAATGATAACTCTTGTCCACAAATATATCGAGGGAAGGCAACGAAGAGGATTTGAAAGCAAGGCAGAATTGCAGGAAACAGATTTCAGGAGGTAGATTCGAATCGCCTTCAAAGCACAGGAAAGAGGCAAAACCTCCACAATGATGCCCTTGGCCAAAAAGTGCGTATGCGTTTTTTCCTGAATATATTCAGGAAAAAAACGCATACGCCCTTTTTGACCATCCAAGCAACCTGGAAAGGCAAATCAGCGCTACAAAGAAGTCTCGCTTCCCATCGGTCAAAAGGGCCATGCTGAATAAAGTGTCAAAACCAGAAATGCAGGACAGGCCAAGGAGAAACGGGAGCCTTGCTACGCTGATGGGCGGGATGTAAATTCCCAACAGCCACTATGGAGAAGTGTACGGTGTGTCCTGAAACATCTATAAAACTCAGTTTAGAGAGCATAGGGCACTTCCACTCATGGGCGTATAAATTGGGAAGACTAAAAATCAGCAAGACACAGGCACCCCAAAGTTTAGGGCTGCTCTGTTGACAAGAACCTCCAATTCATTACACCTTAAATATCCCAGGAAAGAGAAAAATGGATAAAGAAGTTGTGGTCCTTATGTACAATGGAATATCACTCAGCCATGAAATCAACGTCATAAGGCTAGTAGCAGCATGATGATTGGATGTAGGTACGACGATTCTAAGTGAAATAAGTCACACAGAAAAAGACACTGATCCTAAGATATCACTTATAGAGGCAAAGTAAAAACCGCTACACTTGAACTGAATTACAAAACAGAACAGAGTCACACGTTTAGAAAACACACTATGGCTGCTTAACGGGAAAGGTGAGATGGAGTGATGCATAAAACAAGGGTTTCAAATTAGCTCAGATACCGTTCCATAAACCCAATATGTAATAGACAAGACCTACTCCTTGCTCAGTGAACTGGACTCAAGACCCCCTATTCACCGCCCAAGAATATATCTGACTAGTAAGAATCTTAAAACCTATGTATTGATATCTCTCTGTAAGTGAGTCTAGTGGGTGTAAAGCAGCATAAACACAGCAGTGAAAAGCAGCTAAACCCCATTATAAAAATCAATTACTTTTAAAAACCCGTGAAACGAAGACAGTGAAAGAGAGAGAAATTCTTACCAAATTCGTTCAGGGGCTGTGATGCCACCTGGATTGACCATATCTAGACCCACAGCTGATTGAGACATAAGGGTGGACACTCAGGGGCTGAGAGGTTTGGTGAGGTTGGGGGAGCAAACGCAGACCCTTTAAAGGAATACTGCGTGGTACCCATCCCATGGGTCCCAAATCTCCAGGTTCAAGGGCATCTTCCTACATCGAAAACATGCATGAGAAACCCAGAAGATGGTACACCGTGTGATCGGGAAAGGTTTCGAAAACGCTCCTCATTTCTGATCTCCTTGGGCTCGGGTTCACCATTCCAGCCGCTTTACTAGCAATCTCCCTCCTTGGAGAATCTGCACCTTTAACCTCCTGTTCCGTACAGGTTGCAATTTGTCCTGAGGATGAACGGGAAGAGGGGGAACCAATGAGAGACTAGCTCTAGGTGTTGGGACAGGCACAGCTCACTCTATTTTCCCATCAGGAAGAAGAATTAACCAGACGCTCAGCCTGCGCCCGGAACCAGAATAGGGCCTGAAGCAATCCTGCGCTTTTGCGGCCAGCCTTCAAGAAAGCGAGTTGAAAAATGGAGCTCAGGGGCACTGCAATTCACAAACCTGCAGAGTTATAAATGATAACTCTTGTCCACAAATATATCGAGGGAAGGCAACGAAGAGGATTTGAAAGCAAGGCAGAATTGCAGGAAACAGATTTCAGGAGGTAGATTCGAATCGCCTTCAAAGCACAGGAAAAGAGGCGAAACCTCCACAATGATGCCCTTGGCCAAAAAGGGCGTATGCGTTTTTTCCTGAATATATTCAGGAAAAAACGCATACGCCCTTTTTGGCCAACCAAGCAACCTGGAAAGGCAAATCAGCGCTACAAAGAAGTCTCGCTTCCCATCGGTCAAAAGGGCCATGCTGAATAAAGTGTCAAAACCAGAAATGCAGGACAGGCCAAGGAGAAACGGGAGCCTTGCTACGCTGATGGGCGGGATGTAAATTGCCAACAGCCACTCTGGAGAAGTGTACGGTGTGTCCTGAAACATCTAAAAAACTCAGCTTACAGAGCATAGGGCACTTCCACTCATGGGCGTATAAATTGGGAAGACTAAAAATCAGCAAGACACAGGCACCCCAAAGTTTAGGGCTGCTCTGTTGACAAGAACCTCCACTTCGTTACACCTTAAATATCCCAGGAAAGAGAAAAATGGATAAAGAAGTTGTGGTCCTTATGTACAATGGAATATCACTCAGCCATGAAATCAACGTCATAAGGCTAGTAGCAGCATGATGAGTGGATGTAGTTACGACGATTCTAAGTGAAATAAGTCACACAGAAAAAGACACTGATCCTAAGATATCACTTATAGAGGCAAAGTAAAAACCGCTACACTTGAACTGAATTACAAAACAGAACAGAGTCACACGTATAGAAAACACACTATGGCTGCTTAACGGGAAAGGTGAGATGGAGTGATGCATAAAACAAGGGTTTCAAATTAGCTCAGATACCGTTCCATAAACCCAATATGTAATAGACAAGACCTACTCCTTGCTCAGTGAACTGGACTCAAGACCCCCTATTCACCGCCCAAGAATATATCTGACTAGTAAGAATCTTAAAACCTATGTATTGATATCTCTCTGTAAGTGAGTCTAGTGGGTGTAAAGCAGCATAAACACAGCAGTGAAAAGCAGCTAAACCCCATTATAAAAATCAATTACTTTTAAAAACCCGTGAAACGAAGACAGTGAAAGAGAGAGAAATTCTTACCAAATTCGTTCAGGGGCTGTGATGCCACCTGTATTGACCATATCTAGACCCACAGCTGATAGAGACATAAGGGTGGACACTCAGGGGCTGAGAGGTTTGGTGAGGTTGGGGGAGCAAACGCAGACCCTTTAAAGGAATACTGCGTGGTACCCATCCCATGGGTCCCAAATCTCCAGGTTCAAGGGCATCTTCCTACATCGAAAACATGCATGAGAAACCCAGAAGATGGTACACCGTGTGATCGGGAAAGGTTTCGAAAACGCTCCTCATTTCTGATCTCCTTGGGCTCGGGTTCGCCATTCCAGCCGCTTTACTAGCAATCTCCCTCCTTGGAGAATCTGCACCTTTAACCTCCTGTTCCGTACAGGTTGCAATTTGTCCTGAGGATGAACGGGAAGAGGGGGAACCAATGAGAGACTAGCTCTAGGTGTTGGGACAGGCACAGCTCACTCTATTTTCCCATCAGGAAGAAGAATTAACCACAGGCTCAGCCTGCGCCCGGAACCAGAATAGGGCCTGAAGCAATCCTGCGCTTTTGCGGCCAGCCTTCAAGAAAGCGAGTTGAAAAATGGAGCTCAGGGGCACTGCAATTCACAAACCTGCAGAGTTATAAATGATAACTCTCGTCCACAAATATATCGAGGGAAGGCAACGAAGAGGATTTGAAAGCAAGGCACAATTGCAGGAAACAGATTTCAGGAGGTAGATTCGAATCGCCTTTAAAGCACAGGAAAAGCGGCGAAACCTCGACAATGATGCCCTTGGCCAAAAAGGGCGTATGCATTTTTTCCTGAATATATTCAGGAAAAAACGCATACGCCCTTTTTGGCCAACCAAGCAACCTGGAAAGGCAAATCAGCGCTACAAAGAAGTCTCGCTTCCCATCGGTCAAAAGGGCCATGCTGAATAAAGTGTCAAAACCAGAAATGCAGAACAGGCCATGGAGAAACGGGAGCCTTGCTACGCTGATGGGCGGGATGTAAATTGCCAACAGCCACTCTGGAGAAGTGTACGGTGTGTCCTGAAACATCTAAAAAACTCAGCTTACAGAGCATAGGGCACTTCCACTCATGGGCGTATAAATTGGGAAAACTAAAAATCAGCAAGACACAGGCACCCCAAAGTTTAGGGCTGCTCTGTTGACAAGAACCTCCACTTCGTTACACCTTAAATATCCCAGGAAAGAGGAAAATGGATAAAGAAGTTGTGGTCCTTATGTACAATGGAATATCACTCAGCCATGAAATCAACGTCATAAGGCTAGTAGCAGCATGATGAGTGGATTTAGGTACGACGATTCTAAGTGAAATAAGTCACACAGAAAAAGACACTGATCCTAAGATATCACTTATAGAGGCAATGTAAAAACCGCTACACTTGAACTGAATTACAAAACAGAACAGAGTCACACGTTTAGAAAACACACTATGGCTGCTTAACGGGAAAGGTGAGATGGGGTGATGCATAAAACAAGGGTTTCAAATTAGCTCAGATACCGTTCCATAAACCCAATATGTAATAGAGAAGACCTACTCATTGCTCAGTGAACTGGACTCAAGACCCCCTATTCACCGCCCAAGAATATATCTGACTAGTAAGAATCTTAAAACCTATGTATTGATATCTCTCTGTAAGTGAGTCTAGTGGGTGTAAAGCAGCATAAACACAGCAGTGAAAAGCAGCTAAACCCCATTATAAAAATCAATTACTTTTAAAAACCCGTGAAACGAAGACAGTGAAAGAGAGAGAAATTCTTACCAAATTCGTTCAGGGGCTGTGATGCCACCTGTATTGACCATATCTAGACCCACAGCTGATAGAGACATAAGGGTGGACACTCAGGGGCTGAGAGGTTTGGTGAGGTTGGGGGAGCAAACGCAGACCCTTTAAAGGAATACTGCGTGGTACCCATCCCATGGGTCCCAAATCTCCAGGTTCAAGGGCATCTTCCTACATCGAAAACATGCATGAGAAACCCAGAAGATGGTACACCGTGTGATCGGGAAAGGTTTCGAAAACGCTCCTCATTTCTGATCTCCTTGGGCTCGGGTTCGCCATTCCAGCCGCTTTACTAGCAATCTCCCTCCTTGGAGAATCTGCACCTTTAACCTCCTGTTCCGTACAGGTTGCAATTTGTCCTGAGGATGAACGGGAAGAGGGGGAACCAATGAGAGACTAGCTCTAGGTGTTGGGACAGGCACAGCTCACACTATTTTCCCATCAGGAAGAAGAATTAACCACAGGCTTAGCCTGCGCCCGGAACCAGAATAGGGCCTGAAGCAATCCTGCGCTTTTGCGGCCAGCCTTCAAGAAAGCGAGTTGAAAAATGGAGCTCAGGGGCACTGCAATTCACAAACCTGCAGAGTTATAAATGATAACTCTCGTCCACAAATATATCGAGGGAAGGCAACGAAGAGGATTTGAAAGCAAGGCACAATTGCAGGAAACAGATTTCAGGAGGTAGATTCGAATCGCCTTTAAAGCACAGGAAAAGCGGCGAAACCTCGACAATGATGCCCTTGGCCAAAAAGGGCGTATGCGTTTTTCAGGAAAAAACGCATACGCCCTTTTTGGCCAACCAAGCAACCTGGAAAGGCAAATCAGCGCTACAAAGAAGTCTCGCTTCCCATCGGTCAAAAGGGCCATGCTGAATAAAGTGTCAAAACCAGAAATGCAGGACAGGCCATGGAGAAACGGGAGCCTTGCTACGCTGATGGGCGGGATGTAAATTGCCAACAGCCACTCTGGAGAAGTGTACGGTGTGTCCTGAAACATCTAAAAAACTCAGCTTACAGAGCATAGGGCACTTCCACTCATGGGCGTATAAATTGGGAAAACTAAAAATCAGCAAGACACAGGCATCCCAAAGTTTAGGGCTGCTCTGTTGACAAGAACCTCCACTTCGTTACACCTTAAATATCCCAGGAAAGAGGAAAATGGATAAAGAAGTTGTGGTCCTTATGTACAAAGGAATATCACTCAGCCATGAAATCAACGTCATAAGGCTAGTAGCAGCATGATGAGTGGATTTAGGTACGACGATTCTAAGTGAAATAAGTCACACAGAAAAAGACACTGATCCTAAGATATCACTTATAGAGGCAATGTAAAAACCGCTACACTTGAACTGAATTACAAAACAGAACAGAGTCACACGTTTAGAAAACACACTATGGCTGCTTAACGGGAAAGGAGAGGTGGGGTGATGCATAAAACAAGTGTTTGAAATTAGCTCAGACACCATTCCATAAACCCAATATGTAATAGACAAGACCTATTCCTTGCTCAGTGAACTGGACACAACACCCCCTATTCACCGCCCTAGAATATATCTGACTAGTAAGAATCTTAAAACCTATGTATTGATATCTCTCTGTAAGTGAGTCAAGTGGGTGTAAAGCGGCAGAAACACAGCAGTGAAAAGCAGCTAAACCCCATTATAAAAATCAACTACTTTAAAATACCCGTGAACAAAGACCGTGAAAGAGAGAGAAATTCTTACCAAATTCGTTCAGAGGCTGTGATGCCACCTGGATTGACCATACCTAGACCCACAGCTGATTGAGACATAAGGGTGGACACTCAGGGGCTGAGAGGTTTGGTGAGGTTGGGGGAGCAAACGCAGACCCTTTAAAGGAATACTGCGTGGTACCCATCCAATGGGTCCCAAATCTCCAGGTTCAAGGGCATCTTCCTACATCGAAAACATGCATCAGAAACCCAGAAGATGGTACACCGTGTGATCGGGAAAGGTTTCTAAAACGCTCCTCATTTCTCATCTCCTTGGGCTCGGGTTCGCCATTCCAGCCGCTTTACTAGCAATCTCCCTCCTTGGAGAATCAACACCTTTAACCTCTTGTTCCGTACACGTTGCAATTTGTCCTGAGGATGAACGGGAAGAGGGGGAACCAATGAGAGACTGGCTCTAGGTGTTGGGACAGGCACAGGCCACTCTATTTTCCCATCAGGAAGAAGAATTAACCACAGGCTCAGCCTGCGCCCGGAACCAGAATAGGGCCTGAAGCAATCCTGCGCTTTTGCGGCCAGCTCCCAAGAAAGCGAGTTGAAAAATGGAGCTCAGGGGCCCTGCAATTCAGAAACCTGCAGAGTTATAAATGATAACTCTTGTCCACAAATATATCGAGGGAAGGCAACGAAGAGGATTTGAAAGCAAGGCAGAATTGCAGGAAACCGATTTCAGGAGGTAGATTCGAATCGCCTTCAAAGCACAGGAAAAGAGGCAAAACCTCCACAATGATGCCCTTGGCCAAAAAGGGCGTATGCGTTTTTTCCTGAATATATTCAGGAAAAAACGCATACGCCCTTTTTGGCCAACCAAGCAACCTGGAAAGGCAAATCAGCGCTACAAAGAAGTCTCGCTTCCCATCGGTCAAAAGGGCCATGCTGAATAAAGTGTGAAAACCAGAAATGCAGGACAGGCCAAGGAGAAACGGGAGCCTTGCTACGCTGATGGGCGGGATGTAAATTCCCAACAGCCACTCTGGAGAAGTGTACGGTGTGTCCTGAAACATCTAAAAAACTCAGTTTAGAGAGTATAGGGCACTTCCACTCATGGGCGTATAAATTGGGAAGACTAAAAATCAGCAAGACACAGGCACCCCAAAGTTTAGGGCTGCTCTGTTGACAAGAACCTCCACTTCGTTACACCTTAAATATCCCAGGAAAGAGAAAAATGGATAAAGAAGTTGTGGTCCTTATGTACAATGGAATATCACTCAGCCATGAAATCAACGTCATAAGGCTAGTAGCAGCATGATGAGTGGATTTAGCTACGACGATTCTAAGTGAAATAAGTCACACAGAAAAAGACACTGATCCTAAGATATCACTTATAGAGGGAATGTAAAAACCGCTACACTTGAACTGAATTACAAAACAGAACAGAGTCACACGTTTAGAAAACACACTATGGCTGCTTAATGGGAAAGGTGAGATGGAGTGATGCATAAAACAAGGGTTTCAAATTAGCTCAGATACCGTTCCATAAACCCAATATGTAATAGACAAGACCTACTCCTTGCTCAGTGAACTGGACTCAAGACCCCCTATTCACCGCCCAAGAATATATCTGACTAGTAAGAATCTTAAAACCTATGTATTGATATCTCTGTGTAAGTGAGTCTAGTGGGTGTAAAGCAGCATAAACACAGCAGTGAAAAGCAGCTAAACCCCATTATAAAAATCAATTACTTTTAAAAACCCGTGAAACGAAGACAGTGAAAGAGAGAGAAATTCTTACCAAATTCGTTCAGGGGCTGTGATGCCACCTGTATTGACCATATCTAGACCCACAGCTGATTGAGACATAAGGGTGGACACTCAGGGGCTGAGAGGTTTGGTGAGGTTGGGGGAGCAAACGCAGACCCTTTAAAGGAATACTGCGTGGTACCCATCCCATGGGTCCCAAATCTCCAGGTTCAAGGGCATCTTCCTACATCGAAAACATGCATGAGAAACCCAGAAGATGGTACACCGTGTGATCGGGAAAGGTTTCTAAAACGCTCCTCATTTCTGATCTCCTTGGGCTCGGGTTCGCCATTCCAGCCGCTTTACTAGCAATCTCCCTCCTTGGAGAATCTGCACCTTTAACCTCCTGTTCCGTACAGGTTGCAATTTGTCCTGAGGATGAACGGGAAGAGGGGGAACCAATGAGAGACTAGCTCTAGGTGTTGGGACAGGCACAGCTCACTCTATTTTCCCATCAGGAAGAAGAATTAACCAGAGGCTCAGCCTGCGCCCGGAAACAGAATAGGGCCTGAAGCAATCCTGCGCTTTTGCGGCCAGCCTTCAAGAAAGCGAGTTGAAAAATGGAGCTCAGGGGCACTGCAATTCACAAACCTGCAGAGTTATAAATGATAACTCTCGTCCACAAATATATCGAGGGAAGGCAACGAAGAGGATTTGAAAGCAAGGCACAATTGCAGGAAACAGATTTCAGGATGTAGATTCGAATCGCCTTTAAAGCACAGGAAAAGCGGCGAAACCTCGACAATGATGCCCTTGGCCAAAAAGGGCGGATGCGTTTTTTCCTGAATATATTCAGGAAAAAACGCATCCGCCCTTTTTGGCCAACCAAGCAACCTGGAAAGGCAAATCAGCGCTACAAAGAAGTCTCGCTTCCCATCGGTCAAAAGGGCCATGCTGAATAAAGTGTCAAAACCAGAAATGCAGGACAGGCCATGGAGAAACGGGAGCCTTGCTACGCTGATGGGCGGGATGTAAATTGCCAACAGCCACTCTGGAGAAGTGTACGGTGTGTCCTGAAACATCTAAACAACTCAGCTTACAGAGCATAGGGCACTTCCACTCATGGGCGTATAAATTGGGAAAACTAAAAATCAGCAAGACACAGGCACCCCAAAGTTTAGGGCTGCTCTGTTGACAAGAACCTCCACTTCGTTACACCTTAAATATCCCAGGAAAGAGGAAAATGGATAAAGAAGTTGTGGTCCTTATGTACAAAGGAATATCACTCAGCCATGAAATCAACCTCATAAGGCTAGTAGCAGCATGATGAGTGGATTTAGGTACGACGATTCTAAGTGAAATAAGTCACACAGAAAAAGACACTGATCCTAAGATATCACTTATAGAGGCAATGTAAAAACCGCTACACTTGAACTGAATTACAAAACAGAACAGAGTCACACGTTTAGAAAACACACTATGGCTGCTTAACGGGAAAGGAGAGGTGGGGTGATGCATAAAACAAGGGTTTGAAATTAGCTCAGATACCATTCCATAAACCCAATATGTAATAGACAAGACCTACTCCTTGCTCAGTGAACTGGACACAACACCCCCTATTCACCGCCCTAGAATATATCTGACTAGTAAGAATCTTAAAACCTATGTATTGATATCTCTCTGTAAGTGAGTCAAGTGGGTGTAAAGCGGCAGAAACACAGCAGTGAAAAGCAGCTAAACCCCATTATAAAAATCAAATACTTTAAAATACCCGTGAACAAAGACCGTGAAAGAGAGAGAAATTCTTACCAAATTCGTTCAGAGGCTGTGATGCCACCTGGATTGACCATACATAGACCCACAGCTGATTGAGACATAAGGGTGGACACTCAGGGGCTGAGAGGTTTGGTGAGGTTGGGGGAGCAAACGCAGACCCTTTAAAGGAATACTGCGTGGTACCCATCCAATGGGTCCCAAATCTCCAGGTTCAAGGGCATCTTCCTACATCGAAAACATGCATCAGAAACCCAGAAGATGGTACACCGTGTGATCGGGAAAGGTTTCTAAAACGCTCCTCATTTCTCATCTCCTTGGGCTCGGGTTCGCCATTCCAGCCGCTTTACTAGCAATCTCCCTCCTTGGAGAATCTGCACCTTTAACCTCCTGTTCCGTACAGGTTGCAATTTGTCCTGAGGATGAACGGGAAGAGGGGGAACCAATGAGAGACTAGCTCTAGGTGTTGGGACAGGCACAGCTCACTCTATTTTCCCATCAGGAAGAAGAATTAACCAGAGGCTCAGCCTGCGCCCGGAACCAGAATAGGGCCTGAAGCAATCCTGCGCTTTTGCGGCCAGCCTTCAAGAAAGCGAGTTGAAAAATGGAGCTCAGGGGCACTGCAATTCACAAACCTGCAGAGTTATAAATGATAACTCTCGTCCACAAATATATCGAGGGAAGGCAACGAAGAGGATTTGAAAGCAAGGCACAATTGCAGGAAACAGATTTCAGGAGGTAGATTCGAATCGCCTTTAAAGCACAGGAAAAGCGGCGAAACCTCGACAATGATGCCCTTGGCCAAAAAGGGCGGATGCGTTTTTTCCTGAATATATTCAGGAAAAAACGCATCCGCCCTTTTTGGCCAACCAAGCAACCTGGAAAGGCAAATCAGCGCTACAAAGAAGTCTCGCTTCCCATCGGTCAAAAGGGCCATGCTGAATAAAGTGTCAAAACCAGAAATGCAGGACAGGCCATGGAGAAACGGGAGCCTTGCTACGCTGATGGGCGGGATGTAAATTGCCAACAGCCACTCTGGAGAAGTGTACGGTGTGTCCTGAAACATCTAAAAAACTCAGCTTACAGAGCATAGGGCACTTCCACTCATGGGCGTATAAATTGGGAAAACTAAAAATCAGCAAGACACAGGCATCCCAAAGTTTAGGGCTGCTCTGTTGACAAGAACCTCCACTTCGTTACACCTTAAATATCCCAGGAAAGAGGAAAATGGATAAAGAAGTTGTGGTCCTTATGTACAAAGGAATATCACTCAGCCATGAAATCAACGTCATAAGGCTAGTAGCAGCATGATGAGTGGATTTAGGTACGACGATTCTAAGTGAAATAAGTCACACAGAAAAAGACACTGTTCCTAAGATATCACTTATAGAGGCAATGTAAAAACCGCTACACTTGAACTGAATTACAAAACAGAACAGAGTCACACGTTTAGAAAACACACTATGGCTGCTTAACGGGAAAGGAGAGGTGGGGTGATGCATAAAACAAGGGTTTGAAATTAGCTCAGATACCATTCCATAAACCCAATATGTAATAGACAAGACCTACTCCTTGCTCAGTGAACTGGACACAACACCCCCTATTCACCGCCCTAGAATATATCTGACTAGTAAGAATCTTAAAACCTATGTATTGATATCTCTCTGTAAGTGAGTCAAGTGGGTGTAAAGCGGCAGAAACACAGCAGTGAAAAGCAGCTAAACCCCATTATAAAAATCAAATACTTTAAAATACCCGTGAACAAAGACCGTGAAAGAGAGAGAAATTCTTACCAAATTCGTTCAGAGGCTGTGATGCCACCTGGATTGACCATACATAGACCCACAGCTGATTGAGACATAAGGGTGGACACTCAGGGGCTGAGAGGTTTGGTGAGGTTGGGGGAGCAAACGCAGACCCTTTAAAGGAATACTGCGTGGTACCCATCCAATGGGTCCCAAATCTCCAGGTTCAAGGGCATCTTCCTACATTGAAAACATGCATCAGAAACCCAGAAGATGGTACACCGTGTGATCGGGAAAGGTTTCTAAAACGCTCCTCATTTCTCATCTCCTTGGGCTCGGGTTCGCCATTCCAGCCGCTTTACTAGCAATCTCCCTCCTTGGAGAATCAACACCTTTAACCTCTTGTTCCGTACACGTTGCAATTTGTCCTGAGGATGAACGGGAAGAGGGGGAACCAATGAGAGACTGGCTCTAGGTGTTGGGACAGGCACAGGCCACTCTATTTTCCCATCAGGAAGAAGAATTAACCACAGGCTCAGCCTGCGCCCGGAACCAGAATAGGGCCTGAAGCAATCCTGCGCTTTTGCGGCCAGCTCGCAAGAAAGCGAGTTGAAAAATGGAGCTCAGGGGCCCTGCAATTCAGAAACCTGCAGAGTTATAAATGATAACTCTTGTCCACAAATATATCGAGGGAAGGCAACGAAGAGGATTTGAAAGGAAGGCAGAATTGCAGGAAACAGATTTCAGGAGGTAGATACGAATCGCCTTCAAAGCACAGGAAAAGAGGCAAAACCTCCACAATGATGCCCTTGGCCAAAAAGGGCGTATGCGTTTTTTCCTGAATATATTCAGGAAAAAACGCATACGCCCTTTTTGGCCAACCAAGCAACCTGGAAAGGCAAATCAGCGCTACAAAGAAGTCTCGCTTCCCATCGGTCAAAAGGGCCATGCTGAATAAAGTGTGAAAACCAGAAATGCAGGACAGGCCAAGGAGAAACGGGAGCCTTGCTACGCTGATGGGCGGGATGTAAATTCCCAACAGCCACTCTGGAGAAGTGTACGGTGTGTCCTGAAACATCTAAAAAACTCAGTTTAGAAAGCATAGGGCACTTCCACTCATGGGCGTATAAATTGGGAAGACTAAAAATCAGCAAGACACAGGCACCCCAAAGTTTAGGGCTGCTCTGTTGACAAGAACCTCCACTTCGTTACACCTTAAATATCCCAGGAAAGAGAAAAATGGATAAAGAAGTTGTGGTCCTTATGTACAATGGAATATCACTCAGCCATGAAATCAACGTCATAAGGCTAGTAGCAGCATGATGAGTGGATTTAGCTACGACGATTCTAAGTGAAATAAGTCACACAGAAAAAGACACTGATCCTAAGATATCACTTATAGAGGGAATGTAAAAACCGCTACACTTGAACTGAATTACAAAACAGAACAGAGTCACACGTTTAGAAAACACACTATGGCTGCTTAATGGGAAAGGTGAGATGGAGTGATGCATAAAACAAGGGTTTCAAATTAGCTCAGATACCGTTCCATAAACCCAATATGTAATAGACAAGACCTACTCCTTGCTCAGTGAACTGGACTCAAGACCCCCTATTCACCGCCCAAGAATATATCTGACTAGTAAGAATCTTAAAACCTATGTATTGATATCTCTCTGTAAGTGAGTCTAGTGGGTGTAAAGCAGCATAAACACAGCAGTGAAAAGCAGCTAAACCCCATTATAAAAATCAATTACTTTTAAAAACCCGTGAAACGAAGACAGTGAAAGAGAGAGAAATTCTTACCAAATTCGTTCAGGGGCTGTGATGCCACCTGTATTGACCATATCTAGACCCACAGCTGATTGAGACATAAGGGTGGACACTCAGGGGCTGAGAGGTTTGGTGAGGTTGGGGGAGCAAACGCAGACCCTTTAAAGGAATACTGCGTGGTACCCATCCCATGGGTCCCAAATCTCCAGGTTCAAGGGCATCTTCCTACATCGAAAACATGCATCAGAAACCCAGAAGATGGTACACCGTGTGATCGGGAAAGGTTTCTAAAACGCTCCTCATTTCTCATCTCCTTGGGCTCGGGTTCGCCATTCCAGCCGCTTTACTAGCAATCTCCCTCCTTGGAGAATCAACACCTTTAACCTCTTGTTCCGTACACGTTGCAATTTGTCCTGAGGATGAACGGGAAGAGGGGGAACCAATGAGAGACTGGCTCTAGGTGTTGGGACAGGCACAGGCCACTCTATTTTCCCATCAGGAAGAAGAATTAACCAGAGGCTCAGCCTGCGCCCGGAACCAGAATAGGGCCTGAAGCAATCCTGCGCTTTTGCGGCCAGCCTTCAAGAAAGCGAGTTGAAAAATGGAGCTCAGGGGCACTGCAATTCACAAACCTGCAGAGTTATAAATGATAACTCTCGTCCACAAATATATCGAGGGAAGGCAACGAAGAGGATTTGAAAGCAAGGCAGAATTGCAGGAAACAGATTTCAGGAGGTAGATTCGAATCGCCTTTAAAGCACAGGAAAAGCGGCGAAACCTCGACAATGATGCCCTTGGCCAAAAAGGGCGTATGCGTTTTTTCCTGAATATATTCAGGAAAAAACGCATACGCCCTTTTTGGCCAACCAAGCAACCTGGAAAGGCAAATCAGCGCTACAAAGAAGTCTCGCTTCCCATCGGTCAAAAGGGCCATGCTGAATAAAGTGTCAAAACCAGAAATGCAGGACAGGCCATGGAGAAATGGGAGCCTTGCTACGCTGATGGGCGGGATGTAAATTGCCAACAGCCACTCTGGAGAAGTGTACGGTGTGTCCTGAAACATCTAAAAAACTCAGCTTACAGAGCATAGGGCACTTCCACTCATGGGCGTATAAATTGGGAAAACTAAAAATCAGCAAGACACAGGCATCCCAAAGTTTAGGGCTGCTCTGTTGACAAGAACCTCCACTTCGTTACACCTTAAATATCCCAGGAAAGAGGAAAATGGATAAAGAAGTTGTGGTCCTTATGTACAAAGGAATATCACTCAGCCATGAAATCAACGTCATAAGGCTAGTAGCAGCATGATGAGTGGATTTAGGTACGACGATTCTAAGTGAAATAAGTCACACAGAAAAAGACACTGATCCTAAGATATCACTTATAGAGGCAATGTAAAAACCGCTACACTTGAACTGAATTACAAAACAGAACAGAGTCACACGTTTAGAAAACACACTATGGCTGCTTAACGGGAAAGGAGAGGTGGGGTGATGCATAAAACAAGGGTTTGAAATTAGCTCAGATACCATTCCATAAACCCAATATGTAATAGACAAGACCTACTCCTTGCTCAGTGAACTGGACACAACACCCCCTATTCACCGCCCTAGAATATATCTGACTAGTAAGAATCTTAAAACCTATGTATTGATATCTCTCTGTAAGTGAGTCAAGTGGGTGTAAAGCGGCAGAAACACAGCAGTGAAAAGCAGCTAAACCCCATTATAAAAATCAAATACTTTAAAATACCCGTGAACAGAGACCGTGAAAGAGAGAGAAATTCTTACAAAATTCGTTCAGGGGCTGTGATGCCACCTGGATTGACCATATCTAGACCCACAGCTGATTGAGACATAAGGGTGGACACTCAGGGGCTGAGAGGTTTGGTGAGGTTGGGGGAGCAAACGCAGACCCTTTAAAGGAATACTGCGTGGTACCCATCCCATGGGTCCCAAATCTCCAGGTTCAAGGGCATCTTCCTACATCGAAAACATGCATGAGAAACCCAGAAGATGGTACACCGTGTGATCGGGAAAGGTTTCTAAAACGCTCCTCATTTCTCATCTCCTTGGGCTCGGGTTCGCCATTCCAGCCGCTTTACTAGCAATCTCCCTCCTTGGAGAATCAACACCTTTAACCTCTTGTTCCGTACACGTTGCAATTTGTCCTGAGGATGAACGGGAAGAGGGGGAACCAATGAGAGACTGGCTCTAGGTGTTGGGACAGGCACAGGCCACTCTATTTTCCCATCAGGAAGAAGAATTAACCACAGGCTCAGCCTGCGCCCGGAACCAGAATAGGGCCTGAAGCAATCCTGCGCTTTTGCGGCCAGCCTTCAAGAAAGCGAGTTGAAAAATGGAGCTCAGGGGCACTGCAATTCACAAACCTGCAGAGTTATAAATGATAACTCTTGTCCACAAATATATCGAGGGAAGGCAACGAAGAGGATTTGAAAGCAAGGCACAATTGCAGGAAACAGATTTCAGGAGGTAGATTCGAATCGCCTTCAAAGCACAGGAAAAGCGGTGAAACCTCGACAATGATGCCCTTGGCCAAAAAGGGCGTATGCGTTTTTTCCTGAATATATTCCGGAAAAAACGCATACGCCCTTTTTGGCCAACCAAGCAACCTGGAAAGGCAAATCACCGCTACAAAGAAGTCTCGCTTCCCATCGGTCAAAAGGGCCATGCTGAATAAAGTGTCAAAACCAGAAATGCAGGACAGGCCATGGAGAAACGGGAGCCTTGCTACGCTGATGGGCGGGATGTAAATTGCCAACAGCCACTCTGGAGAAGTGTACGGTGTGTCCTGAAACATCTAAAAAACTCAGCTTACAGAGCATAGGGCACTTCCACTCATGGGCGTATAAATTGGGAAAACTAAAATTCAGCAAGACACAGGCACCCCAAAGTTTAGGGCTGCTCTGTTGACAAGAACCTCCACTTCGTTACACCTTAAATATCCCAGGAAAGAGGAAAATGGATAAAGAAGTTGTGGTCCTTATGTACAAAGGAATATCACTCAGCCATGAAATCAACGTCATAAGGCTAGTAGCAGCATGATGAGTGGATTTAGGTACGACGATTCTAAGTGAAATAAGTCACACAGAAAAAGACACTGATCCTAAGATATCACTTATAGAGGCAATGTAAAAACCGCTACACTTGAACTGAATTACAAAACAGAACAGAGTCACACGTTTAGAAAACACACTATGGCTGCTTAACGGGAAAGGAGAGGTGGGGTGATGCATAAAACAAGGGTTTGAAATTAGCTCAGATACCATTCCATAAACCCAATATGTAATAGACAAGACCTACTCCTTGCTCAGTGAACTGGACACAACACCCCCTATTCACCGCCCTAGAATATATCTGACTAGTAAGAATCTTAAAACCTATGTATTGATATCTCTCTGTAAGTGAGTCAAGTGGGTGTAAAGCGGCAGAAACACAGCAGTGAAAAGCAGCTAAACCCCATTATAAAAATCAAATACTTTAAAATACCCGTGAACAGAGACCGTGAAAGAGAGAGAAATTCTTACAAAATTCGTTCAGGGGCTGTGATGCCACCTGGATTGACCATATCTAGACCCACAGCTGATTGAGACATAAGGGTGGACACTCAGGGGCTGAGAGGTTTGGTGAGGTTGGGGGAGCAAACGCAGACCCTTTAAAGGAATACTGCGTGGTACCCATCCCATGGGTCCCAAATCTCCAGGTTCAAGGGCATCTTCCTACATCGAAAACATGCATGAGAAACCCAGAAGATGGTACACCGTGTGATCGGGAAAGGTTTCTAAAACGCTCCTCATTTCTCATCTCCTTGGGCTCGGGTTCGCCATTCCAGCCGCTTTACTAGCAATCTCCCTCCTTGGAGAATCAACACCTTTAACCTCTTGTTCCGTACACGTTGCAATTTGTCCTGAGGATGAACGGGAAGAGGGGGAACCAATGAGAGACTGGCTCTAGGTGTTGGGACAGGCACAGGCCACTCTATTTTCCCATCAGGAAGAAGAATTAACCACAGGCTCAGCCTGCGCCCGGAACCAGAATAGGGCCTGAAGCAATCCTGCGCTTTTGCGGCCAGCCTTCAAGAAAGCGAGTTGAAAAATGGAGCTCAGGGGCACTGCAATTCACAAACCTGCAGAGTTATAAATGATAACTCTTGTCCACAAATATATCGAGGGAAGGCAACGAAGAGGATTTGAAAGCAAGGCACAATTGCAGGAAACAGATTTCAGGAGGTAGATTCGAATCGCCTTCAAAGCACAGGAAAAGCGGTGAAACCTCGACAATGATGCCCTTGGCCAAAAAGGGCGTATGCGTTTTTTCCTGAATATATTCCGGAAAAAACGCATACGCCCTTTTTGGCCAACCAAGCAACCTGGAAAGGCAAATCACCGCTACAAAGAAGTCTCGCTTCCCATCGGTCAAAAGGGCCATGCTGAATAAAGTGTCAAAACCAGAAATGCAGGACAGGCCATGGAGAAACGGGAGCCTTGCTACGCTGATGGGCGGGATGTAAATTGCCAACAGCCACTCTGGAGAAGTGTACGGTGTGTCCTGAAACATCTAAAAAACTCAGCTTACAGAGCATAGGGCACTTCCACTCATGGGCGTATAAATTGGGAAAACTAAAATTCAGCAAGACACAGGCACCCCAAAGTTTAGGGCTGCTCTGTTGACAAGAACCTCCACTTCGTTACACCTTAAATATCCCAGGAAAGAGGAAAATGGATAAAGAAGTTGTGGTCCTTATGTACAAAGGAATATCACTCAGCCATGAAATCAACCTCATAAGGCTAGTAGCAGCATGATGAGTGGATTTAGGTACGACGATTCTAAGTGAAATAAGTCACACAGAAAAAGACACTTATCAGAAGATATCACTTATAGAGGGAATGTAAAAACCGCTACACTTGAACTGAATTACAAAACAGAACACAGTCACACGTTTAGAAAACACACTATGGCTGCTTAACGGGAAAGGAGAGGTGGGGTGATGCATAAAAAAAGGGTTTGAAATTAGCTCAGATACCATTCCATAAACCCAATATGTAATAGACAAGACCTACTCCTTGCTCAGTGAACTGGACTCAACACCCCCATTCACCGCCCAAGAATATATCTGAGTAGTAAGAATGTTAAAACCTATGTATTGATATCTCTCTGTAAGTGAGACTTGTGGATGTAAAGCGGCATAAACACAGCAGTGAAAAGCATCTAAACCCCATTACAAAAATCAATTACTGGGCTTCCCTGGTTGCGCAGTGTCTGAGAATCTGCCTGCTAATGCAGGAAACACGGGTTCGAGCCCTGGTCTGGGAAGATCCCACATGCCGTGGAGCAACTAGGCCCGTGAGCCAGAACTACTGAGCCTGCGCGTCTGGAGCCTGTGCTCCGCAACAAGAGAGGCCACAATAGTGAGAGGCCCGCGCACCGCGATGAAGAGTGGCCCCCACTTGCCACAACTGGAGAAAGCCCAAGCACAGAAACGAAGACCCAACATAGCAATCAATCAATCAATCAATCACTAAAGAAATCTTAAAAAAAAAATTTGCTTATATTTAAAAAAAAAACCATTACTTTAAAAAACCCGTGAAACAAAGACAGTGAAAGAGAGAGAAATTCTTACCAAATTCGTTCAGGGGCTGTGATGCCACCTGGATTGACCATACCTAGACCCACAGCTGATTGAGACATAAGGGTGGACACTCAGGGGCTGAGAGGTTTGGTGAGGTTGGGGGAGCAAACGCAGACCCTTTAAAGGAATACTGCGTGGTACCCATCCCATGGGTCCCAAATCTCCAGGTTCAAGGGCATCTTCCTACATCGAAAACATGCATGAGAAACCCAGAAGATGGTACACCGTGTGATCGGGAAAGGTTTCTAAAACGCTCCTCATTTCTCATCTCCTTGGGCTCGGGTTCGCCATTCCAGCCGCTTTACTAGCAATCTCCCTCCTTGGAGAATCAACACCTTTAACCTCTTGTTCCGTACACGTTGCAATTTGTCCTGAGGATGAACGGGAAGAGGGGGAACCAATGAGAGACTGGCTCTAGGTGTTGGGACAGGCACAGGCCACTCTATTTTCCCATCAGGAAGAAGAATTAACCACAGGCTCAGCCTGCGCCCGGAACCAGAATAGGGCCTGAAGCAATCCTGCGCTTTTGCGGCCAGCCTTCAAGAAAGCGAGTTGAAAAATGGAGCTCAGGGGCACTGCAATTCACAAACCTGCAGAGTTATAAATGATAACTCTTGTCCACAAATATATCGAGGGAAGGCAACGAAGAGGATTTGAAAGCAAGGCACAATTGCAGGAAACAGATTTCAGGAGGTAGATTCGAATCGCCTTCAAAGCACAGGAAAAGCGGTGAAACCTCGACAATGATGCCCTTGGCCAAAAAGGGCGTATGCGTTTTTTCCTGAATATATTCCGGAAAAAACGCATACGCCCTTTTTGGCCAACCAAGCAACCTGGAAAGGCAAATCACCGCTACAAAGAAGTCTCGCTTCCCATCGGTCAAAAGGGCCATGCTGAATAAAGTGTCAAAACCAGAAATGCAGGACAGGCCATGGAGAAACGGGAGCCTTGCTACGCTGATGGGCGGGATGTAAATTGCCAACAGCCACTCTGGAGAAGTGTACGGTGTGTCCTGAAACATCTAAAAAACTCAGCTTACAGAGCATAGGGCACTTCCACTCATGGGCGTATAAATTGGGAAAACTAAAATTCAGCAAGACACAGGCACCCCAAAGTTTAGGGCTGCTCTGTTGACAAGAACCTCCACTTCGTTACACCTTAAATATCCCAGGAAAGAGGAAAATGGATAAAGAAGTTGTGGTCCTTATGTACAAAGGAATATCACTCAGCCATGAAATCAACGTCATAAGGCTAGTAGCAGCATGATGAGTGGATTTAGGTACGACGATTCTAAGTGAAATAAGTCACACAGAAAAAGACACTTATCAGAAGATATCACTTATAGAGGGAATGTAAAAACCGCTACACTTGAACTGAATTACAAAACAGAACACAGTCACACGTTTAGAAAACACACTATGGCTGCTTAACGGGAAAGGAGAGGTGGGGTGATGCATAAAAAAAGGGTTTGAAATTAGCTCAGATACCATTCCATAAACCCAATATGTAATAGACAAGACCTACTCCTTGCTCAGTGAACTGGACTCAACACCCCCATTCACCGCCCAAGAATATATCTGAGTAGTAAGAATGTTAAAACCTATGTATTGATATCTCTCTGTAAGTGAGACTTGTGGATGTAAAGCGGCATAAACACAGCAGTGAAAAGCATCTAAACCCCATTACAAAAATCAATTACTGGGCTTCCCTGGTTGCGCAGTGTCTGAGAATCTGCCTGCTAATGCAGGAAACACGGGTTCGAGCCCTGGTCTGGGAAGATCCCACATGCCGTGGAGCAACTAGGCCCGTGAGCCAGAACTACTGAGCCTGCGCGTCTGGAGCCTGTGCTCCGCAACAAGAGAGGCCACAATAGTGAGAGGCCCGCGCACCGCGATGAAGAGTGGCCCCCACTTGCCACAACTGGAGAAAGCCCAAGCACAGAAACGAAGACCCAACATAGCAATCAATCAATCAATCAATCACTAAAGAAATCTTAAAAAAAAAATTTGCTTATATTTAAAAAAAAAACCATTACTTTAAAAAACCCGTGAAACAAAGACAGTGAAAGAGAGAGAAATTCTTACCAAATTCGTTCAGGGGCTGTGATGCCACCTGGATTGACCATACCTAGACCCACAGCTGATTGAGACATAAGGGTGGACACTCAGGGGCTGAGAGGTTTGGTGAGGTTGGGGGAGCAAACGCAGACCCTTTAAAGGAATACTGCGTGGTACCCATCCCATGGGTCCCAAATCTCCAGGTTCAAGGGCATCTTCCTACATCGAAAACATGCATGAGAAACCCAGAAGATGGTACACCGTGTGATCGGGAAAGGTTTCTAAAACGCTCCTCATTTCTCATCTCCTTGGGCTCGGGTTCGCCATTCCAGCCGCTTTACTAGCAATCTCCCTCCTTGGAGAATCAACACCTTTAACCTCTTGTTCCGTACACGTTGCAATTTGTCCTGAGGATGAACGGGAAGAGGGGGAACCAATGAGAGACTGGCTCTAGGTGTTGGGACAGGCACAGGCCACTCTATTTTCCCATCAGGAAGAAGAATTAACCACAGGCTCAGCCTGCGCCCGGAACCAGAATAGGGCCTGAAGCAATCCTGCGCTTTTGCGGCCAGCCTTCAAGAAAGCGAGTTGAAAAATGGAGCTCAGGGGCACTGCAATTCACAAACCTGCAGAGTTATAAATGATAACTCTTGTCCACAAATATATCGAGGGAAGGCAACGAAGAGGATTTGAAAGCAAGGCACAATTGCAGGAAACAGATTTCAGGAGGTAGATTCGAATCGCCTTCAAAGCACAGGAAAAGCGGTGAAACCTCGACAATGATGCCCTTGGCCAAAAAGGGCGTATGCGTTTTTTCCTGAATATATTCCGGAAAAAACGCATACGCCCTTTTTGGCCAACCAAGCAACCTGGAAAGGCAAATCACCGCTACAAAGAAGTCTCGCTTCCCATCGGTCAAAAGGGCCATGCTGAATAAAGTGTCAAAACCAGAAATGCAGGACAGGCCATGGAGAAACGGGAGCCTTGCTACGCTGATGGGCGGGATGTAAATTGCCAACAGCCACTCTGGAGAAGTGTACGGTGTGTCCTGAAACATCTAAAAAACTCAGCTTACAGAGCATAGGGCACTTCCACTCATGGGCGTATAAATTGGGAAAACTAAAATTCAGCAAGACACAGGCACCCCAAAGTTTAGGGCTGCTCTGTTGACAAGAACCTCCACTTCGTTACACCTTAAATATCCCAGGAAAGAGGAAAATGGATAAAGAAGTTGTGGTCCTTATGTACAAAGGAATATCACTCAGCCATGAAATCAACGTCATAAGGCTAGTAGCAGCATGATGAGTGGATTTAGGTACGACGATTCTAAGTGAAATAAGTCACACAGAAAAAGACACTTATCAGAAGATATCACTTATAGAGGGAATGTAAAAACCGCTACACTTGAACTGAATTACAAAACAGAACACAGTCACACGTTTAGAAAACACACTATGGCTGCTTAACGGGAAAGGAGAGGTGGGGTGATGCATAAAAAAAGGGTTTGAAATTAGCTCAGATACCATTCCATAAACCCAATATGTAATAGACAAGACCTACTCCTTGCTCAGTGAACTGGACTCAACACCCCCATTCACCGCCCAAGAATATATCTGAGTAGTAAGAATGTTAAAACCTATGTATTGATATCTCTCTGTAAGTGAGACTTGTGGATGTAAAGCGGCATAAACACAGCAGTGAAAAGCATCTAAACCCCATTACAAAAATCAATTACTGGGCTTCCCTGGTTGCGCAGTGTCTGAGAATCTGCCTGCTAATGCAGGAAACACGGGTTCGAGCCCTGGTCTGGGAAGATCCCACATGCCGTGGAGCAACTAGGCCCGTGAGCCAGAACTACTGAGCCTGCGCGTCTGGAGCCTGTGCTCCGCAACAAGAGAGGCCACAATAGTGAGAGGCCCGCGCACCGCGATGAAGAGTGGCCCCCACTTGCCACAACTGGAGAAAGCCCAAGCACAGAAACGAAGACCCAACATAGCAATCAATCAATCAATCAATCACTAAAGAAATCTTAAAAAAAAAATTTGCTTATATTTAAAAAAAAAACCATTACTTTAAAAAACCCGTGAAACAAAGACAGTGAAAGAGAGAGAAATTCTTACCAAATTCGTTCAGGGGCTGTGATGCCACCTGGATTGACCATACCTAGACCCACAGCTGATTGAGACATAAGGGTGGACACTCAGGGGCTGAGAGGTTTGGTGAGGTTGGGGGAGCAAACGCAGACCCTTTAAAGGAATACTGCGTGGTACCCATCCCATGGGTCCCAAATCTCCAGGTTCAAGGGCATCTTCCTACATCGAAAACATGCATGAGAAACCCAGAAGATGGTACACCGTGTGATCGGGAAAGGTTTCTAAAACGCTCCTCATTTCTCATCTCCTTGGGCTCGGGTTCGCCATTCCAGCCGCTTTACTAGCAATCTCCCTCCTTGGAGAATCAACACCTTTAACCTCTTGTTCCGTACAGGTTGCAATTTGTCCTGAGGATGAACGGGAAGAGGGGGAACCAATGAGAGACTGGCTCTAGGTGTTGGGACAGGCACAGGCCACTCTATTTTCCCATCAGGAAGAAGAATTAACCACAGGCTCAGCCTGCGCCCGGAACCAGAATAGGGCCTGAAGCAATCCTGCGCTTTTGCGGCCAGCCTTCAAGAAAGCGAGTTGAAAAATGGAGCTCAGGGGCACTGCAATTCACAAACCTGCAGAGTTATAAATGATAACTCTTGTCCACAAATATATCGAGGGAAGGCAACGAAGAGGATTTGAAAGCAAGGCACAATTGCAGGAAACAGATTTCAGGAGGTAGATTCGAATCGCCTTCAAAGCACAGGAAAAGCGGTGAAACCTCGACAATGATGCCCTTGGCCAAAAAGGGCGTATGCGTTTTTTCCTGAATATATTCCGGAAAAAACGCATACGCCCTTTTTGGCCAACCAAGCAACCTGGAAAGGCAAATCAGCGCTACAAAGAAGTCTCGCTTCCCATCGGTCAAAAGGGCCATGCTGAATAAAGTGTCAAAACCAGAAATGCAGGACAGGCCATGGAGAAACGGGAGCCTTGCTACGCTGATGGGCGGGATGTAAATTGCCAACAGCCACTCTGGAGAAGTGTACGGTGTGTCCTGAAACATCTAAAAAACTCAGCTTACAGAGCATAGGGCACTTCCACTCATGGGCGTATAAATTGGGAAAACTAAAATTCAGCAAGACACAGGCACCCCAAAGTTTAGGGCTGCTCTGTTGACAAGAACCTCCACTTCGTTACACCTTAAATATCCCAGGAAAGAGGAAAATGGATAAAGAAGTTGTGGTCCTTATGTACAAAGGAATATCACTCAGCCATGAAATCAACCTCATAAGGCTAGTAGCAGCATGATGAGTGGATTTAGGTACGACGATTCTAAGTGAAATAAGTCACACAGAAAAAGACACTTATCAGAAGATATCACTTATAGAGGGAATGTAAAAACCGCTACACTTGAACTGAATTACAAAACAGAACACAGTCACACGTTTAGAAAACACACTATGGCTGCTTAACGGGAAAGGAGAGGTGGGGTGATGCATAAAAAAAGGGTTTGAAATTAGCTCAGATACCATTCCATAAACCCAATATGTAATAGACAAGACCTACTCCTTGCTCAGTGAACTGGACTCAACACCCCCATTCACCGCCCAAGAATATATCTGAGTAGTAAGAATGTTAAAACCTATGTATTGATATCTCTCTGTAAGTGAGACTTGTGGATGTAAAGCGGCATAAACACAGCAGTGAAAAGCATCTAAACCCCATTACAAAAATCAATTACTGGGCTTCCCTGGTTGCGCAGTGTCTGAGAATCTGCCTGCTAATGCAGGAAACACGGGTTCGAGCCCTGGTCTGGGAAGATCCCACATGCCGTGGAGCAACTAGGCCCGTGAGCCAGAACTACTGAGCCTGCGCGTCTGGAGCCTGTGCTCCGCAACAAGAGAGGCCACAATAGTGAGAGGCCCGCGCACCGCGATGAAGAGTGGCCCCCACTTGCCACAACTGGAGAAAGCCCAAGCACAGAAACGAAGACCCAACATAGCAATCAATCAATCAATCAATCACTAAAGAAATCTTAAAAAAAAAAATTTGCTTATATTTAAAAAAAAAACCATTACTTTAAAAAACCCGTGAAACAAAGACAGTGAAAGAGAGAGAAATTCTTACCAAATTCGTTCAGGGGCTGTGATGCCACCTGGATTGACCATACCTAGACCCACAGGTGATTGAGACATAAGGGTGGACACTCAGGGGCTGAGAGGTTTGGTGAGGTTGGGGGAGCAAACGCAGACCCTTTAAAGGAATACTGCGTGGTACCCATCCCATGGGTCCCAAATCTCCAGGTTCAAGGGCATCTTCCTACATTGAAAACATGCATAAGAAACCCAGAAGATGGTACACCGTGTGATCGGGAAAGGTTTCTAAAACGCTCCTCATTTCTCATCTCCTTGGGCTCGGGTTCGCCATTCCAGCCGCTTTACTAGCAATCTCCCTCCTTGGAGAATCTGCACCTTTAACCTCCTGTTCCGTACAGGTTGCAATTTGTCCTGAGGATGAACGGGAAGAGGGGGAACCAATGAGAGACTAGCTCTAGGTGTTGGGACAGGCACAGCTCACTCTATTTTCCCATCAGGAAGAAGAATTAACCACAGGCTCAGCCTGCGCCCGGAACCAGAATAGGGCCTGAAGCAATCCTGCGCTTTTGCGGCCAGCCTTCAAGAAAGCGAGTTGAAAAATGGAGCTCAGGGGCACTGCAATTCACAAACCTGCAGAGTTATAAATGATAACTCTCGTCCACAAATATATCGAGGGGAGGCAACGAAGAGGATTTGAAAGCAAGGCAGAATTGCAGGAAACAGATTTCAGGAGGTAGATTCGAATCGCCTTTAAACCACAGGAAAAGCGGCGAAACCTCGACAATGATGCCCTTGGCCAAAAAGGGCGTATGCGTTTTTTCCTGAATATATTCAGGAAAAAACGCATACGCCCTTTTTGGCCAACCAAGCAACCTGGAAAGGCAAATCAGCGCTACAAAGAAGTCTCGCTTCCCATCGGTCAAAAGGGCCATGCTGAATAAAGTGTCAAAACCAGAAATGCAGGACAGGCCATGGAGAAACGGGAGCCTTGCTACGCTGATGGGCGGGATGTAAATTGCCAACAGCCACCCTGGAGAAGTGTACGGTGTGTCCTGAAACATCTAAAAACTCAGCTTACAGAGCATAGGGCACTTCCACTCATGGGCTTATAAATTGGGAAAACTAAAAATCAGCAAGACACAGGCACCCCAAAGTTTAAGGCTGCTCTGTTGACAAGAACCTCCACTTCGTTACACCTTAAATATCCCAGGAAAGAGGAAAATGGATAAAGAAGTTGTGGTCCTTATGTACAAAGGAATATCACTCAGCCATGAAATCAACGTCATAAGGCTAGTAGCAGCATGATGAGTGGATTTAGGTACGACGATTCTAAGTGAAATAAGTCACACAGAAAAAGACACTGATCCTAAGATATCACTTATAGAGGCAATGTAAAAACCGCTACACTTGAACTGAATTACAAAACAGAACAGAGTCACACGTTTAGAATACACACTATGGCTGCTTAACGGGAAAGGTGAGATGGGGTGATGCATAAAACAAGGGTTTCAAATTAGCTCAGATACCGTTCCATAAACCCAATATGTAATAGACAAGACCTACTCCTTGCTCAGTGAACTGGACTCAAGACCCCCCATTCACCGCCCAAGAATATATCTGAGTAGTAAGAATGTTAAAACCTATGTATTGATATCTCTCTGTAAGTGAGACTTGTGGATGTAAAGCGGCATAAACACAGCAGTGAAAAGCATCTAAACCCCATTACAAAAATCAATTACTGGGCTTCCCTGGTTGCGCAGTGTCTGAGAATCTGCCTGCTAATGCAGGAAACACGGGTTCGAGCCCTGGTCTGGGAAGATCCCACATGCCGTGGAGCAACTAGGCCCGTGAGCCAGAACTACTGAGCCTGCGCGTCTGGAGCCTGTGCTCCGCAACAAGAGAGGCCACAATAGTGAGAGGCCCGCGCACCGCGATGAAGAGTGGCCCCCACTTGCCACAACTGGAGAAAGCCCAAGCACAGAAACGAAGACCCAACATAGCAATCAATCAATCAATCAATCACTAAAGAAATCTTAAAAAAAAAATTTGCTTATATTTAAAAAAAAAACCATTACTTTAAAAAACCCGTGAAACAAAGACAGTGAAAGAGAGAGAAATTCTTACCAAATTCGTTCAGGGGCTGTGATGCCACCTGGATTGACCATACCTAGACCCACAGGTGATTGAGACATAAGGGTGGACACTCAGGGGCTGAGAGGTTTGGTGAGGTTGGGGGAGCAAACGCAGACCCTTTAAAGGAATACTGCGTGGTACCCATCCCATGGGTCCCAAATCTCCAGGTTCAAGGGCATCTTCCTACATCGAAAACATGCATGAGAAACCCAGAAGATGGTACACCGTGTGATCGGGAAAGGTTTCTAAAACGCTCCTCATTTCTCATCTCCTTGGGCTCGGGTTCGCCATTCCAGCCGCTTTACTAGCAATCTCCCTCCTTGGAGAATCAACACCTTTAACCTCTTGTTCCGTACAGGTTGCAATTTGTCCTGAGGATGAACGGGAAGAGGGGGAACCAATGAGAGACTGGCTCTAGGTGTTGGGACAGGCACAGGCCACTCTATTTTCCCATCAGGAAGAAGAATTAACCACAGGCTCAGCCTGCGCCCGGAACCAGAATAGGGCCTGAAGCAATCCTGCGCTTTTGCGGCCAGCCTTCAAGAAAGCGAGTTGAAAAATGGAGCTCAGGGGCACTGCAATTCACAAACCTGCAGAGTTATAAATGATAACTCTTGTCCACAAATATATCGAGGGAAGGCAACGAAGAGGATTTGAAAGCAAGGCACAATTGCAGGAAACAGATTTCAGGAGGTAGATTCGAATCGCCTTCAAAGCACAGGAAAAGCGGTGAAACCTCGACAATGATGCCCTTGGCCAAAAAGGGCGTATGCGTTTTTTCCTGAATATATTCCGGAAAAAACGCATACGCCCTTTTTGGCCAACCAAGCAACCTGGAAAGGCAAATCAGCGCTACAAAGAAGTCTCGCTTCCCATCGGTCAAAAGGGCCATGCTGAATAAAGTGTCAAAACCAGAAATGCAGGACAGGCCATGGAGAAACGGGAGCCTTGCTACGCTGATGGGCGGGATGTAAATTGCCAACAGCCACTCTGGAGAAGTGTACGGTGTGTCCTGAAACATCTAAAAAACTCAGCTTACAGAGCATAGGGCACTTCCACTCATGGGCGTATAAATTGGGAAAACTAAAATTCAGCAAGACACAGGCACCCCAAAGTTTAGGGCTGCTCTGTTGACAAGAACCTCCACTTCGTTACACCTTAAATATCCCAGGAAAGAGGAAAATGGATAAAGAAGTTGTGGTCCTTATGTACAAAGGAATATCACTCAGCCATGAAATCAACCTCATAAGGCTAGTAGCAGCATGATGAGTGGATTTAGGTACGACGATTCTAAGTGAAATAAGTCACACAGAAAAAGACACTTATCAGAAGATATCACTTATAGAGGGAATGTAAAAACCGCTACACTTGAACTGAATTACAAAACAGAACACAGTCACACGTTTAGAAAACACACTATGGCTGCTTAACGGGAAAGGAGAGGTGGGGTGATGCATAAAAAAAGGGTTTGAAATTAGCTCAGATACCATTCCATAAACCCAATATGTAATAGACAAGACCTACTCCTTGCTCAGTGAACTGGACTCAACACCCCCATTCACCGCCCAAGAATATATCTGAGTAGTAAGAATGTTAAAACCTATGTATTGATATCTCTCTGTAAGTGAGACTTGTGGATGTAAAGCGGCATAAACACAGCAGTGAAAAGCATCTAAACCCCATTACAAAAATCAATTACTGGGCTTCCCTGGTTGCGCAGTGTCTGAGAATCTGCCTGCTAATGCAGGAAACACGGGTTCGAGCCCTGGTCTGGGAAGATCCCACATGCCGTGGAGCAACTAGGCCCGTGAGCCAGAACTACTGAGCCTGCGCGTCTGGAGCCTGTGCTCCGCAACAAGAGAGGCCACAATAGTGAGAGGCCCGCGCACCGCGATGAAGAGTGGCCCCCACTTGCCACAACTGGAGAAAGCCCAAGCACAGAAACGAAGACCCAACATAGCAATCAATCAATCAATCAATCACTAAAGAAATCTTAAAAAAAAAATTTGCTTATATTTAAAAAAAAAACCATTACTTTAAAAAACCCGTGAAACAAAGACAGTGAAAGAGAGAGAAATTCTTACCAAATTCGTTCAGGGGCTGTGATGCCACCTGGATTGACCATACCTAGACCCACAGCTGATTGAGACATAAGGGTGGACACTCAGGGGCTGAGAGGTTTGGTGAGGTTGGGGGAGCAAACGCAGACCCTTTAAAGGAATACTGCGTGGTACCCATCCCATGGGTCCCAAATCTCCAGGTTCAAGGGCATCTTCCTACATCGAAAACATGCATGAGAAACCCAGAAGATGGTACACCGTGTGATCGGGAAAGGTTTCTAAAACGCTCCTCATTTCTCATCTCCTTGGGCTCGGGTTCGCCATTCCAGCCGCTTTACTAGCAATCTCCCTCCTTGGAGAATCAACACCTTTAACCTCTTGTTCCGTACAGGTTGCAATTTGTCCTGAGGATGAACGGGAAGAGGGGGAACCAATGAGAGACTGGCTCTAGGTGTTGGGACAGGCACAGGCCACTCTATTTTCCCATCAGGAAGAAGAATTAACCACAGGCTCAGCCTGCGCCCGGAACCAGAATAGGGCCTGAAGCAATCCTGCGCTTTTGCGGCCAGCCTTCAAGAAAGCGAGTTGAAAAATGGAGCTCAGGGGCACTGCAATTCACAAACCTGCAGAGTTATAAATGATAACTCTTGTCCACAAATATATCGAGGGAAGGCAACGAAGAGGATTTGAAAGCAAGGCACAATTGCAGGAAACAGATTTCAGGAGGTAGATTCGAATCGCCTTCAAAGCACAGGAAAAGCGGTGAAACCTCGACAATGATGCCCTTGGCCAAAAAGGGCGTATGCGTTTTTTCCTGAATATATTCCGGAAAAAACGCATACGCCCTTTTTGGCCAACCAAGCAACCTGGAAAGGCAAATCAGCGCTACAAAGAAGTCTCGCTTCCCATCGGTCAAAAGGGCCATGCTGAATAAAGTGTCAAAACCAGAAATGCAGGACAGGCCATGGAGAAATGGGAGCCTTGCTACGCTGATGGGCGGGATGTAAATTGCCAACAGCCACTCTGGAGAAGTGTACGGTGTGTCCTGAAACATCTAAAAAACTCAGCTTACAGAGCATAGGGCACTTCCACTCATGGGCGTATAAATTGGGAAAACTAAAAATCAGCAAGACACAGGCATCCCAAAGTTTAGGGCTGCTCTGTTGACAAGAACCTCCACTTCGTTACACCTTAAATATCCCAGGAAAGAGGAAAATGGATAAAGAAGTTGTGGTCCTTATGTACAAAGGAATATCACTCAGCCATGAAATCAACGTCATAAGGCTAGTAGCAGCATGATGAGTGGATTTAGGTACGACGATTCTAAGTGAAATAAGTCACACAGAAAAAGACACTGATCCTAAGATATCACTTATAGAGGCAATGTAAAAACCGCTACACTTGAACTGAATTACAAAACAGAACAGAGTCACACGTTTAGAAAACACACTATGGCTGCTTAACGGGAAAGGAGAGGTGGGGTGATGCATAAAACAAGGGTTTGAAATTAGCTCAGATACCATTCCATAAACCCAATATGTAATAGACAAGACCTACTCCTTGCTCAGTGAACTGGACACAACACCCCCTATTCACCGCCCTAGAATATATCTGACTAGTAAGAATCTTAAAACCTATGTATTGATATCTCTCTGTAAGTGAGTCAAGTGGGTGTAAAGCGGCAGAAACACAGCAGTGAAAAGCAGCTAAACCCCATTATAAAAATCAAATACTTTAAAATACCCGTGAACAGAGACCGTGAAAGAGAGAGAAATTCTTACAAAATTCGTTCAGGGGCTGTGATGCCACCTGGATTGACCATATCTAGACCCACAGCTGATTGAGACATAAGGGTGGACACTCAGGGGCTGAGAGGTTTGGTGAGGTTGGGGGAGCAAACGCAGACCCTTTAAAGGAATACTGCGTGGTACCCATCCCATGGGTCCCAAATCTCCAGGTTCAAGGGCATCTTCCTACATCGAAAACATGCATGAGAAACCCAGAAGATGGTACACCGTGTGATCGGGAAAGGTTTCTAAAACGCTCCTCATTTCTCATCTCCTTGGGCTCGGGTTCGCCATTCCAGCCGCTTTACTAGCAATCTCCCTCCTTGGAGAATCAACACCTTTAACCTCTTGTTCCGTACAGGTTGCAATTTGTCCTGAGGATGAACGGGAAGAGGGGGAACCAATGAGAGACTGGCTCTAGGTGTTGGGACAGGCACAGGCCACTCTATTTTCCCATCAGGAAGAAGAATTAACCACAGGCTCAGCCTGCGCCCGGAACCAGAATAGGGCCTGAAGCAATCCTGCGCTTTTGCGGCCAGCCTTCAAGAAAGCGAGTTGAAAAATGGAGCTCAGGGGCACTGCAATTCACAAACCTGCAGAGTTATAAATGATAACTCTTGTCCACAAATATATCGAGGGAAGGCAACGAAGAGGATTTGAAAGCAAGGCACAATTGCAGGAAACAGATTTCAGGAGGTAGATTCGAATCGCCTTCAAAGCACAGGAAAAGCGGTGAAACCTCGACAATGATGCCCTTGGCCAAAAAGGGCGTATGCGTTTTTTCCTGAATATATTCCGGAAAAAACGCATACGCCCTTTTTGGCCAACCAAGCAACCTGGAAAGGCAAATCACCGCTACAAAGAAGTCTCGCTTCCCATCGGTCAAAAGGGCCATGCTGAATAAAGTGTCAAAACCAGAAATGCAGGACAGGCCATGGAGAAACGGGAGCCTTGCTACGCTGATGGGCGGGATGTAAATTGCCAACAGCCACTCTGGAGAAGTGTACGGTGTGTCCTGAAACATCTAAAAAACTCAGCTTACAGAGCATAGGGCACTTCCACTCATGGGCGTATAAATTGGGAAAACTAAAATTCAGCAAGACACAGGCACCCCAAAGTTTAGGGCTGCTCTGTTGACAAGAACCTCCACTTCGTTACACCTTAAATATCCCAGGAAAGAGGAAAATGGATAAAGAAGTTGTGGTCCTTATGTACAAAGGAATATCACTCAGCCATGAAATCAACCTCATAAGGCTAGTAGCAGCATGATGAGTGGATTTAGGTACGACGATTCTAAGTGAAATAAGTCACACAGAAAAAGACACTTATCAGAAGATATCACTTATAGAGGGAATGTAAAAACCGCTACACTTGAACTGAATTACAAAACAGAACACAGTCACACGTTTAGAAAACACACTATGGCTGCTTAACGGGAAAGGAGAGGTGGGGTGATGCATAAAAAAAGGGTTTGAAATTAGCTCAGATACCATTCCATAAACCCAATATGTAATAGACAAGACCTACTCCTTGCTCAGTGAACTGGACTCAACACCCCCATTCACCGCCCAAGAATATATCTGAGTAGTAAGAATGTTAAAACCTATGTATTGATATCTCTCTGTAAGTGAGACTTGTGGATGTAAAGCGGCATAAACACAGCAGTGAAAAGCATCTAAACCCCATTACAAAAATCAATTACTGGGCTTCCCTGGTTGCGCAGTGTCTGAGAATCTGCCTGCTAATGCAGGAAACACGGGTTCGAGCCCTGGTCTGGGAAGATCCCACATGCCGTGGAGCAACTAGGCCCGTGAGCCAGAACTACTGAGCCTGCGCGTCTGGAGCCTGTGCTCCGCAACAAGAGAGGCCACAATAGTGAGAGGCCCGCGCACCGCGATGAAGAGTGGCCCCCACTTGCCACAACTGGAGAAAGCCCAAGCACAGAAACGAAGACCCAACATAGCAATCAATCAATCAATCAATCACTAAAGAAATCTTAAAAAAAAAATTTGCTTATATTTAAAAAAAAAACCATTACTTTAAAAAACCCGTGAAACAAAGACAGTGAAAGAGAGAGAAATTCTTACCAAATTCGTTCAGGGGCTGTGATGCCACCTGGATTGACCATACCTAGACCCACAGCTGATTGAGACATAAGGGTGGACACTCAGGGGCTGAGAGGTTTGGTGAGGTTGGGGGAGCAAACGCAGACCCTTTAAAGGAATACTGCGTGGTACCCATCCCATGGGTCCCAAATCTCCAGGTTCAAGGGCATCTTCCTACATCGAAAACATGCATGAGAAACCCAGAAGATGGTACACCGTGTGATCGGGAAAGGTTTCTAAAACGCTCCTCATTTCTCATCTCCTTGGGCTCGGGTTCGCCATTCCAGCCGCTTTACTAGCAATCTCCCTCCTTGGAGAATCAACACCTTTAACCTCTTGTTCCGTACAGGTTGCAATTTGTCCTGAGGATGAACGGGAAGAGGGGGAACCAATGAGAGACTGGCTCTAGGTGTTGGGACAGGCACAGGCCACTCTATTTTCCCATCAGGAAGAAGAATTAACCACAGGCTCAGCCTGCGCCCGGAACCAGAATAGGGCCTGAAGCAATCCTGCGCTTTTGCGGCCAGCCTTCAAGAAAGCGAGTTGAAAAATGGAGCTCAGGGGCACTGCAATTCACAAACCTGCAGAGTTATAAATGATAACTCTTGTCCACAAATATATCGAGGGAAGGCAACGAAGAGGATTTGAAAGCAAGGCACAATTGCAGGAAACAGATTTCAGGAGGTAGATTCGAATCGCCTTCAAAGCACAGGAAAAGCGGTGAAACCTCGACAATGATGCCCTTGGCCAAAAAGGGCGTATGCGTTTTTTCCTGAATATATTCCGGAAAAAACGCATACGCCCTTTTTGGCCAACCAAGCAACCTGGAAAGGCAAATCAGCGCTACAAAGAAGTCTCGCTTCCCATCGGTCAAAAGGGCCATGCTGAATAAAGTGTCAAAACCAGAAATGCAGGACAGGCCATGGAGAAACGGGAGCCTTGCTACGCTGATGGGCGGGATGTAAATTGCCAACAGCCACTCTGGAGAAGTGTACGGTGTGTCCTGAAACATCTAAAAAACTCAGCTTACAGAGCATAGGGCACTTCCACTCATGGGCGTATAAATTGGGAAAACTAAAATTCAGCAAGACACAGGCACCCCAAAGTTTAGGGCTGCTCTGTTGACAAGAACCTCCACTTCGTTACACCTTAAATATCCCAGGAAAGAGGAAAATGGATAAAGAAGTTGTGGTCCTTATGTACAAAGGAATATCACTCAGCCATGAAATCAACCTCATAAGGCTAGTAGCAGCATGATGAGTGGATTTAGGTACGACGATTCTAAGTGAAATAAGTCACACAGAAAAAGACACTTATCAGAAGATATCACTTATAGAGGGAATGTAAAAACCGCTACACTTGAACTGAATTACAAAACAGAACACAGTCACACGTTTAGAAAACACACTATGGCTGCTTAACGGGAAAGGAGAGGTGGGGTGATGCATAAAAAAAGGGTTTGAAATTAGCTCAGATACCATTCCATAAACCCAATATGTAATAGACAAGACCTACTCCTTGCTCAGTGAACTGGACTCAACACCCCCATTCACCGCCCAAGAATATATCTGAGTAGTAAGAATGTTAAAACCTATGTATTGATATCTCTCTGTAAGTGAGACTTGTGGATGTAAAGCGGCATAAACACAGCAGTGAAAAGCATCTAAACCCCATTACAAAAATCAATTACTGGGCTTCCCTGGTTGCGCAGTGTCTGAGAATCTGCCTGCTAATGCAGGAAACACGGGTTCGAGCCCTGGTCTGGGAAGATCCCACATGCCGTGGAGCAACTAGGCCCGTGAGCCAGAACTACTGAGCCTGCGCGTCTGGAGCCTGTGCTCCGCAACAAGAGAGGCCACAATAGTGAGAGGCCCGCGCACCGCGATGAAGAGTGGCCCCCACTTGCCACAACTGGAGAAAGCCCAAGCACAGAAACGAAGACCCAACATAGCAATCAATCAATCAATCAATCACTAAAGAAATCTTAAAAAAAAAATTTGCTTATATTTAAAAAAAAAACCATTACTTTAAAAAACCCGTGAAACAAAGACAGTGAAAGAGAGAGAAATTCTTACCAAATTCGTTCAGGGGCTGTGATGCCACCTGGATTGACCATACCTAGACCCACAGGTGATTGAGACATAAGGGTGGACACTCAGGGGCTGAGAGGTTTGGTGAGGTTGGGGGAGCAAACGCAGACCCTTTAAAGGAATACTGCGTGGTACCCATCCCATGGGTCCCAAATCTCCAGGTTCAAGGGCATCTTCCTACATTGAAAACATGCATAAGAAACCCAGAAGATGGTACACCGTGTGATCGGGAAAGGTTTCTAAAACGCTCCTCATTTCTCATCTCCTTGGGCTCGGGTTCGCCATTCCAGCCGCTTTACTAGCAATCTCCCTCCTTGGAGAATCTGCACCTTTAACCTCCTGTTCCGTACAGGTTGCAATTTGTCCTGAGGATGAACGGGAAGAGGGGGAACCAATGAGAGACTAGCTCTAGGTGTTGGGACAGGCACAGCTCACTCTATTTTCCCATCAGGAAGAAGAATTAACCACAGGCTCAGCCTGCGCCCGGAACCAGAATAGGGCCTGAAGCAATCCTGCGCTTTTGCGGCCAGCCTTCAAGAAAGCGAGTTGAAAAATGGAGCTCAGGGGCACTGCAATTCACAAACCTGCAGAGTTATAAATGATAACTCTCGTCCACAAATATATCGAGGGGAGGCAACGAAGAGGATTTGAAAGCAAGGCAGAATTGCAGGAAACAGATTTCAGGAGGTAGATTCGAATCGCCTTTAAACCACAGGAAAAGCGGCGAAACCTCGACAATGATGCCCTTGGCCAAAAAGGGCGTATGCGTTTTTTCCTGAATATATTCCGGAAAAAACGCATACGCCCTTTTTGGCCAACCAAGCAACCTGGAAAGGCAAATCAGCGCTACAAAGAAGTCTCGCTTCCCATCGGTCAAAAGGGCCATGCTGAATAAAGTGTCAAAACCAGAAATGCAGGACAGGCCATGGAGAAACGGGAGCCTTGCTACGCTGATGGGCGGGATGTAAATTGCCAACAGCCACCCTGGAGAAGTGTACGGTGTGTCCTGAAACATCTAAAAACTCAGCTTACAGAGCATAGGGCACTTCCACTCATGGGCTTATAAATTGGGAAAACTAAAAATCAGCAAGACACAGGCACCCCAAAGTTTAAGGCTGCTCTGTTGACAAGAACCTCCACTTCGTTACACCTTAAATATCCCAGGAAAGAGGAAAATGGATAAAGAAGTTGTGGTCCTTATGTACAAAGGAATATCACTCAGCCATGAAATCAACGTCATAAGGCTAGTAGCAGCATGATGAGTGGATTTAGGTACGACGATTCTAAGTGAAATAAGTCACACAGAAAAAGACACTGATCCTAAGATATCACTTATAGAGGCAATGTAAAAACCGCTACACTTGAACTGAATTACAAAACAGAACAGAGTCACACGTTTAGAATACACACTATGGCTGCTTAACGGGAAAGGTGAGATGGGGTGATGCATAAAACAAGGGTTTCAAATTAGCTCAGATACCGTTCCATAAACCCAATATGTAATAGACAAGACCTACTCCTTGCTCAGTGAACTGGACTCAAGACCCCCCATTCACCGCCCAAGAATATATCTGAGTAGTAAGAATGTTAAAACCTATGTATTGATATCTCTCTGTAAGTGAGACTTGTGGATGTAAAGCGGCATAAACACAGCAGTGAAAAGCATCTAAACCCCATTACAAAAATCAATTACTGGGCTTCCCTGGTTGCGCAGTGTCTGAGAATCTGCCTGCTAATGCAGGAAACACGGGTTCGAGCCCTGGTCTGGGAAGATCCCACATGCCGTGGAGCAACTAGGCCCGTGAGCCAGAACTACTGAGCCTGCGCGTCTGGAGCCTGTGCTCCGCAACAAGAGAGGCCACAATAGTGAGAGGCCCGCGCACCGCGATGAAGAGTGGCCCCCACTTGCCACAACTGGAGAAAGCCCAAGCACAGAAACGAAGACCCAACATAGCAATCAATCAATCAATCAATCACTAAAGAAATCTTAAAAAAAAAATTTGCTTATATTTAAAAAAAAAACCATTACTTTAAAAAACCCGTGAAACAAAGACAGTGAAAGAGAGAGAAATTCTTACCAAATTCGTTCAGGGGCTGTGATGCCACCTGGATTGACCATACCTAGACCCACAGCTGATTGAGACATAAGGGTGGACACTCAGGGGCTGAGAGGTTTGGTGAGGTTGGGGGAGCAAACGCAGACCCTTTAAAGGAATACTGCGTGGTACCCATCCCATGGGTCCCAAATCTCCAGGTTCAAGGGCATCTTCCTACATCGAAAACATGCATGAGAAACCCAGAAGATGGTACACCGTGTGATCGGGAAAGGTTTCTAAAACGCTCCTCATTTCTCATCTCCTTGGGCTCGGGTTCGCCATTCCAGCCGCTTTACTAGCAATCTCCCTCCTTGGAGAATCAACACCTTTAACCTCTTGTTCCGTACAGGTTGCAATTTGTCCTGAGGATGAACGGGAAGAGGGGGAACCAATGAGAGACTGGCTCTAGGTGTTGGGACAGGCACAGGCCACTCTATTTTCCCATCAGGAAGAAGAATTAACCACAGGCTCAGCCTGCGCCCGGAACCAGAATAGGGCCTGAAGCAATCCTGCGCTTTTGCGGCCAGCCTTCAAGAAAGCGAGTTGAAAAATGGAGCTCAGGGGCACTGCAATTCACAAACCTGCAGAGTTATAAATGATAACTCTTGTCCACAAATATATCGAGGGAAGGCAACGAAGAGGATTTGAAAGCAAGGCACAATTGCAGGAAACAGATTTCAGGAGGTAGATTCGAATCGCCTTCAAAGCACAGGAAAAGCGGTGAAACCTCGACAATGATGCCCTTGGCCAAAAAGGGCGTATGCGTTTTTTCCTGAATATATTCCGGAAAAAACGCATACGCCCTTTTTGGCCAACCAAGCAACCTGGAAAGGCAAATCAGCGCTACAAAGAAGTCTCGCTTCCCATCGGTCAAAAGGGCCATGCTGAATAAAGTGTCAAAACCAGAAATGCAGGACAGGCCATGGAGAAACGGGAGCCTTGCTACGCTGATGGGCGGGATGTAAATTGCCAACAGCCACTCTGGAGAAGTGTACGGTGTGTCCTGAAACATCTAAAAAACTCAGCTTACAGAGCATAGGGCACTTCCACTCATGGGCGTATAAATTGGGAAAACTAAAATTCAGCAAGACACAGGCACCCCAAAGTTTAGGGCTGCTCTGTTGACAAGAACCTCCACTTCGTTACACCTTAAATATCCCAGGAAAGAGGAAAATGGATAAAGAAGTTGTGGTCCTTATGTACAAAGGAATATCACTCAGCCATGAAATCAACCTCATAAGGCTAGTAGCAGCATGATGAGTGGATTTAGGTACGACGATTCTAAGTGAAATAAGTCACACAGAAAAAGACACTTATCAGAAGATATCACTTATAGAGGGAATGTAAAAACCGCTACACTTGAACTGAATTACAAAACAGAACACAGTCACACGTTTAGAAAACACACTATGGCTGCTTAACGGGAAAGGAGAGGTGGGGTGATGCATAAAAAAAGGGTTTGAAATTAGCTCAGATACCATTCCATAAACCCAATATGTAATAGACAAGACCTACTCCTTGCTCAGTGAACTGGACTCAACACCCCCATTCACCGCCCAAGAATATATCTGAGTAGTAAGAATGTTAAAACCTATGTATTGATATCTCTCTGTAAGTGAGACTTGTGGATGTAAAGCGGCATAAACACAGCAGTGAAAAGCATCTAAACCCCATTACAAAAATCAATTACTGGGCTTCCCTGGTTGCGCAGTGTCTGAGAATCTGCCTGCTAATGCAGGAAACACGGGTTCGAGCCCTGGTCTGGGAAGATCCCACATGCCGTGGAGCAACTAGGCCCGTGAGCCAGAACTACTGAGCCTGCGCGTCTGGAGCCTGTGCTCCGCAACAAGAGAGGCCACAATAGTGAGAGGCCCGCGCACCGCGATGAAGAGTGGCCCCCACTTGCCACAACTGGAGAAAGCCCAAGCACAGAAACGAAGACCCAACATAGCAATCAATCAATCAATCAATCACTAAAGAAATCTTAAAAAAAAAATTTGCTTATATTTAAAAAAAAAACCATTACTTTAAAAAACCCGTGAAACAAAGACAGTGAAAGAGAGAGAAATTCTTACCAAATTCGTTCAGGGGCTGTGATGCCACCTGGATTGACCATACCTAGACCCACAGGTGATTGAGACATAAGGGTGGACACTCAGGGGCTGAGAGGTTTGGTGAGGTTGGGGGAGCAAACGCAGACCCTTTAAAGGAATACTGCGTGGTACCCATCCCATGGGTCCCAAATCTCCAGGTTCAAGGGCATCTTCCTACATTGAAAACATGCATAAGAAACCCAGAAGATGGTACACCGTGTGATCGGGAAAGGTTTCTAAAACGCTCCTCATTTCTCATCTCCTTGGGCTCGGGTTCGCCATTCCAGCCGCTTTACTAGCAATCTCCCTCCTTGGAGAATCTGCACCTTTAACCTCCTGTTCCGTACAGGTTGCAATTTGTCCTGAGGATGAACGGGAAGAGGGGGAACCAATGAGAGACTAGCTCTAGGTGTTGGGACAGGCACAGCTCACTCTATTTTCCCATCAGGAAGAAGAATTAACCACAGGCTCAGCCTGCGCCCGGAACCAGAATAGGGCCTGAAGCAATCCTGCGCTTTTGCGGCCAGCCTTCAAGAAAGCGAGTTGAAAAATGGAGCTCAGGGGCACTGCAATTCACAAACCTGCAGAGTTATAAATGATAACTCTCGTCCACAAATATATCGAGGGGAGGCAACGAAGAGGATTTGAAAGCAAGGCAGAATTGCAGGAAACAGATTTCAGGAGGTAGATTCGAATCGCCTTTAAACCACAGGAAAAGCGGCGAAACCTCGACAATGATGCCCTTGGCCAAAAAGGGCGTATGCGTTTTTTCCTGAATATATTCAGGAAAAAACGCATACGCCCTTTTTGGCCAACCAAGCAACCTGGAAAGGCAAATCAGCGCTACAAAGAAGTCTCGCTTCCCATCGGTCAAAAGGGCCATGCTGAATAAAGTGTCAAAACCAGAAATGCAGGACAGGCCATGGAGAAACGGGAGCCTTGCTACGCTGATGGGCGGGATGTAAATTGCCAACAGCCACCCTGGAGAAGTGTACGGTGTGTCCTGAAACATCTAAAAACTCAGCTTACAGAGCATAGGGCACTTCCACTCATGGGCTTATAAATTGGGAAAACTAAAAATCAGCAAGACACAGGCACCCCAAAGTTTAAGGCTGCTCTGTTGACAAGAACCTCCACTTCGTTACACCTTAAATATCCCAGGAAAGAGGAAAATGGATAAAGAAGTTGTGGTCCTTATGTACAAAGGAATATCACTCAGCCATGAAATCAACGTCATAAGGCTAGTAGCAGCATGATGAGTGGATTTAGGTACGACGATTCTAAGTGAAATAAGTCACACAGAAAAAGACACTGATCCTAAGATATCACTTATAGAGGCAATGTAAAAACCGCTACACTTGAACTGAATTACAAAACAGAACAGAGTCACACGTTTAGAAAACACACTATGGCTGCTTAACGGGAAAGGTGAGATGGGGTGATGCATAAAACAAGGGTTTCAAATTAGCTCAGATACCGTTCCATAAACCCAATATGTAATAGACAAGACCTACTCCTTGCTCAGTGAACTGGACTCAAGACCCCCTATTCACCGCCCAAGAATATATCTGACTAGTAAGACTGTTAAAACCTATGTATTGATATCTCTCTGTAAGTGAGACTTGTGGATGTAAAGCGGCATAAACACAGCAGTGAAAAGCAGCTAAACCCCATTACAAAAATCAATTACTGGGCTTCCCTGGTTGCGCAGTGTCTGAGAATCTGCCTGCTAATGCAGGAAACACGGGTTCGAGCCCTGGTCTGGGAAGATCCCACATGCCGTGGAGCAACTAGGCCCGTGAGCCACAACTACTGAGCCTGCGCGTCTGGAGCCTGTGCTCCGCAGCAAGAGAGGCCAAAATAGTGAGAGGCCCGCGCACCAAGATGAAGAGTGGCCCCCACTTGCCACAACTGGAGAAAGCCCTAGCACAGAAACGAAGACCCAACATAACAATCAATTAATCAATGAATCACTAAAGAAATCTTAAAAAAAAAATTTGCTTATATTTAAAAAAAAACATTACTTTAAAAAACCCGTGAAACAAAGACAGTGAAAGAGAGAGAAATTCTTACCAAATTCGTTCAGGGGCTGTGATGCCACCTGGATTGACCATACCTAGACCCACAGGTGATTGAGACATAAGGGTGGACACTCAGGGGCTGAGAGGTTTGGTGAGGTTGGGGGAGCAAACGCAGACCCTTTAAAGGAATACTGCGTGGTACCCATCCCATGGGTCCCAAATCTCCAGGTTCAAGGGCATCTTCCTACATCGAAAACATGCATGAGAAACCCAAAAGGTGGTACACCATGTGATCGGGAAAGGTTTCTAAAACGCTCCTCATTTCTCATCTCCTTGGGCTCGGGTTCGCCATTCCAGCCGCTTTACTAGCAATCTCCCTCCTTGGAGAATCAGCACCTTTAACCTCCTGTTCCGTACAGGTTGCAATTTGTCCTGAGGATGAACGGGAAGAGGGGGAACCAAGGAGAGACTAGCTCTAGGTGTTGGGACAGGCACAGCTCACTCTATTTTCCCATCAGGAAGAAGAATTAACCACAGGCTCAGCCTGCGCCTGGAACCAGAATAGGGCCTGAAGCAATCCTGCACTTTTGCGGCCAGCCTTCAAGAAAGGGAGTTGAAAAATGGAGCTCAGGGGCACTGCAATTCACAAACCTGCAGAGTTATAAATGATAACTCTCGTCCACAAATATATCGAGGGAAGGCAACGAAGAGGATTTGAAAGCAAGGCACAATTGCAGGAAACAGATTTCAGGAGGTAGATTCGAATCGCCTTTAAAGCACAGGAAAAGCGGCGAAACCTCGACAATGATGCCCTTGGCCAAAAAGGGCGTATGCGTTTTTTCCTGAATATATTCCGGAAAAAACGCATACGCCCTTTTTGGCCAACCAAGCAACCTGGAAAGGCAAATCAGCGCTACAAAGAAGTCTCGCTTCCCATCGGTCAAAAGGGCCATGCTGAATAAAGTGTCAAAACCAGAAATGCAGGACAGGCCATGGAGAAACGGGAGCCTTGCTACGCTGATGGGCGGGATGTAAATTGCCAACAGCCACTCTGGAGAAGTGTACGGTGTGTCCTGAAACATCTAAAAAACTCAGCTTACAGAGCATAGGGAACTTCCACTCATGGGCTTATAAATTGGGAAAACTAAAAATCAGCAAGACACAGGCACCCCAAAGTTTAGGGCTGCTCTGTTGACAAGAACCTCCAGTTCGTTACACCTTAAATATCCCAGGAAAGAGGAAAATGGATAAAGAAGTTGTGGTCCTTATGTACAAAGGAATATCACTCAGCCATGAAATCAACGTCATAAGGCTAGTAGCAGCATGATGAGTGGATTTAGGTACGACGATTCTAAGTGAAATAAGTCACACAGAAAAAGACACTGATCCTAAGATATCACTTATAGAGGCAATGTAAAAACCGCTACACTTGAACTGAATTACAAAACAGAACAGAGTCACACGTTTAGAAAACACACTATGGCTGCTTAACGGGAAAGGTGAGATGGGGTGATGCATAAAACAAGGGTTTCAAATTAGCTCAGATACCGTTCCATAAACCCAATATGTAATAGACAAGACCTACTCCTTGCTCAGTGAACTGGACTCAAGACCCCCCATTCACCGCCCAAGAATATATCTGAGTAGTAAGAATGTTAAAACCTATGTATTGATATCTCTCTGTAAGTGAGACTTGTGGATGTAAAGCGGCATAAACACAGCAGTGAAAAGCATCTAAACCCCATTACAAAAATCAATTACTGGGCTTCCCTGGTTGCGCAGTGTCTGAGAATCTGCCTGCTAATGCAGGAAACACGGGTTCGAGCCCTGGTCTGGGAAGATCCCACATGCCGTGGAGCAACTAGGCCCGTGAGCCAGAACTACTGAGCCTGCGCGTCTGGAGCCTGTGCTCCGCAACAAGAGAGGCCACAATAGTGAGAGGCCCGCGCACCGCGATGAAGAGTGGCCCCCACTTGCCACAACTGGAGAAAGCCCAAGCACAGAAACGAAGACCCAACATAGCAATCAATCAATCAATCAATCACTAAAGAAATCTTAAAAAAAAAATTTGCTTATATTTAAAAAAAAAACCATTACTTTAAAAAACCCGTGAAACAAAGACAGTGAAAGAGAGAGAAATTCTTACCAAATTCGTTCAGGGGCTGTGATGCCACCTGGATTGACCATACCTAGACCCACAGCTGATTGAGACATAAGGGTGGACACTCAGGGGCTGAGAGGTTTGGTGAGGTTGGGGGAGCAAACGCAGACCCTTTAAAGGAATACTGCGTGGTACCCATCCCATGGGTCCCAAATCTCCAGGTTCAAGGGCATCTTCCTACATCGAAAACATGCATGAGAAACCCAGAAGATGGTACACCGTGTGATCGGGAAAGGTTTCTAAAACGCTCCTCATTTCTCATCTCCTTGGGCTCGGGTTCGCCATTCCAGCCGCTTTACTAGCAATCTCCCTCCTTGGAGAATCAACACCTTTAACCTCTTGTTCCGTACAGGTTGCAATTTGTCCTGAGGATGAACGGGAAGAGGGGGAACCAATGAGAGACTGGCTCTAGGTGTTGGGACAGGCACAGGCCACTCTATTTTCCCATCAGGAAGAAGAATTAACCACAGGCTCAGCCTGCGCCCGGAACCAGAATAGGGCCTGAAGCAATCCTGCGCTTTTGCGGCCAGCCTTCAAGAAAGCGAGTTGAAAAATGGAGCTCAGGGGCACTGCAATTCACAAACCTGCAGAGTTATAAATGATAACTCTTGTCCACAAATATATCGAGGGAAGGCAACGAAGAGGATTTGAAAGCAAGGCACAATTGCAGGAAACAGATTTCAGGAGGTAGATTCGAATCGCCTTCAAAGCACAGGAAAAGCGGTGAAACCTCGACAATGATGCCCTTGGCCAAAAAGGGCGTATGCGTTTTTTCCTGAATATATTCCGGAAAAAACGCATACGCCCTTTTTGGCCAACCAAGCAACCTGGAAAGGCAAATCAGCGCTACAAAGAAGTCTCGCTTCCCATCGGTCAAAAGGGCCATGCTGAATAAAGTGTCAAAACCAGAAATGCAGGACAGGCCATGGAGAAACGGGAGCCTTGCTACGCTGATGGGCGGGATGTAAATTGCCAACAGCCACTCTGGAGAAGTGTACGGTGTGTCCTGAAACATCTAAAAAACTCAGCTTACAGAGCATAGGGCACTTCCACTCATGGGCGTATAAATTGGGAAAACTAAAATTCAGCAAGACACAGGCACCCCAAAGTTTAGGGCTGCTCTGTTGACAAGAACCTCCACTTCGTTACACCTTAAATATCCCAGGAAAGAGGAAAATGGATAAAGAAGTTGTGGTCCTTATGTACAAAGGAATATCACTCAGCCATGAAATCAACCTCATAAGGCTAGTAGCAGCATGATGAGTGGATTTAGGTACGACGATTCTAAGTGAAATAAGTCACACAGAAAAAGACACTTATCAGAAGATATCACTTATAGAGGGAATGTAAAAACCGCTACACTTGAACTGAATTACAAAACAGAACACAGTCACACGTTTAGAAAACACACTATGGCTGCTTAACGGGAAAGGAGAGGTGGGGTGATGCATAAAAAAAGGGTTTGAAATTAGCTCAGATACCATTCCATAAACCCAATATGTAATAGACAAGACCTACTCCTTGCTCAGTGAACTGGACTCAACACCCCCATTCACCGCCCAAGAATATATCTGAGTAGTAAGAATGTTAAAACCTATGTATTGATATCTCTCTGTAAGTGAGACTTGTGGATGTAAAGCGGCATAAACACAGCAGTGAAAAGCATCTAAACCCCATTACAAAAATCAATTACTGGGCTTCCCTGGTTGCGCAGTGTCTGAGAATCTGCCTGCTAATGCAGGAAACACGGGTTCGAGCCCTGGTCTGGGAAGATCCCACATGCCGTGGAGCAACTAGGCCCGTGAGCCAGAACTACTGAGCCTGCGCGTCTGGAGCCTGTGCTCCGCAACAAGAGAGGCCACAATAGTGAGAGGCCCGCGCACCGCGATGAAGAGTGGCCCCCACTTGCCACAACTGGAGAAAGCCCAAGCACAGAAACGAAGACCCAACATAGCAATCAATCAATCAATCAATCACTAAAGAAATCTTAAAAAAAAAATTTGCTTATATTTAAAAAAAAAACCATTACTTTAAAAAACCCGTGAAACAAAGACAGTGAAAGAGAGAGAAATTCTTACCAAATTCGTTCAGGGGCTGTGATGCCACCTGGATTGACCATACCTAGACCCACAGGTGATTGAGACATAAGGGTGGACACTCAGGGGCTGAGAGGTTTGGTGAGGTTGGGGGAGCAAACGCAGACCCTTTAAAGGAATACTGCGTGGTACCCATCCCATGGGTCCCAAATCTCCAGGTTCAAGGGCATCTTCCTACATTGAAAACATGCATAAGAAACCCAGAAGATGGTACACCGTGTGATCGGGAAAGGTTTCTAAAACGCTCCTCATTTCTCATCTCCTTGGGCTCGGGTTCGCCATTCCAGCCGCTTTACTAGCAATCTCCCTCCTTGGAGAATCTGCACCTTTAACCTCCTGTTCCGTACAGGTTGCAATTTGTCCTGAGGATGAACGGGAAGAGGGGGAACCAATGAGAGACTAGCTCTAGGTGTTGGGACAGGCACAGCTCACTCTATTTTCCCATCAGGAAGAAGAATTAACCACAGGCTCAGCCTGCGCCCGGAACCAGAATAGGGCCTGAAGCAATCCTGCGCTTTTGCGGCCAGCCTTCAAGAAAGCGAGTTGAAAAATGGAGCTCAGGGGCACTGCAATTCACAAACCTGCAGAGTTATAAATGATAACTCTCGTCCACAAATATATCGAGGGGAGGCAACGAAGAGGATTTGAAAGCAAGGCAGAATTGCAGGAAACAGATTTCAGGAGGTAGATTCGAATCGCCTTTAAACCACAGGAAAAGCGGCGAAACCTCGACAATGATGCCCTTGGCCAAAAAGGGCGTATGCGTTTTTTCCTGAATATATTCAGGAAAAAACGCATACGCCCTTTTTGGCCAACCAAGCAACCTGGAAAGGCAAATCAGCGCTACAAAGAAGTCTCGCTTCCCATCGGTCAAAAGGGCCATGCTGAATAAAGTGTCAAAACCAGAAATGCAGGACAGGCCATGGAGAAACGGGAGCCTTGCTACGCTGATGGGCGGGATGTAAATTGCCAACAGCCACCCTGGAGAAGTGTACGGTGTGTCCTGAAACATCTAAAAACTCAGCTTACAGAGCATAGGGCACTTCCACTCATGGGCTTATAAATTGGGAAAACTAAAAATCAGCAAGACACAGGCACCCCAAAGTTTAAGGCTGCTCTGTTGACAAGAACCTCCACTTCGTTACACCTTAAATATCCCAGGAAAGAGGAAAATGGATAAAGAAGTTGTGGTCCTTATGTACAAAGGAATATCACTCAGCCATGAAATCAACGTCATAAGGCTAGTAGCAGCATGATGAGTGGATTTAGGTACGACGATTCTAAGTGAAATAAGTCACACAGAAAAAGACACTGATCCTAAGATATCACTTATAGAGGCAATGTAAAAACCGCTACACTTGAACTGAATTACAAAACAGAACAGAGTCACACGTTTAGAAAACACACTATGGCTGCTTAACGGGAAAGGTGAGATGGGGTGATGCATAAAACAAGGGTTTCAAATTAGCTCAGATACCGTTCCATAAACCCAATATGTAATAGACAAGACCTACTCCTTGCTCAGTGAACTGGACTCAAGACCCCCTATTCACCGCCCAAGAATATATCTGACTAGTAAGACTGTTAAAACCTATGTATTGATATCTCTCTGTAAGTGAGACTTGTGGATGTAAAGCGGCATAAACACAGCAGTGAAAAGCAGCTAAACCCCATTACAAAAATCAATTACTGGGCTTCCCTGGTTGCGCAGTGTCTGAGAATCTGCCTGCTAATGCAGGAAACACGGGTTCGAGCCCTGGTCTGGGAAGATCCCACATGCCGTGGAGCAACTAGGCCCGTGAGCCACAACTACTGAGCCTGCGCGTCTGGAGCCTGTGCTCCGCAGCAAGAGAGGCCAAAATAGTGAGAGGCCCGCGCACCAAGATGAAGAGTGGCCCCCACTTGCCACAACTGGAGAAAGCCCTAGCACAGAAACGAAGACCCAACATAACAATCAATTAATCAATGAATCACTAAAGAAATCTTAAAAAAAAAATTTGCTTATATTTAAAAAAAAACATTACTTTAAAAAACCCGTGAAACAAAGACAGTGAAAGAGAGAGAAATTCTTACCAAATTCGTTCAGGGGCTGTGATGCCACCTGGATTGACCATACCTAGACCCACAGGTGATTGAGACATAAGGGTGGACACTCAGGGGCTGAGAGGTTTGGTGAGGTTGGGGGAGCAAACGCAGACCCTTTAAAGGAATACTGCGTGGTACCCATCCCATGGGTCCCAAATCTCCAGGTTCAAGGGCATCTTCCTACATCGAAAACATGCATGAGAAACCCAAAAGGTGGTACACCATGTGATCGGGAAAGGTTTCTAAAACGCTCCTCATTTCTCATCTCCTTGGGCTCGGGTTCGCCATTCCAGCCGCTTTACTAGCAATCTCCCTCCTTGGAGAATCAGCACCTTTAACCTCCTGTTCCGTACAGGTTGCAATTTGTCCTGAGGATGAACGGGAAGAGGGGGAACCAAGGAGAGACTAGCTCTAGGTGTTGGGACAGGCACAGCTCACTCTATTTTCCCATCAGGAAGAAGAATTAACCACAGGCTCAGCCTGCGCCTGGAACCAGAATAGGGCCTGAAGCAATCCTGCACTTTTGCGGCCAGCCTTCAAGAAAGGGAGTTGAAAAATGGAGCTCAGGGGCACTGCAATTCACAAACCTGCAGAGTTATAAATGATAACTCTCGTCCACAAATATATCGAGGGAAGGCAACGAAGAGGATTTGAAAGCAAGGCACAATTGCAGGAAACAGATTTCAGGAGGTAGATTCGAATCGCCTTTAAAGCACAGGAAAAGCGGCGAAACCTCGACAATGATGCCCTTGGCCAAAAAGGGCGTATGCGTTTTTTCCTGAATATATTCCGGAAAAAACGCATACGCCCTTTTTGGCCAACCAAGCAACCTGGAAAGGCAAATCAGCGCTACAAAGAAGTCTCGCTTCCCATCGGTCAAAAGGGCCATGCTGAATAAAGTGTCAAAACCAGAAATGCAGGACAGGCCATGGAGAAACGGGAGCCTTGCTACGCTGATGGGCGGGATGTAAATTGCCAACAGCCACTCTGGAGAAGTGTACGGTGTGTCCTGAAACATCTAAAAAACTCAGCTTACAGAGCATAGGGAACTTCCACTCATGGGCTTATAAATTGGGAAAACTAAAAATCAGCAAGACACAGGCACCCCAAAGTTTAGGGCTGCTCTGTTGACAAGAACCTCCAGTTCGTTACACCTTAAATATCCCAGGAAAGAGGAAAATGGATAAAGAAGTTGTGGTCCTTATGTACAAAGGAATATCACTCAGCCATGAAATCAACGTCATAAGGCTAGTAGCAGCATGATGAGTGGATTTAGGTACGACGATTCTAAGTGAAATAAGTCACACAGAAAAAGACACTGATCCTAAGATATCACTTATAGAGGCAATGTAAAAACCGCTACACTTGAACTGAATTACAAAACAGAACAGAGTCACACGTTTAGAAAACACACTATGGCTGCTTAACGGGAAAGGTGAGATGGGGTGATGCATAAAACAAGGGTTTCAAATTAGCTCAGATACCGTTCCATAAACCCAATATGTAATAGACAAGACCTACTCCTTGCTCAGTGAACTGGACTCAAGACACCCTATTCACCGCCCAAGAATATATCTGACTAGTAAGAATCTTAAAACCTATGTATTGATATCTCTCTGTAAGTGAGTCTAGTGGGTGTAAAGCAGCATAAACACAGCAGTGAAAAGCAGCTAAACCCCATTATAAAAATTAATTACTTTTAAAAACCCGTGAAACGAAGACAGTGAAAGAGAGAGAAATTCTTACCAAATTCGTTCAGGGGCTGTGATGCCACCTGTATTGACCATATCTAGACCCACAGCTGATTGAGACATAAGGGTGGACACTCAGGGGCTGAGAGGTTTGGTGAGGTTGGGGGAGCAAACGCAGACCCTTTAAAGGAATACTGCGTGGTACCCATCCCATGGGTCCCAAATCTCCAGGTTCAAGGGCATCTTCCTACATCGAAAACATGCATGAGAAACCCAGAAGATGGTACACCGTGTGATCGGGAAAGGTTTCTAAAACGCTCCTCATTTCTGATCTCCTTGGGCTCGGGTTCGCCATTCCAGCCGCTTTACTAGCAATCTCCCTCCTTGGAGAATCTGCACCTTTAACCTCCTGTTCCGTACAGGTTGCAATTTGTCCTGAGGATGAACGGGAAGAGGGGGAACCAATGAGAGACTAGCTCTAGGTGTTGGGACAGGCACAGCTCACTCTATTCTCCCATCAGGAAGAAGAATTAACCACAGGCTCAGCCTGCGCCCGGAACCAGAATAGGGCCTGAAGCAATCCTGCGCTTTTGCGGCCAGCCTTCAAGAAAGCGAGTTGAAAAATGGAGCTCAGGGGCACTGCAATTCACAAACCTGCAGAGTTATAAATGATAACTCTCGTCCACAAATATATCGAGGGAAGGCAACGAAGAGGATTTGAAAGCAAGGCACAATTGCAGGAAACAGATTTCAGGAGGTAGATTCGAATCGCCTTTAAAGCACAGGAAAAGCGGCGAAACCTCGACAATGATGCCCTTGGCCAAAAAGGGCGGATGCGTTTTTTCCTGAATATATTCAGGAAAAAACGCATCCGCCCTTTTTGGCCAACCAAGCAACCTGGAAAGGCAAATCAGCGCTACAAAGAAGTCTCGCTTCCCATCGGTCAAAAGGGCCATGCTGAATAAAGTGTCAAAACCAGAAATGCAGGACAGGCCATGGAGAAACGGGAGCCTTGCTACGCTGATGGGCGGGATGTAAATTGCCAACAGCCACTCTGGAGAAGTGTACGGTGTGTCCTGAAACATCTAAACAACTCAGCTTACAGAGCATAGGGCACTTCCACTCATGGGCGTATAAATTGGGAAAACTAAAAATCAGCAAGACACAGGCACCCCAAAGTTTAGGGCTGCTCTGTTGACAAGAACCTCCACTTCGTTACACCTTAAATATCCCAGGAAAGAGGAAAATGGATAAAGAAGTTGTGGTCCTTATGTACAAAGGAATATCACTCAGCCATGAAATCAACGTCATAAGGCTAGTAGCAGCATGATGAGTGGATTTAGGTACGACGATTCTAAGTGAAATAAGTCACACAGAAAAAGACACTGATCCTAAGATATCACTTATAGAGGCAATGTAAAAACCGCTACACTTGAACTGAATTACAAAACAGAACAGAGTCACACGTTTAGAAAACACACTATGGCTGCTTAACGGGAAAGGAGAGGTGGGGTGATGCATAAAACAAGGGTTTGAAATTAGCTCAGATACCATTCCATAAACCCAATATGTAATAGACAAGACCTACTCCTTGCTCAGTGAACTGGACACAACACCCCCTATTCACCGCCCTAGAATATATCTGACTAGTAAGAATCTTAAAACCTATGTATTGATATCTCTCTGTAAGTGAGTCAAGTGGGTGTAAAGCGGCAGAAACACAGCAGTGAAAAGCAGCTAAACCCCATTATAAAAATCAAATACTTTAAAATACCCGTGAACAAAGACCGTGAAAGAGAGAGAAATTCTTACCAAATTCGTTCAGAGGCTGTGATGCCACCTGGATTGACCATACATAGACCCACAGCTGATTGAGACATAAGGGTGGACACTCAGGGGCTGAGAGGTTTGGTGAGGTTGGGGGAGCAAACGCAGACCCTTTAAAGGAATACTGCGTGGTACCCATCCAATGGGTCCCAAATCTCCAGGTTCAAGGGCATCTTCCTACATCGAAAACATGCATCAGAAACCCAGAAGATGGTACACCGTGTGATCGGGAAAGGTTTCTAAAACGCTCCTCATTTCTCATCTCCTTGGGCTCGGGTTCGCCATTCCAGCCGCTTTACTAGCAATCTCCCTCCTTGGAGAATCTGCACCTTTAACCTCCTGTTCCGTACAGGTTGCAATTTGTCCTGAGGATGAACGGGAAGAGGGGGAACCAATGAGAGACTAGCTCTAGGTGTTGGGACAGGCACAGCTCACTCTATTTTCCCATCAGGAAGAAGAATTAACCAGAGGCTCAGCCTGCGCCCGGAACCAGAATAGGGCCTGAAGCAATCCTGCGCTTTTGCGGCCAGCCTTCAAGAAAGCGAGTTGAAAAATGGAGCTCAGGGGCACTGCAATTCACAAACCTGCAGAGTTATAAATGATAACTCTCGTCCACAAATATATCGAGGGAAGGCAACGAAGAGGATTTGAAAGCAAGGCACAATTGCAGGAAACAGATTTCAGGAGGTAGATTCGAATCGCCTTTAAAGCACAGGAAAAGCGGCGAAACCTCGACAATGATGCCCTTGGCCAAAAAGGGCGGATGCGTTTTTTCCTGAATATATTCAGGAAAAAACGCATACGCCCTTTTTGGCCAACCAAGCAACCTGGAAAGGCAAATCAGCGCTACAAAGAAGTCTCGCTTCCCATCGGTCAAAAGGGCCATGCTGAATAAAGTGTCAAAACCAGAAATGCAGGACAGGCCATGGAGAAACGGGAGCCTTGCTACGCTGATGGGCGGGATGTAAATTGCCAACAGCCACTCTGGAGAAGTGTACGGTGTGTCCTGAAACATCTAAAAAACTCAGCTTACAGAGCATAGGGCACTTCCACTCATGGGCGTATAAATTGGGAAAACTAAAAATCAGCAAGACACAGGCATCCCAAAGTTTAGGGCTGCTCTGTTGACAAGAACCTCCACTTCGTTACACCTTAAATATCCCAGGAAAGAGGAAAATGGATAAAGAAGTTGTGGTCCTTATGTACAAAGGAATATCACTCAGCCATGAAATCAACGTCATAAGGCTAGTAGCAGCATGATGAGTGGATTTAGGTACGACGATTCTAAGTGAAATAAGTCACACAGAAAAAGACACTGTTCCTAAGATATCACTTATAGAGGCAATGTAAAAACCGCTACACTTGAACTGAATTACAAAACAGAACAGAGTCACACGTTTAGAAAACACACTATGGCTGCTTAACGGGAAAGGAGAGGTGGGGTGATGCATAAAACAAGGGTTTGAAATTAGCTCAGATACCATTCCATAAACCCAATATGTAATAGACAAGACCTACTCCTTGCTCAGTGAACTGGACACAACACCCCCTATTCACCGCCCTAGAATATATCTGACTAGTAAGAATCTTAAAACCTATGTATTGATATCTCTCTGTAAGTGAGTCAAGTGGGTGTAAAGCGGCAGAAACACAGCAGTGAAAAGCAGCTAAACCCCATTATAAAAATCAAATACTTTAAAATACCCGTGAACAAAGACCGTGAAAGAGAGAGAAATTCTTACCAAATTCGTTCAGAGGCTGTGATGCCACCTGGATTGACCATACATAGACCCACAGCTGATTGAGACATAAGGGTGGACACTCAGGGGCTGAGAGGTTTGGTGAGGTTGGGGGAGCAAACGCAGACCCTTTAAAGGAATACTGCGTGGTACCCATCCCATGGGTCCCAAATCTCCAGGTTCAAGGGCATCTTCCTACATCGAAAACATGCATCAGAAACCCAGAAGATGGTACACCGTGTGATCGGGAAAGGTTTCTAAAACGCTCCTCATTTCTCATCTCCTTGGGCTCGGGTTCGCCATTCCAGCCGCTTTACTAGCAATCTCCCTCCTTGGAGAATCAACACCTTTAACCTCTTGTTCCGTACACGTTGCAATTTGTCCTGAGGATGAACGGGAAGAGGGGGAACCAATGAGAGACTGGCTCTAGGTGTTGGGACAGGCACAGGCCACTCTATTTTCCCATCAGGAAGAAGAATTAACCACAGGCTCAGCCTGCGCCCGGAACCAGAATAGGGCCTGAAGCAATCCTGCGCTTTTGCGGCCAGCTCGCAAGAAAGCGAGTTGAAAAATGGAGCTCAGGGGCCCTGCAATTCAGAAACCTGCAGAGTTATAAATGATAACTCTTGTCCACAAATATATCGAGGGAAGGCAACGAAGAGGATTTGAAAGCAAGGCAGAATTGCAGGAAACAGATTTCAGGAGGTAGATTCGAATCGCCTTCAAAGCACAGGAAAAGAGGCAAAACCTCCACAATGATGCCCTTGGCCAAAAAGGGCGTATGCGTTTTTTCCTGAATATATTCAGGAAAAAACGCATACGCCCTTTTTGGCCAACCAAGCAACCTGGAAAGGCAAATCAGCGCTACAAAGAAGTCTCGCTTCCCATCGGTCAAAAGGGCCATGCTGAATAAAGTGTGAAAACCAGAAATGCAGGACAGGCCAAGGAGAAACGGGAGCCTTGCTACGCTGATGGGCGGGATGTAAATTCCCAACAGCCACTATGGAGAAGTGTACGGTGTGTCCTGAAACATCTAAAAAACTCAGTTTAGAAAGCATAGGGCACTTCCACTCATGGGCGTATAAATTGGGAAGACTAAAAATCAGCAAGACACAGGCACCCCAAAGTTTAGGGCTGCTCTGTTGACAAGAACCTCCACTTCGTTACACCTTAAATATCCCAGGAAAGAGAAAAATGGATAAAGAAGTTGTGGTCCTTATGTACAATGGAATATCACTCAGCCATGAAATCAACGTCATAAGGCTAGTAGCAGCATGATGAGTGGATTTAGCTACGACGATTCTAAGTGAAATAAGTCACACAGAAAAAGACACTGATCCTAAGATATCACTTATAGAGGGAATGTAAAAACCGCTACACTTGAACTGAATTACAAAACAGAACAGAGTCACACGTTTAGAAAACACACTATGGCTGCTTAATGGGAAAGGTGAGATGGAGTGATGCATAAAACAAGGGTTTCAAATTAGCTCAGATACCGTTCCATAAACCCAATATGTAATAGACAAGACCTACTCCTTGCTCAGTGAACTGGACTCAAGACCCCCTATTCACCGCCCAAGAATATATCTGACTAGTAAGAATCTTAAAACCTATGTATTGATATCTCTCTGTAAGTGAGTCTAGTGGGTGTAAAGCAGCATAAACACAGCAGTGAAAAGCAGCTAAACCCCATTATAAAAATCAATTACTTTTAAAAACCCGTGAAACGAAGACAGTGAAAGAGAGAGAAATTCTTACCAAATTCGTTCAGGGGCTGTGATGCCACCTGTATTGACCATATCTAGACCCACAGCTGATTGAGACATAAGGGTGGACACTCAGGGGCTGAGAGGTTTGGTGAGGTTGGGGGAGCAAACGCAGACCCTTTAAAGGAATACTGCGTGGTACCCATCCCATGGGTCCCAAATCTCCAGGTTCAAGGGCATCTTCCTACATCGAAAACATGCATGAGAAACCCAGAAGATGGTACAACGTGTGATCGGGAAAGGTTTCTAAAACGCTCCTCATTTCTCATCTCCTTGGGCTCGGGTTCGCCATTCCAGCCGCTTTACTAGCAATCTCCCTCCTTGGAGAATCAACACCTTTAACCTCTTGTTCCGTACACGTTGCAATTTGTCCTGAGGATGAACGGGAAAAGGGGGAACCAATGAGAGACTGGCTCTAGGTGTTGGGACAGGCACAGGCCACTCTATTTTCCCATCAGGAAGAAGAATTAACCACAGGCTCAGCCTGCGCCCGGAACCAGAATAGGGCCTGAAGCAATCCTGCGCTTTTGCGGCCAGCTCGCAAGAAAGCGAGTTGAAAAATGGAGCTCAGGGGCCCTGCAATTCAGAAACCTGCAGAGTTATAAATGATAACTCTTGTCCACAAATATATCGAGGGAAGGCAACGAAGAGGATTTGAAAGGAAGGCAGAATTGCAGGAAACAGATTTCAGGAGGTAGATACGAATCGCCTTCAAAGCACAGGAAAAGAGGCAAAACCTCCACAATGATGCCCTTGGCCAAAAAGGGCGTATGCGTTTTTTCCTGAATATATTCAGGAAAAAACGCATACGCCCTTTTTGGCCAACCAAGCAACCTGGAAAGGCAAATCAGCGCTACAAAGAAGTCTCGCTTCCCATCGGTCAAAAGGGCCATGCTGAATAAAGTGTGAAAACCAGAAATGCAGGACAGGCCAAGGAGAAACGGGAGCCTTGCTACGCTGATGGGCGGGATGTAAATTCACAACAGCCACTATGGAGAAGTGTACGGTGTGTCCTGAAACATCTAAAAAACTCAGTTTAGAAAGCATAGGGCACTTCCACTCATGGGCGTATAAATTGGGAAGACTAAAAATCAGCAAGACACAGGCACCCCAAAGTTTAGGGCTGCTCTGTTGACAAGAACCTCCACTTCGTTACACCTTAAATATCCCAGGAAAGAGGAAAATGGATAAAGAAGTTGTGGTCCTTATGTACAAAGGAATATCACTCAGCCATGAAATCAACGTCATAAGGCTAGTAGCAGCATGATGAGTGGATTTAGGTACGACGATTCTAAGTGAAATAAGTCACACAGAAAAAGACACTGATCCTAAGATATCACTTATAGAGGCAATGTAAAAACCGCTACACATGAACTGAATTACAAAACAGAACAGAGTCACACGTTTAGAAAACACACTATGGCTGCTTAACGGGAAAGGAGAGGTGGGGTGATGCATAAAACAAGGGTTTGAAATTAGCTCAGATACCATTCCATAAACCCAATATGTAATAGACAAGACCTACTCCTTGCTCAGTGAACTGGACACAACACCCCCTATTCACCGCCCTAGAATATATCTGACTAGTAAGAATCTTAAAACCTATGTATTGATATCTCTCTGTAAGTGAGTCAAGTGGGTGTAAAGCGGCAGAAACACAGCAGTGAAAAGCAGCTAAACCCCATTATAAAAATCAAATACTTTAAAATACCCGTGAACAGAGACCGTGAAAGAGAGAGAAATTCTTACAAAATTCGTTCAGGGGCTGTGATGCCACCTGGATTGACCATATCTAGACCCACAGCTGATTGAGACATAAGGGTGGACACTCAGGGGCTGAGAGGTTTGGTGAGGTTGGGGG